>NC_091978.1:230935631-231243320 GCF_044704955.1 Pristiophorus japonicus
GCAGCAATCTTTATGCTCCCGCATACTTAAATTCAAAGTGTACAGGAAAGCTGGAGCGGGGGAGGGGCCCAATACACTATGGGCCTGAAACTGCCCTGTCTGTGATGGCTCTCAGAGTATACTGTCATAATCCCATTGAAATGCCCCACGTTCTATATTTCTGCGTGCACTTGCGCATGCGCGGATCCCGGAACTTGCGGCCTGCCAACGTACGTGTTGACAGGCCATCCACGGGGCTCTGAAAAACCAATCACTGGCGCAGAGTTGTCTATTTTCCCAGCGACTGGCCAGTAATCACCCACATAAGTCTTACAGTTGGTGCAAACAGGCGTAGGGCAATTTCTAGGCCCGGCCCAGAATCCTCACAGAGAGTCGTATGTGACTCAGAGTCGATCCGAATTGGAACAGCAGTTGCTAAGATACGGAAGCCTGGAACACGGTGAGCATTGTCTCGGGATTCTGTCAGTGTAGTCCGTTCTCGAGGACTGAGCAGCAGCCCGCACTTTGGAACAACACAGGTGGAGGTGCAGCACATGTACAATGGCCGCTGGAAGCAAAAAATGTTCAGGTTCACTGGTGAAACAAAACTATGAGAAAAAAATTTAAAATTCAGAAAATTGTTTAAAGCTGGAAATAAATACGGGAAAGTGATGTCGAATGTGCGCGGTAAGTTCCAGTTAAATGCTGCCAGCTGTTGCCCCCTTTTTGAAAGAGTTTATCAGGCTTATTTAAATCATTTTTAATGAAAGAGGGGAAAAAGTTACTGCCCCTGTTTGTATGTCAGAGTCCGAGAGATGGAAAGAATGGCAGCAGAAGAAGAGGAATCAACTTCTCCAAAACTGATCCCAACTCATCCCCAAGGCAGGGGATAGATAACCTCTTATTTGAGCTCTGTTTGGAATTAGAGTTACTTTATTTATTTTTTGTTGTATGTTTGATTACAGCATTGAAGAGGGAAAGTAAAACTTCTGTCAAATCTGAATTGAGACTTGAAAGAATTTCTGAGAAGTAATTTTATTTTTAAATAGAGTTTGTAGATGAAAAAAAAGCTTTTACTTAATTCTAGTGTAAATGAACTTGCAGAATGGCATGTAAATTTCAATATTGATAATAGTGAGGTGGTGCATTTTGGTAGGAGGATTAAGGAGGTGACCTACTCCTTGGAAAATAATTGGGCGCAATTGCGTCCCACCCCGGTTGTGGGTGGTAAATTGGGCTTACCGCCCGCCGAGAGGAAGTGGAATGCACAATCAAGCAACATGAATATTCCAGCGCTACGCGGAGGTGTGTGTAGCACTGGTGGGAAGGCAAGGCCCTCCCCTTCCATTAAAGGGGCACTCCTGAATTTTCCCTCTAGGGCGAAAACGGGTCGCTGCGCACAGTGATGATGTCGTCATCGTCACCACAGCGGTCTGGGATGCTACCGGTAGGAACGGGGCTCTAACGGTTAGCACCACCGCTAACCTCCCGTGGAATTTTGCGGGAATCGGTAGTGACGCTGGACCTTGGCGAAAAGTCGTTTGCGCCCCGTTAATGCCCCCCAGGGGTGCTAACGAGAGACACAAGCAACCCGAATTTTTCCTCCGAAGAGTTTAAGTGGAGTAGAGATGCGAATGGATCTCGGAGTAGAGATTCACGAAACATTATAAGAACATAAGAAATAGGAGCAGGAGTAGGCCATACGGTCCCTCGAGCCTGCTCCGCCATTTAATACGATCATGGACTCAGGTCCACTTCCCTGCCCGCTCTCCATAACATCTTATTTCCTTATCATTTAAGAAACTGTCTATTTCTGTCTTAAATTTATTCAATGTCCCAGCTTCCACAGCTCTCTGAGACAGCAAATTCTACAGATCTACAACCCTCTGAGAGAAGAAATTTCTCCTCATCTCAGTTTTAAATGAATGGCCCCTTATTCAAAGATTATGCACTCTAGTTCTAGTCTCCCCTATCAGAGGAAACATCCTCTCTGCATCCACCTTGTCAAGCCTCCTCATAATCTTATACATTTCAATAAGATCACCTCTCATTCTTCTGAATTCCAATGAGTAGAGGCCCAACCTACTCAACTTTTCCTCATAAGTCAATCCCCTCATCTCCGGAATCAACCTTGTGAACCTTCTCTGAACTGCCTCCAAAGCAATTATATCCTTAAATAGGGAAACCAAAACTGCACGCAGTATTCCAGGTGTGTCCTCACCAATACCCTGTATAACTGTTGCAAGACTTCACTACTTTTACACTCCATCCCCTTTGCAATAAAGGCCAAGATTCCATTGGCCTTCCTGATCACTTGCTGTACCTGCATACTAACCTTTTGTGTTTCATGCACAAGTACCCCCAGGTCCCGCTGTACTGCAGCACTTTGCAATCTTTCTCCGTTTAAATAATAACTTGCTTTGATTTTTTTCTGCTAAAGTGCATGACCTCACACTTTACTCCATCTGCCAAATTTTTGCCCACTCACTTAGCCTGTCTATGTCCTTTTGCAGATTTTTTGTGTCCTCCTCACACATTGCTTTTCTTCCCATCTTTGAACCATCAGCAAACTTGGCTATGTTACACTCAGTCCCTTCCTCCAAGTCGTTAATATAGATTGTAAATAGTTGGGGTCCCAGCACTGATCCCTGCGGCACTCCACTGGTTACTGATTGCCAACCCGAGAATGAACCATTTATCCCAACTCTCTGTTTTCTGTTTGTTAGCCAATCCTCTATCCATGCTAATATATTACCCCAACCCCCGAAACTTTTGTGCAATAACCTTTTATGTGGCACCTTGTCATCCACTGGTTCCCCTTTATCTGCCCTGTTCGTTACATCCTCAAAGAATTCTAGCAAATTTGTCAAACATGCCTTCCTCTTCATAAATCCATTAGTAGCAATACAAGTTTAAAAAGCCATAAAAGTGCAAATAAAGCACTGGGGTTCATTTCTAGAAGAATAGACTTGAAAAGCAGAGAAGTTATGTTAAGCTTGTGTAAAACCTTGTCCGATTGTCTTATGTTTTGAGACGGTGGGGTGGCAATATGGCATTACTGTATATATGATTTTAAGTGGTTGCTGTTGTTGTTGTGAAAGTTGTTCTTGTAAAAGTTTTTGTTATTGCTGTAAAATTTGCCCACGTATGAAAAGGTCGTGCTCAAAGGAGTTGTTGGCTCACTCAGTGCAAAAAACATTAGAGGGAATATTGCTCCCATACCCCTTTTGCCGCCTTGTTACTTGCTTAAAACCTGTTATATCTCTGTGATATTACCAGTGCTGACAAAAGGTTACCAACCTGAAACATTGGCCAGAATTTTCTCATTACAGAGCATAAGGGTCTGAGGGTGGGTCGCCGGTTAAAAGTGCGGAAATTGACAGCGTGTTGGTAAACCGCCGTCATTCCGCCGACTTCCACCTTTAACAGAGGCGCGTTTTGAGGCTCATCACGGACCTACTCAGGAGAGGCATGCGATCTCATTGAGGTACTTAACTGTTCGCATGCAGACCCTTAACAGGTTTTTTAACATCAGGTTTGGACTTTAACTGGTTGTGCACGGGATTCACGCACCTCGGGAACCTCGCCTGTGAAGGGGAGGCAGGAGCTCAGTGGCCATTGTGCGAGTTCATTGAGTGACAGCTGGAAAAAGTATATAAACACTGTGCACCTGTTGCCTTGCCTAAGGGAAAGGCTCTTGCTGACATCATTTTATGCAGAGATTTTGCTTTCAGGAGTTTGCAGGTGATTTCTGCAACCTCAAAACCCATTCTCACCACATTGGAGGATTGTGGCTCTGATCTGCCATCTATCAGATCAGCATGGGTGCCGCTTATGCTATCTCACCTTGGATCTCAGAATTAGATCAAGATGAGCCCCACCATCAACAACACCAGCCACACCAGAAACAGCAGCAACAACACCAGCAGCCTTCTCCTCACCAACCTACTGCTCCACAGGAGAGAGGGGGTCAGCACAGGTGTGCACCACCTTGGAGGCGATACCTCCAACACAGGATATACAGGCAGAGGATGAGCTTCCTGGACATGACTGAGCAGCAGTGCTTCAGAAGGCTCAGGTTATCGCGCAGGTCATCGTAGACATTTGTAGCTTGCTGGAAAAGACCTGCTGCCCAAAGGACCTGGGGGACACACCTTACCAGTGGCTGTCAAAGTCACCACCACCCTCAAATTCTTTGCCTCAAGCTCCTTCCAGGGATCTACAGCAGACATTTGCAGGATCTCGCAGTTGGTCGTCCACAGATGTATCACCTTGGTGACCAATGCCATGTTTCATAAGTCAGCCAAATATATAAATGTTGCCTCTGATGAAGTCAGTGTTACTAAGCAGGCGCTCGGTTTTGCAGCTCAAGCTGGCTGGTGCAGGGCGTCATCGATTACACACATGTGGCCATCAAGGCACCCCCATTATCACCCAGGAGTGTTCATGAACCGCAAGGGCTTCCACTCCCTTAATATGCAGCTCGTCTGCAACCATAAAAAGATGATCCTGCATGTGTGTGCCAGATTCCCTGACAGCTGTCATGACTCTTTCATGCTGTGCCAATCCACCCTCCCTCAGCTCTTCGCACCACCAAACAGAGTTACTGGCTGGCTGCTTGGAGACAAGGGCTATCCACTGAAGATATTGTTGATGACACCATTGAGAAGACCAAGCACTGAGGCTGAGGAGCGTTATAATGACAGCCACATGTCCACCAGATGTGTCGTAAACCAAGCAATTGGCATGATGAAGATGCGCTTCAGATGCCTTGACAGATCAAGACGAGCTCTTCAGTATGCACCAGCCAGGGTCTCCAGAATCATCGTCATTTGCTGTGCACTGCACAATATAGCACAGCAGTGAGGAGTGGAGCTGCAGGAGGAGAAAGGCGCAGAGCACACAGCCTCTTCAGAGAAGGAGGAAGAGGAGGAACAGTTGGAACACGAGGAGGCGGAACCTTTGGTGGAGATGGCACCAGCAGCGATGCACTGTACTGCCCGGGAGACCCCTAAATGGCCCGATTTACTTAACTTGCACCAGTGTACCCATAAGGCTCCCAGATGTTATGCCACTCTCCGCCGCCTTCCCATCAACAACACCACTAATCAGTGCAACAATGACCAAGCCATTCCTCTCACCAAAACCCCCATTGCTCAAGGTTAAATAATGTCTCACCTTTCACTCCAAGTGACCAAGTCTGCATTTTGGAGCCTTTGAAGGCCCCCTCACAGACTGCTCCTCTTGTAATTGTTCACCGGCAGACTCAACCATTGGGATCCGAGGAAGCATCTGGGGCTCTGACTGAGGGGGAGGCAATGGGGGAGAAGTGGGACGCTTTGAGAGGAGCTCCCACTTCCATGTCCTCTCTCACCATCATCCCTCTTATGGGCCGCTCACACTTGCCTGATAGCAATGTGAAGAGAAAAAGATTAGTGAAGACAAACATAGGTCCCTTGCAGTTGGATTCGGGTGAATTTATAATGAGGAACAAAGAAATGGCAGACCAATTGAACAAGTACTTCAGTTCTGTCTTCACAAAGGAAGACACAAACAACCTTCCGGATGTACTAGGGGACCGAGGGTCTAGTGAGAAGGAGGAACTGAAGGATATCCTTATTAGGCGGGAAATTGTGTTAGGGAAATTGATGGGATTGAAGGCCGATAAATCCCCGGGTCCTGATAGTCTGCATCCAGAGTACTTAAGGAAGTGGCCCTAGAAATAGTGGATGCATTGCTGATCATTTTCCAACAGTCTATCAACTCTGGATCAGTTCCTATGGACTGGAGGGTAGATAATGTAACACCACTTTTTAAAAAGGGAGGGAGAGAAAAAGCGGGTAATTATAAACCGGTTAGCCTGACATCAGTAGTGAGGAAAATGTTGGAATCAATTATTAAGGATGAAATAGCAGCGGATTTGGAAAGCAGTGACAGGATCGGACCAAGTCAGCATGGATTTATGAAAGGGAAATAATGCTTGACAAATGTTCTGGAATTTTTTGAGGATGTAACTAGTAGAGTGGATTAGGAAGAATCAGTGGATGTGGTATATTTGGACTTTCAAAAGGCTTTTGACAAGGTCCCACACAAGAGATTGGTGTGCAAAATCAAAGCACATGATATTGGGGGTAATATACTAATGTGGATAGAGAACTGTTTGGCAGACAGGAAGCAGAGAGTCGGGATAAACGGGTCCTTTTCAGAATGGCAGGCAGTGACTAGTGGAGTGCCGCAGGGCTCAGTGCTGGGACCCCAGCTCTTTACAATATGCGTCAATGATTTGGATGAAGGAATGGAGTGTAATATCTCCAACTTTGCAGATGACACTAAACTGGGTGGTGGTGTGAGCTGTGAGGAGGATGCTAGGAGGCTGCAGGGTGACTTGGACAGGTTAGGTGAGTGGTCAAATGCATGGCAGATGCAGTATAATGTGGATAAATGTGTGGTTATCCACTTTGGGGGCAAAAACGCGAAGACAGAATATTATCTGAATGGCGGCAGATTAGAAAAAGGGGAGGTGCAACGAGACCTGGGTGTCATGGTTCATCAGTCATTGAAAGTTGGCATACAGGTACAGCAGGCGGTGAAGAAAGCAAAAGGTATCTTGGCCTTCATAGCTAGGGGATTTGTGTATAGAAGTAATGAGGTCTTACTGCAGTTGTAGAGGGCCTTGGTGAGGCCTCACCTGGAATATTGTGTTCTGTTTTGGTCTCCTAATCTGAGGAAAGACATTCTTGCTATTGAGGGAGTGCAGCGAAGGTTCACCAGACTGATTCCCGGGATGGCAGGACTGACATATGAGGAGAGATTGGATCAACTGGGCCTTTATACATTGGAGTTTAGAAAGATGAGAGACATATAAGATTCTGACGGGACGGGACAGGTTAGATGTGGGTAGAATGTTCCCGATGTTGGGGAAGTCCAGAACCAGGGGACACAGTCTTAGGATAAGGGGTTGGCCATTTAGGACTGAGATGAGGAAAAACTTCTTCACTCAGAGAGTTGTTAACCTGTGGAATTCCCTACCGCAGAGAGTTGTTGATGCCAGTTCATTGGATATATTCAAGAGGGAGTTAGATATGGCCCTTACAGCTAAGTGGATCAAGGGGTATGAAGAGAAAGCAGGAAAGGGGTACTGAGGGAATGATCAGCCATGATCTTATTGAATGGTGGTGTAGGCTCGAAGAGCCGAATGGCCTACTCCTGCACCTATTTTCTATGTTTCTATGTTTCTATGTGCTGAAGAGCACCTTGCTGCACAGAAGTGGTGTGATGAATGCCCGAGTCTACATTGCTAACCCTTCTAGAGATGAGGTCTATGAGCATCTGCTATCTGATGTCCATAACCAGCAGGTGCTCATGTGACTGGCACATTTGCTGCTCCATGCAGGTGGCCATCCTTTCCATGGAACGGCACATCATTGCCATTACCTGTGAAATGGCGGTATTCATGCCAGAGATGGACTCCTCCATTCTCTATAACAGTTACAAAAGCTGCCAGAGCCTCATGCATTTGTTGCTGTTCCTCCAAGATCACCCTCTTTATCGCTGGCCCCCGAGGCTCAGCGTCTGCATGCAGCTCAGCAGAGCTGGGAGCATCCAGCGCCATCTGACAAGTCTCCACTGCTGTCTGTGTCTCCACCATCTGCTCTTGCTCACTTGTAATCTGTGAGGCGCCAGATGACAACACCGCTCGATATCTCACTGAGACCACCTCTGACTGCCGCAAGTGTGGTGGCCGCCATTTTTTCACGCATCACTTACAGGGGGTCGGTAAGGACATCAATTTCTCGCCCAGAAAAATTATTATTTCGCTTCAGTTTTTACTAGGGAGATGGATCAGGTGGACATGATATTGGATGATGAGATTCGAATTGATATAACTTTAATTAAAATAGGAAGAGAAGTACTAAATAATATTAAATAAACTAATCAAACTCAAAGAGGATAAAACCCCTGCTCCAGACAGATTGTATCGGTGCATTCTAAAAGAATCTAGGGAAGAGATAGCAGAGACACTATTACACATATTTAATAATTCGTTAGAAAAAGGTTTGCCAGAGGACTGGTGGAAAGCTAACATTATACCTATATTTAAGAAGGGTGATAGAACATGTCCAGAGAACTATAGACCAGTAAGCTTAACATAAGTGTTAGGAAAGATAATAGAATCCTCAATGAAGGATAAAATAGAAAAACTTCTACAAACCAAAAATATAATAATAGTCAGCATAGATTTGAAAAGGAAAAGTCCTGCTTGACCCACCTTATTGAATTCTTTGAACAAGTAACAGAGAGATCAGACAAGGGTAATGTAGTAGATATAATATATCTAGAATTCCAAAAAGCCTTTGATAAGGTACCACATTATAGACTAATGAATAAGGTCAGAGCATGCAGAGTCAGGGGACAAGTCGCAGATTGGATAGCTAGCTAGCTTCAAGACAGAAAACAGAGAGTTGGGGTACAGGGTAACTATTCAGAATAGCAGAAGGTGGGAAGTGGTATACCACAAACATCAGTGCTGGGACCATTGTTGTTCACAATTTATATTAACGATTTAGACTTTGGAATCAAAAACACATTGGCTCTGAAATCCCGCTTGCTTCTTCCCGCGGGCGTTCGACTAAAAATAGGACAAAAGATGTGTACTTACCTTTTGGTTGAATGCTCGCCAGAGATCCCGGATTCGAGGCCTCCTCTTCTTGCGCAGCGGAGCACGTCCACGTTGGGGTGTCCGTAGGAGTCATGTGGGCCTGGACACCCAATCATGGTAAAGTATTTTCTCATTCATAGTATTAGGAGTTTCGTAGGTCCGAAACTCCTATTACTATGAATGAGAAACACCCCCAAACACCCAAACACGACATAAAACATTAAAAAAAACACTTCACATAAATACATTATAGAAATTAAAGTTGATAGAAATGATTTTGAAAACAAAAATATTTGCCGATTTTTAAAATAGTTTTAATTATGGTTTAAAATAAAATTACCTGAGTGGGCAGGGTTTTTAACATAAATATGTATTTTTAAATTTTATTTTAACATGCTTTTGATATGTTTTTAAACTCTTACGCTGGTAAAAAAATAGGCTTTCCGCCAACTTTCACCATGCAAAAGAGTTTTCAGGACATTTGCAGGGCAAGAGGTGAGTAAATAGCCCAATATCTGCCATGGGAATCTCCTCGCTCCCGAGATGCGTGCAATCTGTCAAACCAAAAACTTGACCGATCGGAAAATCCGGTTTTCAGCGCATGCACATTGCACGCCGAAAACTGGCTTTTCTGAAGCCTTCCGTACAGACCCGGGGAGGCCAGAATTTCTCAATTAGCAGACAATACCAGATTGGGGTGGGGGGGATAGGCAAGACTGAAGACAACTGCAACAAATTACAAGAAGGGCCAAAATTGCCCTCCGCCCGAAACGGGCTGGTCGTACCACCGTTCGCCATCTGTTACCACCGATATGATTGCGATGGTAATAAGATCAAAATTGCCCTTTTTTTTGTCATAGACGGAGCAGAGTGTTAATTCCCGGTGGTAATGGCTGTTTTCAGTGGTGTGGTGTTTGCACTGAGAAATTTTCCTCTTATCCAGTTGATGCAAAACCATCATGCTTATGATGCAGCTTCTTCCTGGCCTTTTTAAAGGGCAGGTTTTGCAGCTATGTCTTCAGTTTGTCTTGAACTTTCTTTGCACAGGATGGCCACTGCCCTGGAAGCTCAGAGTGCTCTCATGCACACTGGGCAACAGGACATGGAGCCTCTGACTGCTTTCGTCTCTGAAGGCTTCCAGTGTGTGGCTGCTGTCATGCAGTGTCAGCTGGAGGGCTAAGCGACATCTGAGTGCTGCCATTGCGGCTGTGTCCCCGACACTCCACTGGGGGCCTAAGGGTTCCACCACACCCTGCCGACCTGTGCTCCAGCAGCTTGGTGGGGGAGGTGGGGTACCGCCCCGGGGAAGTGGCTATGGCTCCTCAAAGCAGGACGCTGATGTTGCCTCTCCGGTTCACAGCAGCCCTGAGCCGATAGATGGCACTGCGCAATTGCTGCCAACCATGGCTTCCCCCCAGCCACTTCCGATTGAAGACGCACAGGAGGATGCAGCCCATTCTTCAGCCGGCCCTTCCAGGGCCAGAGCTGGTCGGGGACATCTGAGAAGGACATCTGCAACTTCCTCTGTACACACACAGCTGCCTTCCCAAAGTCATGAGGTAGGCAAAGGGGAGACACTGCAGCGTACTGTAAGGATAGGTCTGTGTAAGAGGGAGAAGAAGGAGTTGGACAAGAGTGATAATGGATAATATAAGTGTTTTTGAGACCCATTGTTTGAGTTGTAATAAATCTTTATTTAATGTTTGGAATTTGTGATCAGGTCTCTCATGACAGTGTGTGGGAATGATGTGTGAGAGGGCTCACAGGTTGGGCCCTGGAAATAGCCAGATGCAGGCTTAAGTGAAATCTCAGTCTGTGCAGGCACTGATCATCACTCATATCAGTGTATGCGAACTTTTGGCGGAAGATCCTTCCGCAATATGACCTCTCTCCCCCACTTCTGTGTGGCCATCTTGCTATGTGAGGTGGCTCATTGGTTGCTCCTTGCTGCTGTTGTGCCCCTCCAACTCTGCAGGCTGGTGCTGCCCAGCATCTGGCTCCACTGCAGGCTGCCTCCTGGGTTCCTCACCCATTATCTGCTGGAGGAGGTCATCAAACCTGACCCTCCTCCTTGGCTTTGTGTTCCAGCTCTCTTGCTTGCTCTCTCTGGCCATCTCCCTGACCCTCTCTATCATGCTCTGCTGGTCCTTGCCCGCTGCCTCTGCATCCGTTGCCCCTGGCGCTGCCTTCTCCTCCATGCCTCGGCAGCACGCACAATGCGCAAGAGTCGTTGGCCTGCAAGCACTGCCCCCATCTCAAGATCCTCCACGAGCGCAGCCTCCTCGAAGTGGCCTCCCTCTTCTACAGTTGGAAGGCACCTCCAGCACTCGGCAAGCAGTGCACACTGAAGCCTTGCACTGCAATGCTAACAACGTCAAAATATCACCGGCACAAAATTCCGTGAAATCAACAAGCCTTTAAGAGCCTCTGGCAGTGTGCATCTGCAACGATGCAACACCGGAAAAAAGCAAATCTTCGCAGCGCCGAGTGGCCTTGACTTTGGTAGGGGAATCTCGCTTCCTTCCCGGGACCTCCTCGGCGCGCGGAGTGATGGCGCACTTAAGAGTGCTGACAATCACCGCCACGGAAGTGAGGGGGAAGAGGTGTGGACTTGCAGACCACTGCAAGACCACGTCAGAGGTATATTGATATCAGCGGCCATTTGACGGCAGCTCGGCGGTCACTGCACTCCACAGTATGGCCACTGATTTGAGGTGCTAACAGGCCTTAGCAAGAGGGGTAATTTCAGCCCCTAATAAACTTGCAGAATGGGCATTTAATTGGCAAATGAATTTCAACATACATTTTGCTAAGAAAAATAAGGAGGTCACATATTACTTGGAAAATAAGAATCTAAATGGGGTAGATGAGCAAAGGGATCTCGGAGTACAAATATACAAATCACTAAAAGTAACAACGCAGGTTAATAAGGCCATTATAAAAAAGCAAACCAGCACTCGGGTTTATTTCCAGAGGGATAATTAAAAAGTAAAGAAGTTATGCTAATCTTGTATCGAACTTTGGTTAGACCACACTTGGAGTACTGTGTGCAGTCCTGTTGCCATATTATAAAAAGGATATCGAGGCACTGGAGAAGGCTCATAAAAGATTTACAAGGATGATACCAGAACAGCGAGGTAATACCTTTCAGGAAAGGATGAACAGTCTGGGTTGATTTTCTCTTGAAAAGAGAAGGCTGAGGGATGACCTAATAGAGGTCTTTAAAATTATGAAAGGTTTTGATAGAGTAGGTACAGAGAGAATGTTTCCACTTGTGGGGAAGAGCAAAATTAAAGGCTATCAAGAAATGGAATAGGGAATTCAAAAGAAACCACTTTACCCAGAGAGTGATGAGAATGTGGACCTCGCTACCACAGGGAGTGGTTGAGGCAAATATTATAGATGCATTGAAGGAGAAGCTTGATAAGTATATGAGGGAGAAGGAAATAGAGGATAATGCTGATAGAGTTAGATGAGGAAGGACGGGAGGAGGCTTGAGTGGAACATAAATGCTGGCATGGACTGGTTGGGCCTAATGGCCTGTTTCTGTGCTGTACATTCTAAGTCATTTTCTGTTTTTATTGATGATACAGCCAACCTGCCTCACTAACTGTCCAGCCTACTGTGATGTGATGAATTAATATCAATATATGCCATCCCACTTGGAATCAAAAATATTTCAATGTCTAAAGCCATTGCATATTGGAGAAAACAATCAAAGGAACAATGTAACATTTCTGCTTTTTCAATTTGTATTCAACAATGCAGGTTATTTTGTGAAATCTTATTTTTAAAAGTCTTAAAGGAGCATTGTCATCTTTGTAATTCTGTTATTAGTGATTAACTTTTATCTGTTTAGCAATGAACAACAAAACGCCGCTATGAGTGATATGAAAAAGATTCTGCAGTAAGTACGCTGTTAAATTCCCCACTAAAAGTTAGACACAAAGGGATGAAGTGTAACTGGAGTTTTGGCAGTGTTATTACTGCTAAACAAATGTAAAGGACCTGGAAAACTAATTTTAATTTTGTGCAGTGTGAAATTTGTCCATTTTAATAAAAAATTCCAATGTTTAAGAAACTTTGCAAAAATTTAAGATATAAAAATAAATGTGCCTATTTTTATTTCAGGTTTTCCTTTTCCCCATGTGAGAGCCCCAATCTTTGTTTTGCATTCTCTAACATTTACAAAAAGTTAGGGGGGGAAATTGCGTAGTGCCACGTTTGGGGGCAGTAACAACCGTGAAGCAGGAGTTCCGGCGCCAGGCGCGGAAGTCCGCCCCGAAACCTGCACTCGGGGTCCAGCCCCCGAGAGCAAGAGAAGCGCAAAATAACACGCTCCACTTGCTCTGTGGGGCGTGAGCAGGGCGGAAAAAATCCGAGAGGGGCGCAGCGCTATGCAGTGGGATGCGTAACGCTGCCATGTCGAAAGGGCCCTCCCCTTCATTAAAGGAGAAGGCCAAGCTGCTGACCCTGCGGGTCCCGACCTGGACCAGGGAATGGGTGCTGTGGCATCAGCCCGGCACTCAAGCGGAGTGTCTGATTGCAAGCTCGCAGCACGGATCCTGCTATCCACCATGCAGTGGGCTGCAACCGGTAAGTCAGCCGATTTATTTTTTGAAAGCCGCACCTACCCTTTAAATTTTGCCCCATAAGCGGCCTACAGCCCGGTATATGCCCCTGAAGCTGTCGCTAGCTTCAGGGGGGGGCTCCCGAATTTTCGCTCTGGGGCGCAAACTGGTGGCTGCGCATGATGATGACGTCGACATCGCCAGTGCTGCGGAGCGGGCGCTACCGGTTACCACCGCTGCTAAAGTCCCGCGGAATTTAGCAGGAGTTGTTAGTGGCGCCGCGTCCAGGTGAATAGTCGTTTGCGGCCCATTAGCACCGGGATGCTAACAGGAGGCACAACCGACCCAAATTTCTCCCCCTTAGAATTTTAAGAGCTTACTCACTTCCTTATTGGCTGTCTGTGAGAATTCTGTGTTTTCATTGGTTACTTAGACAGCCTGTTGATATCACAGCAGTTCACACAAGGGAATCCCCATTAACTTCCGTTGATTTGAATTGAAGATTGGAAAACCAGAATTTCTCGACACAGGGATTGCGAGATCCTTGTGCGAAGCTTACTTCGGGGCCAGCAGCAAACGCCTTCTCTTCGCCGCTGACTGCAAATTCTGGGCCACTGTTCTCATTTCATGTCACTGCATTGTTCATGTAGAATGAGAATGAGGCTTAATTCTTTCAGCAGTGAATAGTTCTTGCTCTCGCCCTAAGTGGCTTCATCCCACTTCCTCTTTATTAACCAATAAACTGGTGCAAATTATTTGCTAAACTTTACAATTCTATTTACTGTTTTTGAGGGGGAAAATAATTCTATTGTTTTTAGGCAGCACTTAAAAATATTCTGTTCCCTGAACCAGTTAATATACAAGGGGTCATTTTAATCCTCCCCGCCTGGTTAAAAAGGGGTGGGTAGGAAATTAAAATCGTCTATGGGATTTATTGTCGAGGTCCTGCTCACCACCCTTTGGTTCCAATTTTAACCTGCTCTTCCAATCCTGCAGGATGGATTGCTGAATCAGTTCCTGGTGATCCCACTTCCCCCTCCGACATTCTGCTCCCACCCGCTCGGTTTTTGGGCAGGATCTTGACTGGGTCTATGGAGATGAGGCCTCTAAGTTAAAATTTCCCCGGCTTCACGCTTCTGATGTTGGGATGGTTTGCTGCCCATCCCAACCTTGGCCCACACAACGAATTAAAATCTAAGCTGTAGCCTCAGATTCAGACTACAAATTCCTAGCTGTGATTTTCTATGTATACGAATTCTGAATTAGTAGCCTTGTGATGCCATGAATGAAAAAAACAACGAGGGTAAAATTCAATAAGCCCCGAAAACGGGCATGGGCATATCTCGCACCACAATGCAAGATATGCCCACGCCCATTCAGATTTGTGCTAATTATCATGATTGTAGCACACAGCCTAGCGACGGATGTGCTGCTGACAGGCTGTGTGTTCAGCAGGGTGTAAAATCCTTACACAATACCACAAATCCACACGAGGCATATTCTATGGACAAGGTCACTCTGTGACCTGCACCTTTATTCACAGGACTAAGAAGTGATGACCCTGCGTGGGATCTCCCTTTATATACCTGGATGACCAGGTGAGGAGTGTCTCCCACAAGTTCACCCCCTGTGGTCAATGTGTGCATTTCTCAAGTATATACAGTATTGCAGTGTTGTTACATGAAGGTTACATCACCTCCCCTCCCAACGTCTTATTGGGATCACAGGTTAAGTCTTTCGGGTGGTCTGCGCTCCCTCGTGGAGCGCCGCAGTTGGGGCTCTGGCTGTTGAGCCTTGGCCTGCGTGTCTGTCCCCTGTGGTGATTCCGGCCTGTCCGGGCTGACTGCAGGGACTGTGCATGCTGCTGAATGTTCTTGTTGCTCGTTCACTGGCGGTGGTGTGAATACCATCTCATGATCTTCCTCAGGTTCCTCAGAGTCCATGCTGAACCCTTTTTTCACTTGGTCCAGATGCTTGCGGCATATCTGCCCATTGTTAAGTTTAACCACGATGACCTTATTCCCCTCTTTGTCTATTACAGTACCTTCAAGCTATTTGGGCCCCAAAGCATGATTGAGAACAAATACGGGGTCACCAATTTCTATACATCTCCCCCTTGAATGGTCATGGTACTCATTTTGGGACTGGCGCTTGCCTTCAACAATGTTGGACAAGACAGGATGAATGAGGGACAGCCAAGTTTTGAGTGTACGTTTCATAAGGAGCTCCGCGGGCGGGACCCCCGTGAGCGAGTGCGGTCGGGACCTATAGGCCAGCAGGAGGCGCGATAGGTGGCATTGAAGGGAGGGACCTTGAATCCTGAGCATGCCTTGTTTTATGATTTGGACCGCACGTTTCGCCTGGCCATTGGAGGCCGGCTTGAATGGTGCAGTCCTGACATGGTTGATGCCATTATCCGACATGAATTCCCGGAATTTGTAGCTCGTGAAACATGGGCCATTATCGCTAACAAGGATGTCCGGCAAACCGTGGGTCGCAAAGACCGCACGTAGACTCTCTACAGTGGTGGATGTCGTGCACGAATTCAAAATGATGCACTCGGTCCATTTCGAGTACGCATCAACCACGATGAGAAACATTTTCCCCATGAACAGACCCACGTAGTCTACGTGAATGCGTGACCATGACCTGATGGGCCAGGGCCACGGGCTGAGCGGGGCCTCCCTGGGGGCATTTCCTAGCTGAGCACATGTGTGCACCTGCGAACACAGTGTTCCAGGTCTGAATCAATTCTCGGCCACCAAACGTATGACCGGGCAATGGCCTTCATCAGCACAATGCCTGGGTGCTCACTGTGGAGTTCCCTGATGAAAGCTTCCCTGCCCCTCTGGGGCATGACTACCCGGCTGCCCCATAGTCGGCAGTCGGCTTGGATGGAGAGCTCATCCATCCGTCTGTGAAACGGTCTGACCTCAGGGCATGCTCTGTGTGCAGGCGCCCAATCCCCAGTCAGGACGCATTTCTTAATCAAAGATAGGAGGGATCTCTGTTGGTCCAGATTTTGATCTGGCGGGCTGTGATAGGGGAGTCTACGCTGTCAAAGGCATCAACGGCCATGACCATCTCAGCGCTTTGCTCCGCTGCCCCTCAGTGGTGGCCAGTGGAAGTCTGCTGAACGCGCCAGCGCATATTTCAGTGCCGGGCCGGTGCCGGATGGTGTAGTCATATGCAGCCAGCGTGAGAGCCCATCGCTGTATGCGAGCTGACGCATTGGCATTGACAGCCTTGCTGTCTGACAACAGGGATGTTAACGGCTTGTGGTCCGTTTCTAAGTCGAACCTCCTGCCAAAAAGGTACTGGTGCATCTTTTTCACCTCATAGACACATGCGAGTGCTTCCTTCTCAACCATCCCATATCCACGTTCTGCTTGAGAGAGCGACCTGGAGGCATAAGCCACAGGTTGTAGTTGACCCTCAGCATTGTACTGTTGCAACAAGCACCCAACCCCATAGGACGATGCATCACATGTCAGAACCAATTTCTTATAGGAGTTGTACAGAGTCAACAACTTAATTGAACAGAGTAGGTTATGCGTCCGATTGAAAGCCCGTTCTTGACAGTCCCCCCAAAACCAATCGCAACCCTTATGCAGGAGCACGTCTAGCGGCTCCAACAATGTGCTTAGGTTTGACAGAAATTTCCCAAAATAGTTCAAGAGTCCCAGAAATGAATGCAACTCCGATGCATTGCCGGGCCTGGGCGCTCGTCGAATCGCCTCTGTTTTGGATTCGGTAGGCCGAATCCTGTCTGCAGCAACCCTCCTGCCCAGAAACTCGACTTCGGGAGCCAAAAACACACACTTAGGTTTCTTGAGTCGCAGGCCTACCCAATCCAGTCGGCGTAGCACCTCTTCCAGGTTGTGGAGGTGTTCCTCGGTGTCCCAACCCGTGATGAGGATATCGTCCTGGAATCCGATTGTTCCAGGAATGGATTTGGGCAGGCTTTCCATGTTTCTTTGAAAGATCGCAGCCACTGATCGAATGCCAAACGGGCACCTGTTTGAACAACAGTCCCTTGTGCGTGGTGATTGTGGTCAGTAGTTTGGATTCGTCGGCCAGTTCTTGGGTCATGTAGGCTGAAGTGAGGTCCAACTTGGTGAACAGCTTGCTGCCTGCCAGCGTGGCAAAAAGATCCTCCGCTCTCGGAAGCGGGTATTGGTCTTATCGGGACACCCAGTTGATAGTGGCCTTGTAGTCGTCACAGATCCTGACTGAGCCATCCGCTTTTAGGGCGGGAACAATGGGGCTTGCCCAGTTGCTGAATTCAACGGGGGGAGATGATGCCTCCTCTCATCAAATGGTCCAATTCGCTTTCAATTTTCTCCCGCAACACATACGGCACAGCTCTGGCTTTGTGGTGCATTGGTCTGGCATCTGGGGTGATACGAATCACTACTTTGGTACCTTTGAACGTCCCGACACCAGGTTGGAATAGAGACTCAAATTGCTGCAGGATCTGTGAGCATGAACTTCGCTCCACAGATGACACTGCGTGCACATCCCTCCATTTCCAGTTCATCTAAGCTAACCTGCTCCTCCCCAACAGTGTGAGACCATTGCCCGGGACAATCCAGAGCGGCAGCTGGTTCACTGATCCATTGTGTGTGACCGCCAACATTGCACTGCCTAGCACTGGAATGATTTATTTGGTGTACATCCGTAATTGAGTCTCAATGTGTTCTAGTTTGGGTCTGCTGGCTTTGAGTGGCCATAGCTTTTTGAATTGTTGAACGTTCATGAGTGACTGGCTGGCACCCAGGTCCAGCTCCATGCGTACCAGGATGCCGTTTAATAAGACCTTCATCATCATCAGTGGCATTTTGGTATATGAGCTGTGAATGTTTGCCACATGAACCCGCTGAACTTCAGCGTCCATTAATTTGCCCCACGCGTTATCCTGCCTCGCAGACCCCTCTTCTGGTCCATCCGCCACATAAATTAGCCTGGTCGCAGGCTTCCTGCACATTCTGGCTAAATGGCCAGTGAGGTTACAATTTCTGCAGACGAGCTGTTGAAACCTGCAAGTCCTAGCAGCATGTCTACCCCCACACCTCCAGCATGAACTGAGATTCCCTTTGTTGTGAACAAAAGAGCTGTTACCAGGCATTCCTCGCTGATTGTCCCTTTGACTGCTCTTGAGCACCTTGTTAGTGGGTGTCAATGGCCCCATCCCGGGCCGCATTGTCCACTGGGATGGCGTAAATGTCCGTTCAGCCTGTCATTGTCTATGTTGAAAGCCTGTTCTGGGGTCCATTGCTGTCTGGGGTGTGTCGAACTGCCCTTGCCTGCCTGCTGTTCTCTGAGTCGCGTTTATGATATTGACCCCCTGATCCATCGCCACGTTGGAGTCAGGGTTGTGCGTGTATATTATTTTGGTTTCCTCCTCCCCCACCATAAAAGTCTGAGCCAGCAACGCCGCCGCTTCCAAGGTCAAGTCCTTGGTCTCGATTAACTTTCTGAAAATCTCGGCATGACTGATGCCCTCAATAAAGAATCCCTTAGCATCTCCCCCCTGCAGGCGTCTGTGAACTTACAGAGGCTGGCCAAGCGCCGGAGGTCCGCAACGAAGTCTGGTATGCTCTGTCCTTCCCGACGTCGGTGGGTATAAAATCTGTGTCAGGCCATGTGTATGCTGCTCGCCGGTTTGAGGTGCTCACTGATTAGCTTGCTGAGCTCTTCAAAGGTTTTGTCCGTCGGCTTCTCGGGTGCTAGCAGGTCTTTCATGAGCGCGTAAGTCTCAGATCCACAGCTGGTCAGTAGATGAGCCCTTCGCTTGTCGGCCACTGCATCTCCCAGCCAGTCCTTCGTGACAAAGCTCTGCTGAAGCCTCTCAATGAAATCGTCCCAGTCTTCACCAACACAGTACTGTTCCTCTGTGCTACCGGTGGCCATTCTCGTGGGTCGTTGATTCCCGTTTCTCGCCGCCACTGTAAAGTCCTTACACAATACCACAAATCCACACGAGGCACATTCTATGGACAAGGTCACTCTGTGACCTGCACCTTTATTCACAGGACCAAGAAGTGATGACCCTGCGTGGGACCTCCCTTTATATACCTGGATGACCAGGTGAGGAGTGTCTCCCACAAGTTCACCCCCTGTGGTCAATGTGTGCATTTCTCAAGTACATGCAGTATTGCAGTGTTGTTACATGAAGGTTACATACATGACACAGGGGAGCTAAAATTTATGTTGCTGGAGCGAGACTGGCTTTAATTAACGTTAGCCTGCTCCTCTTCAAGGCATTCTCTAGCTCTTAAAGCTGAACTGCCTCCTGCAAAAAAAATTAGATATCCTTCAGCATTAGGCAGTCTTCAGCTCTGAAAGCTGAACTGTCTTTTGCAATTAATTTTTTTTGAATCCATTAACATTAACCCAAATGGCTCAAGAGTCCAGGGAAAGGGTACTTGGTCTCACACGCAACACTCAAGGCCTTTGTGCAGGGGATTAACACTGGAAGAGAGATCCTCTACCCACAAGGACCCAGGAGGCCCTCCAGAAAGAACGATGTGGGAATAGATCGCCGAGATGGTCACTGCCAGCAGTATTGCCCCCAGGACCTTGCTCTAGTGCCCAAAGATGCTTCATGTGGTCAAGGTCAGTGGATGCATTTTCAAAAGCTGTCTCCTACTAACTGCACAACTAACCTCACAAACTGTTCAATGCACGACCCCGCCCATCTTTCACCCAGCAACAATCTCTACCAAACACGAGACACACCTCACATTCCTAACTTCTCTTCACCCCCTTGGAGGAGATGGCGTTGGCCATTCTTGGTAGGATGTGCCCTTGGCCAGCAGCGGGGCTGAAAGAATATAAGATGCTGGTGTGCTCATATGCTGCACATCGCGTAATCATGCACTTCTTGCTTTACCCTCTCACATCACCGCAATGCTACTCTTGTGCCTTCCACATTTTAGACCCCCAAGAAATCCAGCCTGCCCAGCCTGTGGGTGACCTAACAGAGGAGGAGGAGAGTGAAGGAGAACAACAACAAACACCATCATGCTATTTCACACTCCCAGCCACCAGCTCCTCGAGATCATCCAGCAAGGCCATATGCGGTGTCCCATCATGAAAGTCAGCAGCCTTCCACCAACCATACTGCAACCACTGGGGTAGTACTGCATGACATCACCATGATAGACAAAGGCACACACAAGACAGTCATTAAGGAAATGCATAAGGGTGATTAATTGATTTTTTGATGTAATATTGGATGCATATAGGGATGAAATTGGATTGGAAGTTTGCTTTTATTTCAGCATTGTGGCCAAGAGGATGCTGTGATGGTCAGTAACAGAGGGAAGGTAAGATATGGGACTATTGGGGAATTGGGGTTGCATTAACTGGTACCGCAGATGGATGATTTGATCCCAGATATCCCGGCCGGAAAGGGGTTGCCTCCTTCCTTCTGCTTCCTCCTCTCCTGCTTCTTCCTCTTCCCCCTCCGAGCAGTTTATCCCCTTTGCAGTCTCTGCTGCATCTCTATGTGATGTTGGAGTCCAAGGGGACCTGCAACTAAAACCCCCAGGACGGTGAGCAAATGGTTGTCTCAGAGGCCTTCCTTTAACATCCAAAGCCTTGCAAACATCCAGCAGCACTCCCTGCACTCTCTGCTCCATTTAACAACATGTTAAATGTATTGCACCAAGCCACTACTCGAATAAAATGTAAAAAAAAGTCCAAATACAAAAATCTAAACTTACCTGAAAGATGTGTGTGTCCCTCTAAGAAACGTTGGCACTGTCTCTGTAAAACCGTTGCACAGACATTCTTCCCTGCATGATTAGGAGAGGGCGGTATCAAGGGCGGTAACATTTAAAATCACAGAGTTTGCGTCAATTCAGCCGTGACACGAGTTACATCATTTAGCTGTTGGCAATGCTGCCGACCTCCCCAAAATGGCGGCCACCACGTTCCACACCGGAAACGGGTGGAAGTGAGGAAGCCTACATGCTTTCAGCAAAACTGGCCTTAACACCCAACGCTACACTTCCCAATTTCATGGCCAATATTTCTTACCATCCAGCAGTTATTCAATCTGATTGTAGTTAAATTAATATGAAGATAGTCAGGCTGTCAGTGTATTAACAATCAGTTTTTTCCCTGCCTTGCTAAAAAGAAAATCAGATGCTTCTCTTTGTCCTGATTCTCCCGCCAAACGCAGCACTCCAACAGGAAACTTACATCAAAAATCAAAGTACTTTCCTAAATGGCTTCTTCAAAGCAGTTCACTGATCCGTGTCCCCCTCGAGCTGAGAGAGTAACAGGGCCGTTCATAAATGCCGGTGTCACTGCTGTTCCATTCTCAGCTGTTAAGTGGTTCTTTCAAAGGAGTCTCTGTGCTAACATCACATACAACACAAGCGCATCTTGACACAAACCATTCATGTGAGCACTCCTGCAGCTGACCCTATATATACAGGCTCTTTAAGTTAGCTCCACCGGCCATTTTGGGATGTTTCACCACCTTCATCGAAACCAATGAGACTTATAAATTGTTTTGCTTATTTACTGTTTGGATGTCATGATCAAAAGAAAAATAAATGTCCACCAGAATGGTGCTCTGATGACTATATGTCATAATTTTAAAGATTGTTATTTCAGGGCTATCTTGCAAGTTTGGTTGGTAAATGCACTGCCTGGTGAAACCAAGCCAGGAAGGTTCAATCAATGCTACTTGCTGAGATAGTTGAGCTCAGCTGGGGTGACCACCGGGTGTTAGAATTGACCTCAGTGCCACTGGCACAGAGGAAGTGCAAAAATTAACCAGGGTCCCCACACCTGATGCAGTGAGCACGGCAGGAAAGGGCGCCTACATGAACATTGAGTGAGAAAAGCTTCGGGCTCAACTCTGGTGCCCCGCACCAGCTCAAACCACATTCATTTGGGCCAGAGTCACAACCTCAACCTCAGAAGAAGAAGGCAATAATCTGGGATGAGGTGAAAAAAAACTCTGACTAAATGAAGATTACAATTGCTCAAGAAATCATCACAGTGTGGAACTTTGAATCCGGGTCATATATTTGACAATTGCTATCCCGTGATGGTCCTACATCACACAAAAATAATGGCAGATTTGATTTTTTTATTTTTAAATTAGGTTTTTGGCTTTCATTTTTGTCAGTGGGGTGTATGACCCATGAAGAAATCAATCACCAATTTTAAAGATCTCCAAATTAAGCCACTGAGAAATTCACACAGGCAGAGCTTCTGCTTGCACAGTGAGGTGTGCACAGTTCTGCTGACATAAATTATTCAACATTGCAATTTATAGCACAGTCAGCACCACAACCTCAAGGCAGACAAAAGTTCTAACCACATTACTTCTGTCAGAATCTTATCTTGATGGTTTTTACCAAAAAAGCGAAGCGCATCATTTCAACATTTCTCCCTCGCATTGGATTTCTTGCCAACCAACAACAACAACAACTTGCATTTATATAGCACCTTTAATGTAGTAAAATGTCCCAAGGCGCTTCACAGGAGTGTAATTAGTCAAAATTTGGCACTAAGCCAAAGAAGGAGACATTAGGACAAGTGACCATAAGATTGGTCAACGAGGTAGATTTTAAGAAGCATCTTAAAGGAGGAGAAAGAGATAAAGAGGCGGACAGGTTTAAGGAGAGATTTCCAGAGTTTAGGGCCTAGAGACTGAAGGCACGGCTACCAATGGTGGGGCAAAGAAAGTTGGGGATGCATCAGAGGCCAGAATTGCAGGAACGCAGACCAGAATTGGAGAACCATTCACAAGGCACCACTTATAGTAGTCAATCATCTTTCCTTACCTCTCTACTGGATGGAGGAGAATTCAATATGACAAGATAGATTGAAAGGAAAGAGTCATGTATTTCACCACCTTGCAATGACTATAAGTATGTAACTGTAACTCATGCATACTGTACCTGTACCCTTGTAATGCACACCCTGACCACAGGGAGTGAGCTCCTCACCTGGGCTTCCAGGTATAAAAGGGGAGGTCCCACCCAGGATCAGTACTCTTCAGTCCTGGAAATAAAGTGAAGGTCACAGAGTGACCGTGTCTGATATATCCATGCCTCGTGTGAGTTTGTAACAAGGTGCAGAGACACTACAGAAAGAAAATCAGGAAAAGTTATCGAACAAAAATATGTCTTTCAATGATCCAAGAACTAAAGGATAGAACCCTACAAGTTTAGAGGAGGCTGTTCAGTCAATTGTGCCTGTCAACTCTTTGCCAGGGCAATTCAAAACAAATTCTACTGCCTTGCTCTCTCGTCATAGCTCTGTGTCTTCTGCTTCAAATATTTGTCCTGTTTTTCCTTAAAAGATGACGTGCTTTCTGATATAATTTAATGATTTTAACATTCTTTAGCTGTGAAAAATAAATTGTTTTGCCTGCTTGCATGGTGCTGTTTATTTATCAGAAGCACATATGAATAGATTTCCACTTTGAAAGTCACCTCTGTATAGAATCCTATATCAGCAAATCTTCTAAAGTTCACAGTTTGGCATTTTCCTCAGAGATCTGTAAAAGACATTAAGAGTTCAAGCACACGGCACCTTACCTGAATCACCTTCCTCTGAGACCTCTACTTACAAAGGGTATTCAGAATTCCAGCTTTGCCATAGTACCAGAAACCCTTAGAAGCTATTTTACTGGAGTAGAAGTACTTTACAGTAACCTGAGTACTGTCTGGTCTTGATCCTTCATGCTCTATTTAAAGCGACATTTATCATGCAGGTATTTTGGAAAATAAGGCAGTGTGAGAAACATTTTGCTGACAGGATTAATGTGGTAATGGTCCATCAACATTAACTGATTCCCTTTTGTTTCCTGTTTCTCCTTTATGTTTAAGCTCCTCTGACAAAATCACATAGTTCAAAGAGTATCTGGCAACAAAAATATTGTTCCCAAGTTTAGAGTGTTTTAATGGAGGTAGTTCGAGAGAGTGTCTCTCATCTTAGTTTGTTGACAGAACCTGTTGGGGTAAAAAGAAGACTTCTCTTCCTTAAGATGGACTCCCTGATATCCCGCCCGTATAGCGACCACGGAATCACTCAGACGAAACCTCGGTTCAACTGTTTTTTATTCAAGCATGCAGGAGAAGGGTTCTGATCAACACTTCTCAGAACAACGGTTTTACAATTACAGTTATACATTTTTTGAGGTGTGCAACCCTCCTACAAAACCACCGATTGACCGACTGCTATCAGCGAAGTTACATTGATTTGTTGACCCTTATCAGACTAGCTCTGATTGGTTCTTCCCCACCTGTCCATCTCCCATCACATGTCACCCTTCTGGAATGTGTTATTCAGTGGTGTCAACTTTGCCTCAGTTCCTCATGACGTGTTGATTAACTTTGTTTTCCAGGGTGGTGCCTCCTTATCCCTCTCCCAAGAACTCTAGTCAAAACTACCAGTCAATGTCATCCTGTTCTCATGCTGCTATAATCTATGTTCCCAAACATGTTACTGTCCTTGTTCTGTACTGAATATGTAAGTTTCCATCTGTACTAAGGTTAATACAACAGATCAAGCTTTGCTGTGTAGCAAGCTTTGCTGCTTCCCCTTCTTACAACCCATTCAAGCAAGTGTATAAGCATGCTTTACATACATAAGCGAGTTTTACATACAATCTGGACCATGTGGCAGATCAATTCACTACCTTCAGTATCCACTTTACTGACAATTTTTTTATCCCCTTATAGAACCTAAATTCTGAATTTGAAATACAAGTTGTGACTGATGTAAATGAGGAATGTTAGGTGAACTTTTAAAATTATTTTATTTTAAATTAGTTGCAGATTAGATATTAAGGTGAAGTATTTCATGGGTTAAGTTTAGAACAATCTCCAAGACTCAGCTGAGTGACTTAGATGTAGCATAAAAATAGTGCAAAACGCCAAGTGACTCAATAGAAGCCACTTTTTAAAGGACCAAACATTTCACTATTTGGCCAGAGAATGCTTCAAATACTGTTAGACAATGCGGCCGAAATTGACGATTTTTTGTGCCCCGTTAGTGCTGCTGAGAGTCGCAAGTGGGGCACAATGGCCTTTTTGGCAGCAGTAGTGCTTCGGGTGAAATTGTCCCAGAGATTTTGGGATGATTTCCCGGTAACGCCGTGACCCCCCCCCGATTTCGGCCCCGGACTGGTGCATAGCCAGCGACAACATCATCGCCGTGCGCACCGACCTCTTTGCTCCCCACACTGACCCCTTTGCGGCCCACGGGGGAAATTGCCCCGTGATGTCGGCATCAGCTTCATGGGGCGCTGACATTCGTCCAGGGCACCCCTGGGCCACCATTTTATTTTGTCAGCCAACTTTTTGGTAGGCCCGTTAAGGGCGGCCCTCGCCTCGACCAGGCCACCATCATGCAGCCCGGCACTTTCTTTTGGGTGCCGGGCCGCTGGCTCGGTCAAGTGTGGCCCTGGTGGCCCAGTGTGGGCACCAAAGGGCCTGCGGAGTGCGCAGCGGCCTCCCCTTTAACTGAAGCGCTATGGAGAGCTTCTGCGTAGCGCTAACATCTTCAGTGCAGCGCTGAACTCAGTGCCACGCTGACACCCCAGGAGTGCCTCTCCAATGAGGGGGAGCACCTGAGACAGCGTTCCGCCTCGTTGGAGGGACTGTAAGGGGAGTCTGGGGTGTGGGTTCGAATCCACACTCCCCTGAGGTTCTGTACGTGTGATTTATGAGGATGGGTGAGTAATGAGGCACCAGACACAGTGGGTAAGCATGCAAAATGGCTAATGTTGCTTATTTAGAATAGTAAACACAAAGATAGAGGGCCTAGGAAGAGGTCGTAAATAGCAGTAATGGCACAATCTCACTCAACAACACGAAACATTCTCGCAACAGGGAAGGGGAAGATAAGAGGTTGAAACATTCCACTCACACACAACCCCACCTCCCACTTCCACCCTTCTTACCAATTCCTATCCTAAATTGAGTCTGTGAGGGGGTTTCGGCTATACTCACAATCCTATCAACTCCGGGGTTCTGGGGGCACTTATTCCAGCTCGGGGTCCCTCTGGAGTGGGTTTTACGTTGTTGGTCAGTTCGGTTTTCCTCCTCGATGTTGCATTGGTTTCTTCTATTTGCCTCCCGGTTGGCTCCTAAGCAAAAAGCTGCTGGAGTTAAGCACACCTTCCCCAGAGCGAGGGCCCTGTGAAAAGCTGACTCCACTCCCCTTTAACTCAACTCAACCACAACGAAAACTGACTCCCACCTTCTTAACTCAATTCTACAACTCAATGCAAAAGCTGACTCCAACCTCCAACCTCCAACCTCAAAAACCTCCTACCTCCAACCTCCTTGTGTGTTTTTGCAGTTTTTTCTTATAGTCCGTTCATCTTCGCGCCAAAACTGCATGCCATTGTCTTGGGTCTTCCTTGAATAAAATGGGGTGTGAATGGCAGTTCGATGTGTATCGATCTGTCTGAAATGGGAGATTAGCCACACCTCCTGTATCCTGTCGCTCGCTGATGGGGTGAATGAAGATGATTGTTCACTATCTCGACAGAGGTGTCACTCTGTCTGGGCTGGCCAAAATGATTGCATCAGACCTGTGGGCCTTTGTTTAATTATTCAAACTGATACCCTTTGTGTTGCCTTGTGTATTACTGGGGAGATTTTGCCTGGACATGTTGCCTCTTCTGTGAGGGTTTTACACGAAAAGCTGGAGAAATGTCCTTTTAAAATATAAAGTTGTCTTGTATCCATTTTCCTGGAATAACCGAATGTACACTCTTCCCCCTTACGGTAGCTGGCTCATCCCCCATCCGGTTCCGTGCCCTGCAACACTGTCTGTTACTGTACAGGGTGGCCAGAGTCCCATCATCCTCCGCAGTTTACAGGCTGTTGGCTGCAGTTGGTCATTTTAAACATGGCATCTTCCCATTCTCCCTGCCACATGACTCTCTGGTTGGTTTTGCAGAATCTTACAGGATGCACAGCCCATTTGTGTGCTGGGGGCGGGACTTCTGTCCAGGCGGTAAAAGTCCTGGGCCCAGACAATTACTGCCCCCAAACGGGAGCGGAGCAATTTCGGCCCCTATATATTTTTAAGGTAATTGATTAGATGTTGTTTAAATAAAGGCTGTTGAATGATTAGCACATAAACAAAACTCTTTGCCATACAGGATGATTGATAGGACCATGTTTGGTCACAATATTTTCAAAAGAACATGGAGAAAGTTCACTGCAGAATGACAAGAGTGATTCTAGGACTTAGGACTTAACTTATGAGGAGAGACTCAGAACTGAACTTGTTTTATTAGAGAGTAAAAAGATTGAGAAGTTTTAAAATGCTGAGAGAAATGGATAATGTTGATGTAATTTGTACTATGAGTGCAAAATTAACTGGCAGTTTGACTCAGTGGTAGCCCATCGTCTCTGAGTCAGAAGGTTATGGGCTCAGTAATTAGATGAAACATTAAACCAAGGCTGTACTTACCTTCTCAGGTTGATTCAAAGAACAACAAAGAGTTCTCCCAATGTCCTGACCAGAATTCCTCCCTCAACCAACACTATCAAAAACAGATTATTTAGTCCTTCATTCATTTGATCTTTGTGGGACTTTGCTTTGTGCAAATTGACTGCTGTATTTGCTTACATAACAACAGTGACTGCGCTTCAAAAATAATTTATTGGTTGTAAAGTGCTTTGAGGTGTCCTGAAGACATAATAAGATACATATAAATGCACTTCCTTAGTGGACACCCATCTTAGTTCACTTTATATAGAACTCAACCTGGGTAAACTCTGAGTAGACGCAAAACATACAAATAAAATAACCTAGATAACATGCATCTATTGCTAGACTGGCTGAAGACTGTGCCACCAAGATTGAGGAATAGTGTTGGATTATGGGGAAGAGAGATTAGAGAAAAGTTCTGGTGCAGTTTTGTAAATCCTCCAAGAACCCGAGACTGCCACGACCACACACGGTGGCATTTGAGAACAAGACTACAGCCATTCAAAGGTCACGTTTTTTCTTGCTTTTATATATACATCAGTCCTAATGGATTGTAATTACTACCAATTTATCCATGATCCATATAATAATCTCATAGCAATGGCAAGTTGTTATCACTGGCGTGGGCACAAATCAGAAAAAAGCAGACTGCTAGGGCATCAGGTAATGTCAACATGAAACCAAGTAAATTCATCCAAAAATTACCCTCATAAGGCCATCATAGCAAATACTCAGGTGGTAGCTCTCTCGTCCCTGAATTGTAAAGTGACGGGTTCAAGTCCCATTCAAAAGTGCATAAATCTAGCCTGACACTCCAATACAGTGCTGAGTGCTGTTCTGTCGGATGGTGCTGTCTTTCAGATGAGGTGTTAAACTGGAGGTCCTAAAAGATCCTGTGGCAAAAATTCAAACTAGAGCAGGGGAGTTATCCCCCGTGTCCTGGGCAATATTTATCCCTCAAGCAACATCACAAAAAAACAGATTATCTGGTTATTATCACGTTGCTGTTTGTGGGACCTTGCTGTGAGTACACATCAAAAGTCATCATAGGCAGTCCCTCGAAATCGAGGAAGACTTGCTTCCACTCTAAAAATGAGTTCTTAGGTGACTGAACAGTCCAATATGGGAATTACAGTCTCTGTCACAGGTGGGACAGACAGTCGTTGAAGGAAAGGGTGGGTGGGACTGGTTTGGTGCACGCTCCTTCCACTGCCTGTTCTTGGTTTCTGCTTGCTCTCGGCGATGAAACTCGAGGTGCTCAGCGCTCTCCTGGATGCACTTCCTCCACTTAGGGCGGTCTTTGGCCAAGGGCTCCCAGGTGTCGGTGGGGATGTTGCATTTTATCAAGGAGGCTTTGAAGGTGTCCGTGAAATGTTTCCTCTGCCCACCTTGGGCTCGCTTGCTGTGTAGGAGTTCCGAGCAGAGCGCTTGTTTTAGGAGTCTTGTGTCAGGCATGCGAACAATGTGGCCCGCCCAACAGAGCTGGTCATGTGTGGTCAGTGTTTCGATGCTGGGGATGTTGGCCTGGTCAAGGATACTAACGTTGGTGCGTCTGTCCTCCCAGGGGATTTGCAGGATCTTGCAGAGAAATCATTGGTGATACTTCTCCAGCAATTTGAGGTGTCTACTGTATATGGTCCATGTCTCTGAACCATATAGGAGGGCGGGTATCACTGCAGCCTGTAGATTATGAGCTTGGTGGCAGATTTGAGGGCCTGATCTTCGAACACTCTTTTCCTCAGGCGGCCGAAGGCTGCACTGGTGCACTGGAGGCGGTGTTGAATCTCGTCGTCGATGTCTACCCTTGTTGATAATAGGCTCCCGAGGTATGGAAATTGGTTCATGTTGTCCAGGGCCATGCCATGGATCTTGATGACTGGGGGGTAGTGCTGTGTGGCGGGGACAGGCTGGTGGAGGACCTTTGTCTTACGGATGTGTAGTGTAAGGCCCATGCTTTCGTACACCTCAGTGAAGATGTTGACTATGACTTGGAGTTCAGTCTCTGAATGTGTGCAGACGCAAGCGTCGTCCACGTACTGTAGCTCGACAACAGAGGTTGGGACGGTCTTGGATCTGGCCTGGAGATGACGAAGGTTGAACAGGTTTCAACTTTTTCTGCAGTTTAATTCCACTCCAGCGCGGAGCCTGTTGAGTGTGAGGTGGAGCATTGCAGTGAGGAAGATTGAAAAGAGTGTTGGCGCGATGACTCAGTCCTGCTTGACCCCTGTCCGGACATAGATTGGGTCTGTAATGGAACCGTTGGTCAGGATCGTGGCTTGCATGTCGTCATGGAGCAGGCCGAGGATGGTGACGAACTTTTGGGGGCAGCCGAAACGAAGGAGGACGCTCCATAGCCCCTCTCAGTTGACAGTGTCAAAGGCCTTTGTAAGGTCAAAGAAAGCCATGTACAAGGGTTGGTGCTGTTCCCTGCATTTTTCTTGCAGCTGTCGCATTGTAAAAATCATGCCCGTTGTACACTGAAGAGGACGAAATCTGCACTCTGACTCCGGGAGGAGCTCCTCAGCCACAGAGAGAAGACGGTTGAGGAGGATTCTAGCGATGACTTTCCCAGTGGCTGATAACAGGGAGATCCCTCTGTAGTTGCTGCTGTCGGACTTGTACCCTTTTTTAAAGATGGTCATGATTACTGCATCTCTGAAATCTCCCAGCATGCTCTCCTCCTTCCAGATGAGAGAGATGAGGTCATGTACTCGTGCCAATAGTGCTTCTCCGCCATACTTTAGTGCCTCAGCGGGGATTCCATCTGCTCCTGTTGCCTTGTTGTTCTTAAGCTGGTGGATGGCCTTTTCGACCTCATGCAGGGTTGGGGTTTTGCTGAGATGGTGGCGGGTAGCATGCTGCGGGATGGAGTCGAGGACACTCCTATCAAAGGCAGAGTCTCGGTTAAGGAGATCTTCGAAGTGCTCCTTCCAGCGGGTCATAACTGCCTCGGTGTCCTTGATGAGTGTCTCCCCATTCTTGGCCAGCAGTGGGATGGGGCCTTGGGTGTTTGGACCGTGGGTAGCCTTGACTGCAGCGAAGAATCCTCGCACATCATGGCTGTTGGCCAGCTGCTGAATCTCCTGTGCTTTCTCCACCCACCATCTGGTCTTTAGATCGTGGGTTTTTTGTTGGACCTCGGCCTTAAGCCATCTGTAATGCTGCCTTGCTGCTCCCGATTTGGGTTGTTGTTTCAATCTCAGAAATGCCCTGCGCTTGCGATTTATTAACTCTTGTATCTCCTGGTCATTCTCATCAAACCAGTCCTGATGTTTCCTTGTTGAGTGACCGATGTTTCTTCACAGGCATTTGTTATGGAGGCCTGGAGGGCAGACCAAACTTTGTGGGCACTCTGCATCTCGGGATCATCAAGGGTCGCCAGGTTAGCAGTGAGGCGCTGGCTGTATAGGGCTCTCTTAGCTGGGTCTTTGAGTGCCCCGGCATTGACTTTTTTGCGGCATTGATTCTGCTGCCGCTGCCGCTTTAGGGCTATGTTGATGTCGATGATGGAACGGATTAAGCGGTGGTCTGTCCAGCAGTCATCAGCTCCTGTCATGGCGTGGGTGATGCACACATCCTTGCGATCCCTGGCTCGGACAATGCTGTAGTCGAGCAGGTGCCAGTGTTTGGAGCGAGGGTGTTGCCATGATGACTTGTACTTGTCCCTCTGACAGAACAAGGTGTTGGTGATGCCAATGTCATGCTCTAGGCATTTTGTCAGGAGCAGGGTACTGCAAGAATTGGTTTTCCCTAACCCCTCTCTGCCGATCACGCCTTGCTAGAGGGTTGTGTCCTTGCCGACCCTGGTGTTGAAGTCACTATGGAGGATCAGTTTGTCATCCGTAGGGACAGGGATTTTTCGAGGCTAGAGTAAAAAACCCTCTTTGGTCTCATCTGTTGCATCGAGTGTTGGGGCGTACGCACTGATGACTGTGGCGCATTGATTCCAGGATAGGGTGAGTTGGACAGTCATGAGACGTTCGTTAATCCCGCAGGGGGAGTCTCTGAGGTGGTTGACCAGCTTCTATTTGATGTCGAAACCGACACCATTGAGGCAGCATTCTTCCTCTGGTTTGCCTTTCCAGAAGAAGGTGTAACCTCCACCTTGTTCCTTGAGCTGGCCTTCGCCTGACCGCCGGGTCTCGCTTAGGGTGCCAATGTCGACATTGAAGCATCTAATTTCCCAGGCAACTATGGCGGTGCGGCATTCCGGCCTGTCGCTTTTGGAGTTGTCCATGAGGGTCCTGACGTTCCAGGTCCAGAACTTCATATTGAAGGGTGGAAGATGCCTGTGCGTGAGTTCTTTTAATGTGGGGTGGCCGTTGCACACCAGCTACCACACGGGCCTAGCTGAGCAAGGTCTTGGTCCAGTGGCAAGGGGGTCCTAGACAACTGGAGGCCAGGCACTGCTGTATGGGCCTAGTTGTATACGGCGAGATGTGGGCCGTAAGCTCACGCTGAGTAGCGCCCTTCAATGAGATGGTAGATGATCCGAGGTCAGACCTCTATTTTGTGGGGTGGAGGTCAGGGTGTTCAGAGTGGAAGGAGGAGAGGTCAGAGTGGTCACAGCCATTGTGCTCACCGCATGCTGGAGGAGGGAGCCCAGGACGTCATCGAAGGATGCAAGAAGGCCAGGAACATCGCCGGAGGAAGGGAGGCCCGGAGGGAAGGCTCACGCGTGAGGTAGGTCCAAACTGTTATGTATGTAAACCTGTAATTACCATGTCTAACCACCAGAGGGCTTATCCCCTGGAGTAACAAGGGATCCCACAATCCCTTCGGAACACTTGTATATAAGGAGGTCTTACAGGCTGGAGAGGCACTCTGAGATCTGTAATAAAGGACTACGGTCACATCTTACTTTGAGCTTGCAGTATCTAGTCTGAATCTTCATTCCAGATATAACAACTGGCGACGAGATACAAATGACGAACCCCAATGCAACAGGGCAGAGAACTGTGGGCATCCTGGAGAAATTTTCGGATGGAGATGATTGGGAAATCGTTGTGGAGCGACTCGACCAATACTTCATGGCCAACGAGCTGGAAGGAGAAGCGAACGCAGCCAAACGAAGGGCGATCCTCCTCACCGTTTGTGGGGCATCAACGTATGGCCTCATGAAATATTTGCTCGCGCCAGCGAAACCCACAGACAAGTCATACGATGAGTTGTGCACACTGGTCCGGCAGCATCTAAACCCGAAGGAAAGCGTTCTGATGGCGAGGTATCGGTTCTACACGTACAAGAAGTCTGAAGGCCAGGAAGTGACGAGCTACGTCACCGAGCTAAGGCGCCTTGCAGGACATTGCGAATTTGAAGCACACTTAGAGCACATGCTCAGGGACTTCTTTGTACTTGGCATTGGCCATGAAATAATACTTCACAAACTCTTGACTGTAAAGACCCAACCTTGAGTAAAGCCATAGCAATAGCCCAGGCGTTTATCTCCACCAGTGACAATACCAAACAAATTTCTCAGCACACTAATGCTGCTGCAAGTACTGTGAACAAAGTAATGTTGTTTTTGAACCGAAATGGACAGGACAGGGCTTACATACCTGCAGCTGCACGTCCACAGATGACTCAGAGTCCACCAGCAAGGGTGGCGAATACAAGGCCATTAACACCTTGTTGGCGCTGCGGGGGTGATCATCGTTTTCATTCAAGCCGCTTCAAAGGATACATTTGCAAGGGCTGCAGAACATGGGACACCTTCAATGTATGTGCAGGCGAGCTGAAAACCCTGCTAATCCTGCAAACCGCCATGTTGCAGAGGAGGACAGATCCACGGTGGATCATGACGAATCAGAGCCTCAGATCGAGGAGACAGGGGTATATGGGGTGCACACATTTACCACAAGGTGTCCCCCGATAATGCTGAAGATTGAATTAAATGGATTCCCAGTGTCCATGGAGCTGGACACGGGCACAAGCCAGTCCATAATGAGCAAAAAGACTTTCGATAAGTTGTGGTGCAGCAAGGCCTCAAGGCCAGTCCTGACTTCCATTCGTACTAAACTGAGAACGGATACAAAGGAACGGATTCCCGTAATTGGCAGTGCTACCGTAAATGTCTCCTACGATGGAGCAATGCACGAGTTACCACTCTGGGTGGTACCGGGCGATGGCCCCATGCTGTTCGGCAGGAGCTGGCTGGGAAAGATACGCTGGAACCGGGACGACGTCGGAGCGCTTTCGTCCGTCGACGACACCTCATGTGCCCAGGTCCTAAACAAGTTTCTCTCGCTGTTCGAACCAGGCATCGGGAAGTTCCAAGGAGCAAAAGTGCAGATCCATTTGATTCCGCGGGCACGACCCATCCATCACAAGGCGAGAGCGGTACCTCACATGATGAGAGAGGGTGGAGATCGAGCTGGACAGGCTGCAACGAGAGGGCATCATTTCACCGATCGAATTCAATGAATGGGCCAGTCCAATTGTTCCAGTCCTCAAAAGAGACGGCACCGTCACAATCTGTGGTGATTACAAAGTAACTATCAATCATTTCTCACTGCACGTTCATTGCCCATCACCGAAGGCAGATGACCTCGACGCTGGCGTGAGGGGAAATGCTCACGAAGCTGGACTTGACCTCAGCCTACATGACGCAAGAGCTGGAGGAATCATCGAATCGTCTCACCTGCATCAACACACACAAAGGTCTCTTGATTTACAACAGATGCCTGTTTGGGATTCGATCGGCCGCGGCGATATTCCAGAGGAACATGGAAAGCTTGCTGAAGTCAGTCCGCGCACCGAGGTCTTCCAGGACGACATCTTTACAGGTCGGGACACCGTCGAGCACCTGCATAACCTGGAGGAGGTTCTTAGTCGGCTTAATCGTGTGGGGCTCAGGCTAAAATGCTCGAAGTGCGTTTTTCAGGCACCTGAAGTGGAGTTCCGGGGGAGAAGAATCGCGGCGGATGGCATCAGGCCCACCGATTCGAAAACGGAGGCAATCAAGAACGCACCGAGACCAAGAACATGATGGAGCTGCGGTCATTTCTAGGACTCCTGAACTATTTTGGTAACTTCTTATCGGGTTTTAGCACATTGTTAGAACCCCTGCACTCTTTACTGCATAAAGGAGATGAATGGGTATGGGGTAAAAGTCAAGAAAATGTCTTTGAGAAAGCTAGGCAGCTGTTATGTTCAAAGAAATTGCTTGTGTTGTACGATCCATGTAAGTGTTTGGTACGAGCATGTGATGCGTTGTCCTACGGGATCGGGTGTGTATTACATCAAGCTAATGAATTTGGAAAATTGCAACCAGTTGCTTATGCATCCAGAAGTCTGTCTAAGGCCGAGAGGGCCTACAGTATGATCGAAAAAGAAGTGTTAGCGTGTGTTTACGGGGTAAAGAAAATGCATCAATATCTGCTCGGGCTCAAATTTGAATTGTAAACCAACCATAAGCCACTTATATCCCTCTTTTCGGAAAGCAAGGGGATAAATACAAATGCATCAGCCCGCATCCAGAGATGGGCGCTCATGTTGTCTGCATACAACCATGCCATCCGCCACAGGCCAGGCACAGAAAACTGTGCCGATGCTCTCAGCAGGCTGCCATTGCCCACCACAGGGGTGGAGATGGCACAGCCTGCAGATTTAGTTATGGTAATGGAAGCATTCGAGAGAGAGCAATCACCTGTTACCACCCGACAGATTAAAACCTGGACGAGCCAGGATCCCTTAGGTCCTTAGTAAAAAGCACTGTGTGCTCCATGGGAGTTGGTCTAGTGTCCCGTTAGAGATGTAGGAAGAAATAAAGCCGTACCAGCGGCGCAAAGATGAATTGTCCATACAGGCAGACTGCCTCCTATGGGGTAATCGGGTAGTGGTGCCAAAAAAGGGCAGGGACTCTTTCATTAGTGATCTTCACAGCACCCACCCAGGCATTGTAATGATGAAAGCGATAGCCACATCCCACGTGTGGTGGCCCGTTTTCGATGCAGACTTAGAGTCCTGCGTGCACAAATATATTACATGTTCTCAGTTAAGCAATGCACCCAGGGAGTCACCACTAAGTTTATGGTCCTGGCCCTCCAAACCCTGGTCCAGGGTCCATGTTGACTATGCAGACCCATTCTTGAGAAAAATGTTCTTAGTGGTTGTAAATGCATACTCCAATTGGATTGAATGTGTGATAATGTCGGCAAACCCGTCCGCTGCCACCATTGAAAGCCTACGGGCCATGTTTGCCACGCACGGCCTGCCTCATATCCTTGTAAGTGACAATGGGCCGTGCTTTACCAGTGCCGAGTTCAAGGAGTACATGACCCACAATGGGATCAAACATGTCACATCTGCCCCGCTTAGACCAGCATCCAATGGTCAGGCAGAACGAGCAGTTCAAACAATCAAGCAGAGCTTGAAAAAGGTAACTGAAGGCTCACTGCAGACTCACTTCTCCTGAGTCCTGCTCAGTTACTGCACAAGATCCCACTCGCTCACTGGGGTCCCTCCTACTGAACTGCTCTTGAAAAGGGCACTTAAGACAAGGCTCTCGTTAGTCCACCCTGATCTACACGAACAGGTAGAGAGCAGACGGCTTCAACAGAATACATATCATGATCGCGCTAATGTGTCACGTGAAATTGAGATAAATGATCCTGTATTGGTGTTGAACTATGGACAAAGTCCCAAGTGGCTTCCTGGCACTGTTTTTGGCCAAAGAGGGGAGTAGGGTGTTTGTGGTCAAACTCTGAAATGGACTCACCTGCAGGAAACAGTTGAATCAAACCAAACTCAGATTTACGGACTATCCAGAACAACCCACAATAGACTCCAACTTTTTTGACCCTCCAACACACACACAAGTGGCAACTGACCCAGCGGTTGACCACGAAGCAGAACCCATCACCTGCAGCAGCCCAGCAGGACTCACCACCCCCAGCAGCCCAGCAAGGCCAGCCATGCAGCAGCCCAGAGAGGGTCCAACAAACGATTCACCAAAACCAGCATTTGCACCGAGACAATCAACCAGGGAAAGGAAGGCCCCAGATCGACTCACATTGTAAATAGTTACATTATTGATGTTGTGGGGGAATGTTGTTATGCATGTAAACCTGTAAATACCATGTCTAACCACCAGAGGGCTTATCCCCTGGAGTCCCAAGGGATCCCACAATCCCTCGGGAGCACCTGTATATAAGGAGGCCTGACAAACTGGAGAGGCACTCTGAGATCTGTAATAAAGGACTACGGTCACATCTTACTTTGAGCTTGCAGTATCTAGTCTGACTCTTTATTCAAGACATAACACGAATGTTGTTCAACAAGATGGCCGCCGGGGTGGCAGCTCCCTCGGGAGCTCTTGTGCTGAACAACCTTATCCCTTGCCATCTTTTGCCATCTGACACCCTTTCTCCCCCAATCTCCCCCTTCCACTGTTTAAGCTTCCCCTGGCCCTGATAGGGGGTGCATTTCTTACCCCTAAAACACAAATCCATGCTGCAAGGGCAGCTACCTGAGTCCACTGCCCATCCCCCAACCATGCCTGCTCTTCACCTTCATTAGTGAGTACCGGATCTCCACTCAAACTGATATTCAACCTACCGGACTTTCCTGCTGCCAAAACTTCGCTCCCCCACCAGTTGTGGCCGACTCAGCTACTCCTCGCAGACACCATCGACATCTGGGGAGCTCCCAATCAACTCATAGCGGTCAACTTAGCTGCTCCAAGCGACCCTGACAACCCCAGGCGATCTCAGCAGTGGTGAGCCTTCAACCAGGTTCAAAAACAGGTTTGGGCCTACCTCACGTGCGAGGCTTCCCTCCTGGCCTCCCTTCTCTGGAGACGTCCCTGGCCTCTCTTCCTCCAATGACGCTGAGCCTTCAACAAACCCCAAGACTTCAAAAGTAGTTCATTACTGTAAAGCACGTTGGGCCATCCAGAGATCGTGAAAGGTGCTATATAAATGCAGAGTGACTGTTTGTCCTAACTCGCTTCTGCACGTGAATCTCCCGACTCCGCCACCCCCCGCCACACCACCCCCGCCCGCCCAGCGCAATTTCCACGAACCATTTTCTGCGCACGTGTCTTCCCAATGCCCGAAACCAGAACCAGAAATGGGGCCCCGAACACGTTCATTGCCAAGCCACCAAGCCTCCGAGCGAATCCCGAGCTACCAGCAGCACTGCAAGCTGCCGAGCCCCGAGCCACCCGCAGCTCATTTGAAAGTATAGTAGTCCAGAAAGTTTCATATTTTAGAAAAAGCTGGAAAACACAAAAGCAAACTTATGTCTTGGATAAGGAGTCAGACTAGAAACTGCAAGCTCAAAGTAAGTCCTTTATTACAGATCTCAGAGTGCCTCACCAGCCTGTGAGGCCTCCTTATATATAGGTGCTCCCAAGGGATTGTAGAAGCCCTTGGGACTCCAGGGGATAAGCCCTCTGGTGGTTAGTCATGGTAATTATATGTTTACATACATAACAACACTCCCCCGCCGCCCCCCCCGCCCCACCCCCAAAGTCAATAGTGTAACTATTTACAATGTGAGTCGATCTGGGGCCTTCCTTTCCCTGGTTGATCGTCTCGGTGCAAATGCTGGTGTTGGTGAGTGGTTTGTTGGGCCTTTGCTGGGCTGCTGCGCAGCTGGCCTTGCTGGGGGTGGTGAGTCTTGCTGGGCTGCTGGGGTGATGGGTTCTGCTTCGTGGTCACTGCTGGGTCGGTTGCCACTTGTGTGTGTGTTGGAGGGTCGAAAAAAGTAGAGCCTATTGTGGGTTGTTCTGGATAGTCTGTAAATCTGAGTTTGGTTTGGTCCAAGTGTTTCCTGCAGGTGAGTCCATTTGAGAGTTTGACCACAAACACCCTACTCCCCTCTTTGGCCAAAACAGTGCCAGCAATCCACTTGGGACCTTGTCCATAGTTCAACATAAATACAGGATCATTTACTTCAATTTCATGTGACACATTTCCGCGATCATGAAATGTATTCTGTTGAAGCCGTCTGCTCTCTACCTGTTCGTGTAGAGCAGGGTGGACTAACGAGTAGCCTTGTCTTAAGTGCCCTTTTCATGAGCAGTTTAGCGGGAGGGACCCCAGTGAGCGAGTGGGGTCTTATGCAGTAACTAAGCAGGACTTGGGATAAGCGAGTCTGCAGTGAGCCTTCAGTTACCTTTTTCAAGCTCTGCTTGATTGTTTGAACTACTCGTTCTGCCTGACCTTTGGACGCTGGCTTAAACGGGGCAGACGTGACATGTTTGACCTCACTGCAGGTCATGAATTCCTTGAATTCGGCACTGGTAAAGCACGTCTCATTGTCACTTACAAGGACATCAGGCAGGCCGTGCATGGCAAACATAGCCCGTAGGCTTTCAATGGTGGCAGAGGACGTGTTTGCCGACATTATCACACATTCAATCCACTTGGAGTATGCATTTACAACCACTAAAAACTTTTTTCCCAAGAAAGGGCCTACATAGTCGACATGACCCCTAGACCATGGTTTGGAGGGCCAAGACCATACACTTAGTGGTGCCTCCTTGGGTGCATTGCTTAACTGGGAACATGTATTACATTTGTGAACACAGGACTCTAAGTCTGCATCGATACGGGGCCACCACACGTGGGATCTGGCTATCGCTTTCATCGTTATAATGCCTGGGTGGGTACTGTGGAGATCACCAGTTAAAGTGTCCCTGACCTATTTTGGCACAACCACCCGATTACCCCATAGGAGGCAGTCTGCCTGTATAGACCTTTCATCTTTGCGCTGCTGGTACGGCTTTATTTCTTCCTGCATCCCTAACGGGACACTAGAGCAACTCCCGTGGAGCACACAGTTTTTTACTAAGGACAGTAAGGGGTCCTGGCTTGCCCAGGTTCTAATCTGTCGGGCGGTAACATGTGATTGTTCACTCTCGAATGCTTCCATTACCATAACTAAATCTGCAGGCTGTGCCATCTCTACCCTGGTGGTGGGCAATGGTAGCCTACTGAGAGCATCGGCACAGTTTTCTGTGCCTGACCTGTGGCGGATGGCGTAGTTGTATGCGGACAATGTGAGTGTCCATCTCTGGATGCGGGCCGATGCATTCGTATTTATCACCTTATTTTCAGAAAAGAGGGATATAAGCGGCTTATGGTCAGTTTCCAATTCAAATTTGAGTCCGAACAGATATCGATGCATTTTCTTTACCCCGTAAACACAGGTGGGTGGGGAGGGTTGACCCATCCACCTCCACGGAGGTGTGTGGGGGACCTGACCCATCCACCTCCATGGCACGAACCTGGTATTGCAGTACTTCCAGGAACGGTGCAGTGGCTCTAGGCCTTTTGGCTAAGAGCATTGGCGCAGAGTGATCCTTGACAGGTGCAGGGTGACCTCTGGCGTTTGTGATTTGACAAAGAATTGGAAACGATTGGCTACGAATTTATATATAAAAAAAAAAAAATGTGAGTGTCCATCTCTGGATGCGGGCCGATGCATTCGTATTTATCACCTTATTTTCAGAAAAGAGGGATATAAGCGGCTTATGGTCAGTTTCCAATTCAAATTTGAGTCCGAACAGATATCGATGCATTTTCTTTACCCCGTAAACACACGCTAATGCTTCTTTTTCAATCATACTGTAGACCCTCTCGGCCTTAGACAGACTTCTGGATGCATAGGCAACTGGTTGCAATTTCCCAAATTCATTAGCTTGTTGCAATACACCCCCGACCCTGTACGACAACGCATTACATGCTAGTACCAAACGTTCACATGGATCGTACAACACAAGCAATTTGTTTAAACATAACAGCTTCCTAGCTTTCTCAAAGGCATTTTCTTGGCTTTTACCCCATGCCCATTCATCTCCTTTATGCAGTAAAGAGTGCAGGCGTTCTAACAATGTGCTGAGACCTGGTAAGAAGTTACCAAAATAGTTCAGGAGTCCTAGAAACGACCGCAGCTCCATCACATTCTGTGGTCCTGGTGCGTTTTTGATTGCCTCCGTCTTCGGGTGCCAGGAATTGCACTTCGAGCGTTTTTGCCTGAGCCCCACACGATTAAGCCGACTAAGAACCTCCTCCAAGTTCTGTAGGTGCTCGACGGTGTCCCGAACTGTAACCACGATGTTGTCCTGGAAGACCACGGTGCACTTCAGCAAGCTTTCCGTGTTCTTCTGGAATATCGCCGCAGCCGATCGAATCCCAAATGGACATCTGTTGTAAATTAAAAGACATTTGCGCGTGTTGATGCAGGTGAGGCTTTTCAAAGATTCCTCCAGCTCCTGCGTCATGTAGGCCAAGGTCAAGTCCAGCTTCGTGAACCTTTTCCCGCACGCCAGCGTCTGCCTTTAGTAGCGGGTATTGATCCTGCAGTGAGAAACGATTGATAATTACTTTGTAATCACCATAGATTCTGACGGTGCCGTCTCCCTTGAGGACTGGAACAATTGGACTGGCTCACTCATTGAATTTGATCGTTGAAACGATGCTCTCTCGTTGCAGCCTGTCTAGCTCGATCTCCACCCTCTCTCTCATCATGCAAGGTACTGCTCTCGCCTTGTGATGGATGGGTCGCGCCCTCGGAATCAAATGGATCTGCACTTTTGCTCCTTGGAACTTCCCGATGCCTTGTTCGAACAGCGAGGGGAACTTGCTTAGGACCTGGGCACATGAAGTATCGTCGACGGACGAAAGCGCTCGGACCTCGACCCAGTTCCAACGTATCTTTCCCAGCCAACTCCTGCCGAACAGTGTAGGGCCATCGTCCGGTACCACCCAGAGTGGTAAAGCGTACGCCGCTCCATCGTAGGAGACCTTTACGGTAGCATTGCCAATTATGGGAATCAATTCCTTTGTGTAAGTTCTCAGTTTAGTGCGAATGGGAGTCACGACTGGCCTTGAAGCCTTGTGGCACCACAACTTATCGAAAGTCTTTTTACTCAGTATGGATTGGCTTATGCCCGTATCCAGCTCCATGGACACCGGGAGTCCATTTAATTCAACCTTCAGCATTATCGGGGGACACTTTGTGGTAAATGTGTGCACCCCATATACCTCTGCCTCCTTGGTCTGCGGCTCTGGTTCGTCATGATCCACCGTGGATCAGTCCTCCTCTGCAACATGTAAGTTTGCAGGATTAGCAAGGTTCGCAGCTCGCCTGCACATACGTTGGAGGTGACCCATTGTTCACACAGCTCTTGCAAACATAACCTTTGAAGTGGCATGAATGGAATCGATGATCACCCTCGCAGCGCCAACAAGGTATTAATTGCCTTGTATTCACCACTCTTGATGGCGGACTCTGAGTCATCTGCGGACGTGCAGCTACAGGCGTGTAAGTCCTGCCATGTACATTTCGATTCGAAAACAACGTTACTTTGTTCACAGTACTTGCAACAGCACTAGTGTGCTGAGAAATTTGTTTGGTATTGACACTGGTGGAGATAAACGTCTGGGCTATTGCTATGGCTTTACTCAAGATTGGGGTCTCTACAGTCAAAAGTTTGGGAAGTATTACTTCATGGCCAATGCCAAGTACAAAGAAGTCCCTGAGCATATGCTCCAAGTGTGCTTCAAATTTGCAATGTCCTGCAAGGCACCTTAGCTCGGTGACATAGCCCACCACTTCCTGGCCTTCAGACCTCTTGTACGTGTAGAACTGATACCTCGCCATCAGAACTCTTTCCTTCGGGTTTAGATGCTCCCGCACCAGTGTGCACAACTCATCGTATGACTTGCCTGTGGGTTTTGCTGGAGCGAGCAGGTTTTTCATGAGGCCATATGTTGGTGCCCCGCAAAGGGTGAGGAGGATCGCCCTTCGTTTGGCAGCGTTCCCTTCTCCTTCTAGCTCGTTGGCCACGAAGTATTGGTCAAGTCGCTCCACGAAGGTTTCCCAATCATCTCCGTCCGAAAATTTCTCCAGGATGCCCACAGTTCTCTGCCCTGTTGCATTGGGGTTCATCATCTGTAACTTGTTGCCAGTTGTTAAGTCTTGGATAAGGAGCCTGACTAAATACTGCAAGCTCAAAGTAAGTGTGACCGTAGTCCTTTATTACAGATCTCAGAGTGCCTCTCCAGCTTGTGAGGCATCCTTATATACAGGTGCTCCCAAGGGATTGTGGGATCCCTTGGGACTCCAGGGGATAAGCCCCCTGGTGGTTAGACATGGTAATTACAGGTTTACATACATAACACAAAACCTTTCAGCAACTTGAAAGTAAAACCCTTCGTCAGCTCTCCAAAGCAATTTGGTATAAAATCCACACACAAAATCAATGTTAATAGATTGGGGAGATAGAGAGAGAGCCTTGGGGGGGTGGGGGGTGAGTGAGGGGAGCAGGGGGAGAGAGCCTCGTGGGTGGGGGGGTGGGGAGAGAGCGCTACAAAGGGGGAAGGGAGACACGTGTGTGGGAGCGATGGGGTGGGGGGTATCGGAGGGGAGAGAGGGAACTCAGGGAAGACGGATCACGTTCTTCAAACCCCTTTACACCCAGACTAATTTCTCGGAAAGCTCAGTGCATGTGTTACAAGGGACATCGTTGAAGTGGATGAAATCCAGAATTCACGACACTGTCACTGTTCACTTCCGATCCAATAAACCCGTTAACAATCTGTACACAATGCCCCATCTATGGCGGGGCGGGGGGGGGGGGGGACGCACCGGTCGGGTAAGGTCATACACTTGCACTGGGGTAAGGGACTTTGGCTGGGGGAGGGAAGCACTTGCACTGGGGTCAGAGACTTAGGCTGGGAGAGGAATGTGTGCCCTCTGACTTCTGAAGTCAAAATATTACAATGTGCAAAGTTAGGCTGCAGGGTTTCATTTACACATTCCAGAGAAACTTCAGGGTGTGGCTTATCCTCCAAGGGGACCAATCAGCAATAGGTCATGTAAAGTCCTGTCCCCTCAGTACAGATTCACACGAGGCATGTAGTGAAGTCAAGGTCACTCTGGACCTGCACCTTTATTTCACAGCTCTGGAATGCTGCACTTGCCTGAGACCTGTCCTTGTATACCTGTCTCTTGCAAGTGCACCCCTGGTGGTAAGGTATTCTGGTGGTTACAGGTCATATCTTATTACAGTCATGTATAGCATGTTAGGATACAGTTATATATAATAATGTAAGATGCATGACATCACCCTCCCGCAAGGTCTTATTGTCTTTATAGGTTTAGTCTCTCAGGTGGTCTACGCTCTCGCGTGGAGCGTCTGAGTTGTGGTTCAGTTGTTTGCCTTGGTGTCTGTTTTTCTTTGGGTGTGGTTGCTGGTATCTCGCCTAGGCTGTCTGTTTTGATTGGTGTGATTGTTGTTGACTCGCCTGGGCTGTCTGTTGGGATTGCCCTTTCCTCAGGTTGTTCCCTCTGTCTGTCCACCAGGTGTGGTGCGAGTTCCACATTGTAGACTGCCTCTGGTTCCGCAGTGTTGTTGGTAAATCTGCTTTTGACTTGGTCTACATGCCTCCGGCAGGTTTTGCCATTGTCCATTTGTACGCCCAGTAGCCTGTTTCCTTCCTTGCCCGTTACTGTCCCTGCAAGCCATTTGAGACCCCTGCCATAGTTTAGTACAAACACTTTGTCCCCTATCTCATTCCATCTCCCCCTCGAATTTCTGTCATGGTACTCAGTCAGCTTACGCCGCTTTGCCTCAACGATTTCGTGCATGTCTGGGAGGATTAATGAGAGCCTTGTTTTTAAAGTCCTTTTCATCAACAGTTGCGTGGGGGGGATCCCAGTCAGTGAGTGCGAATGAGATCTGTATGCCAGCAGTAGTCGCGACAGGCGACCCTGCAGCATGGGACCTTGGATTTTAAGCATGCCTTGTTTAATGATTTGCACTGCTCTCTCCGCCTGGCCTTTGGAGGCCGGCTTGAACGGTGCCGTCTTGACGTGATTTATGCCATGATCAATTATAAAGTCTTGGAATTCTGCGCTGGTGAAGCACTGACCAATATGTCAGGGATTCCGTGTGTTGCAAAGATGGTTGCGAGGCTCTCCACAGTGGTGGAGTTTGTGCTCGAGTTTAAAATGGTGCATTCGATCCACTTTGAAAAAGCATCTACAACTACGAGGAACATTTTGCCCATGAATGGGCCCGCATAGTCTACGTGCACCTGCGACCACGGCTTGGTAGGCCAGGGCCAGGGCCTCAATGGAGCCTCCCTGGGGGCATTGCTGAGTTGGGCACAAATGGTGCACCTTCGGATGCAGAGCTCCAAGTCCACGTCAATATCAGGCCACCAGACATGGGATCTGGCTATGGCCTTCATAAGAACGATCCCCGGGTGCTCGTGGTGGAGCTCCCTGACAAATGCCTCTCTGCCTCGCAGAGGCATGACTACTCGGCTGCCCCACATCAGGCAGTCTGCTTGTAGTGATAGCTCATGCATGCGCCTGTGAAAGGATTTTAATTCCTCGGGGCAGGCATCGCGAGCCTCTGCCCAGTCACCGGTTAGGACATATCTTTTTACAATGGGGTCGCTGGCCGTCCAGGCTCTGATTTGGCGAGCCGTCATGGGCGAACCTGTGGACTCAAAGGCATTGATTGCCATGACTATCTCACAGTCCTGTTCGACAGACCCTTCTGTGGTCACCAGAGGTAGCTTGCTGAGCGCGTCGGCACAGTTGTCTGTGCCTGGTCTGTGCCTTATGGTATAGTCATAGGACGCCAGCATGAGTGCCCACCGTTGAATTCGCGCCGAGGCGTTGGCGTTTATTGCCTTGCTCTCGGATAGGAGGGACGTGAGGGGCTTGTGGTCAGTTTCTAACACGAACTTGGCCCCGAAAAGGTATTGGTGCATCTTTTTGACACCGTACACGCACGCGAGCGCCTCCTTCTCTACCATTCCGTACCCGCGCTCTGCCCGCGAAAGTGACCTGGAGGCATAAGCTATGGGTTGTAATTTGCCCGCACTATTGACATGTTGCAAAACGCACCCGACACCATACGCTGACGCATCGCATGTGAGAATTAGCTTTTTACCAGGGTCAAAGAAAGTCAAAACACTGTTGGAACACAGAAGGTTGCGTGCCTTATTGAAGGCGCGTTCCTGGGCGTCCCCACAAAACCAATCGCACCCCTTCCTGAGTAGCACGTGGAGAAGCTCCAGCAGCGTGCTTAAGTTCTGCATAAAGTTCCCAAAGTAATTAAGTAGCCCGAGAAAGGCGCGCAGTTCTGAGACATTCTGGGGCCTGGGTGCCAGGCGAATTGCTTCTGTTTTGGACTCTGTTGGGCGGATTCCATCAGTGGCAATCCTTCTGCCCAAAAATTCAACCTCGGGTGCGAGAAACAGGCACTTGGATTTCTTGACTCGTAGGCCTACCCGAACCAACTGCTTTAGTACTTCCTCCAAATTACGGAGATGGGAGTCGATATCCCTGCCCGTGATAAGTATGTCGACTTGAAATATAACCGTCCCGGGATGGACTTGAGCAGACTCTCCATGTTGCGCTGGAATATGGCAGCTGCCGACCTGATGCCAAATGGGCATCGATTGTACATGAAAAGGCCTCGATGTGTGTTGATGGTGGTGAGTAGCTTGGATTCCTCGGTCAATTCTTGTGTCATATACGCAGATGTGAGGTCTATTTTTGAGAAAAGTTTACCTCCAGCCAATGTGGCAAATAAGTCCTCCGCTCTGGGCAGCGGGTACTGGTCCTGTAGGGAGACTCTGTTTATGGTAGATTTGTAGTCCCCACAGATTCGTACGGATCCGTCAGGCTTCATGACTGGGACGATGGGACTTGCCCAGTCGCTAAATTCCACAGGTGATATAATGCCTTCTCGCAGAAGCCTGTCTAGTTCGTGTTCAATCTTTTCCCTCATCACATAGGGTACAGCTCTGGACTTGTGATGGACCGGTCTAGCATCGTCTGTGATGTAGATTTTGACTTTGGCCCCTTTGAAAGTGCCCACACCTGGCTGAAAGAGATGTTCAAATCGCTTTATAACTGTTGAGCAGGAGGTCCGTTCGGTCTAATGACATGGCATGGACATCATCCCATTTCCAGTTTAGTTTTGCCAGCTAGCTTCTCCCCAGCAGTGCTGGGGGTTCTCCGGGGACAATCCACAGGGGAAGTTGGTTCACTGTCCCTCTGTGTGTGACCAGAGAGCATGGCACTGCCGAGGACTGGTACGATTTCTTTGGTATAGGTCCTTAGTTTGGTGTCGAACCTTGTGAGTTTTGGTCTGTCTCTTTTATGCGGCCACAGTTGTTCAAATTGTTGAGCGCCCATGAGAGATTGACTCGCTCCCATATCCAGCTCCATGTTGACATATAATCCGTTGAGTAGGACCCTCATCATTATAGGAGGCGTCCTGTTGTAGGAGCAGCGGCCATTGATTGTGTTGACCCGCTGTACATCGGTGTCCCGGGTACTGTCCCCACCATCTTCTGGTCCGCTTTCCGACCCATCCGATTCGTATACCAGCCAAGCTGCTGTTTTTTTGCACATTCGGGGCCAAATGCCCTGTATATTCACAATTTCTGCAAACAGCCTGCTGAAATCGACATCCCCTTGATGAGTGCCCACCCCCACACCTCCAGCACAGACCTGTTCCATTGTTCAAAGTGTTTCCAAAGAATGAGCTGCGTCTGGCTGATCTCTCTTGAGCTTCTCTCAGTTTGTAGTTGATTGCTCGCATTGTGGGTTGATGAGGTGTGAATGGCCGTTCCTGTGGCCCTTGATGGCTTCTGCCTACTGTCGAGAGCCTGTTCTCCCTGTTTTTGTCTGTGTGTGAGGGTAGCAGCTTGTTTAGTGCTGTGAACTTCTTGTTCCGATATTTTGTTCGTTGTCATACCTGCATTGTAAATCTACCTCGTTTCTTCTTCCCCTACCAAGAATGTCTGTGCAACCAGTGCTGCTGCCTCTAAGATCAGGTTCTTGGTCTCTATGAGCTTTCAGAATATGCCTGCATGGCCTATCCCTTCAATGAAAAAGTCTCTCAGCATTTCTCTCCTCAGTTCATCGGAGAACTCACATAAACTAGCCAACCTCCGAAGTTCCGCCACGAAGTCGGGTATGCTCTGGCCCACACAGCATCTGTAGTTGTAGAACCTGTGTCTGGCCATGTGTAGGCTGCTCGCTGGCTTTAAGTGGTCACTTATCAGTGTGCTCAATTCTTCAAACGACTTGCTTGCTGGTTTCTCGGGTGCCAACAGATCCTTCATTAAAGCGTATGTTTTCGAGCCACAGTTGGTCAACAGATGGGCTCTTCTCTTGTCTGCCTTATCATCGCCTCACCAGTCTTTGGTTACAGTCCTCCCAATTGTCTCCCGCATTGTACTTTTCATCTGATCCGTTGTTTGCCATTCTGTAGATTCTGTAATCCCGTAACTCGTCGCCACTGTAAAGTCCTGTCCCCTCAGTACAGATTCACACGAGGCATGTAGTGAAGTCAAGGTCACTCTGGACCTGCACCTTTAGTTCACAGCTCTGGAATGCTGCACTTGCCTGAGACCTGTCCTTATATACCTGTCTCTTGCAAGTGCACCCCTGGTGGTAAGGTATGCTGGTGGTTACAGGTCATATCTTATTACAGTCATGTATAGCATGTTAGGATACAGTTATATATAATAATGTAATATATATGACAGGTCATGTGATAATGGAGAGCCACTCAGAGTAACAGCTGCAATTCAGTCAGTACAAATAAATGCATCCATATGAATGCAAGTCTCTTTTTTTTCCTTTTTGCTGAAAGGGTTAAAGCATGAATCATTTCATGTGTTACGTGAACAATTTGCCTATTCTTTGCAATCTGAATATCTCAAATCCACTCAACATGGAGCAACACTCAAACATAAGCAAATATTGCTACAGCAGTCCTGTTGCTCCTAGGAGACTGCCGACCTGTTAACCTTGGGTTCCTCCAGTAGTTTTATGTAGCAGCATTGCAAATACATTTGTGAAGAATTTCCTGTTCACTATTTCTGGAACCACAGAGGATTACAGCACAGTGGTGACCATTCAGCCCATCATGCCTGTGCCAGCTTTTTGCAAGAACAATCCTGAATGAATCCCACTGCCCTGCTCTCTCCCATATCTCTATATGTTTTCTGGTCCAAATATTCATCCAATTTTACCTTAAAAGGTGCAATGGTCTCGGCCTCAGCCACTTGCTGCAAAGTATTCTATGCTCTAACCACCCTTTGTGCAAAGAAATTTTTCCTAATCACTCTCCTCAGCCATGGTGATCATTTTAAATTGTGAAAGCATACAGGTGTTCCTTTATTATGCGTTTATAATTTCACGAAATAGCACGCAAGCGAAATCACCTTACACAGTTCTGGTGTCACTACATATAGCAGCCAAAAGAATTATTACCCCATATTGGTAGGCATGGAATACCCCACAGATCAGACTGCCCTGTCCTCTTGCTATATCTCAAATGGCACATAAAGCTTGCAAGGAAAGTGTGCTGAAACTGTATCCCACTCTCATCTAACTAGAAGCCTATGGAAGCTGCAAAAATTATTTTGTTTAGCCAAGCATAATGGTGCCATTCTTCTTCCAGCACGGAATCTTCCCGCACCCAACAGTCCAGGCTAAGAATCAAAAGGCATATTGGTGCACTGCTAAATACACACAGTGCTTTGTCACTACTACAGTCTGTGAGTCCGAGGTATGACTGCCCCGTGCAGGTCAGGTACAACTCTGGCGCCAGTAGAGATCTGGTTTCTGTTAAACAATCCCCAGCTGTCAACATTAAATTAATGTGGGAGCTGCCCAGTTGCATTTTACTCTATGAATAGTTAATTCACTGGGAAAAAACTGAAGAACATACCATTGGATCATTCTAAAAGGTATTCACCATTTTACAGTAGTGATTAGCTATTACCGTTCCACTTCTGCCTCAGCAGAAAACAGCATGTCAAAGATGATTTATGATGAATAAGGTAGTTCCCAAAATACTCTGCTGGTTATTATCTGCTGCGCTTTTACCTTGTGCTCTAATATAGGAAAGACTGAGATAGTTATTGGTGAGTAATCATGCAATCTACTATACCGATCTACTCCATATTCCTTCCACAGATTTAAATATCCGTGCTGCCACTGAAGAAAATTCTGAAGCTCTAGCATCTATGCTAAAGTAAGTTACAAAATGTAAACGATATTCAGATGGAAATATGGATATTTGCAAAATATCCGAGTTATTAGGAAAGAAAGGAGCACTGTATTTGCTTAAAAGAGCGTGGTCAAATCTTTATTTTGTTTGTCAAACAATACAATGAAACAGCACTAATTGTGTCAAAATGAATTACTTGTCATAAAATAGATAATTTTCTTATGATATCATTGTAACAAGCCATGATGCCAGGGCTGTCCTTGCACTTGTTCTTCCTCAATGATTGAGAATTCCTAGTCTGGATTTTTCTGATTGGTGAAGCTGAATGGAAGTTTGGCAGAGCATGATTTACGCTCGCCCCGTGTGACGGAGTAGAAATTCATCTTGGACGGTAGTGTGAAACAAGTGCTATCGCATGGGTCGCCCGTTACTCTCCCAGCCCAATATTCAGTTCCATTGACTTAAACTTGAGCTGAATATCTGGCGTTACGTACAACAGGCAGCCGATGCGACAATGATCATTTTGTGCTACCGTCCAATGAATCCTAACCTCACCATAATGTCATCTTCAATATTACATCTTGGGTGATTGTCAGGCATCCGAAACACCTCTGATTGGGAGCTTACCCATTTGGGGGCAGGAAATGTCACGCTTTTACAAGATGTAAAGGCCCGCAGTAGCTTATAGGGACAGACACCATCATTACTATTTCTGTACATACAGAAAGCCCATAACACAAGAGAGAGAGAGAGAAAGAGAGGGGGAGAATTGTGACAGGTGGTAGCTCCGCAAATCCTTGACCTCTGATCCATTATGAGGAACAGGCACCGCAAATCCCAGGGAGGGAGGTCACACAGAGTGTCAGAGATGGGGGAAGCAGGAGGGTATGTGTCAGCTGTGGGTTTGTGACATCTGCTCCTCTTCCTTCATATGCTATCGCACATTAGCTATCAGCACACTACATCATGAAATTTTCATGTCACTTCATCTGCTGCAAGTTGCATGTGAACTCTGTTCATTGGAAACTCGGTTGTAAGCTCTCTTTCTTTTTTCTTCCCCTAAATGTTGCTGAGGAAGAATGCATCCAAGCCTGCCAACACTTCAGAGTCCTTGCTGTCACTCTATTCCTCCCAAGCACCAGCTAGATACATCCATCCTGGGGAATTAAGGCCCCAAGTTTCCACACGCGGCAAAACAGGCACCCCTCCGAGCTGGGCGCCCGTTTGTCGCGCCGAAAACAGCGCCTGAAAAAAAACGCGCTATTCTCGAGCGCTTTGCAGCTCGATGTCTGCTTGGCGCTGCGCCCAGGGGGCGGAGCCTACCACTCACGCCGATTTTGTAAGTAGGAGGGGGCGGGTACCATTTAAATGAGTTTTTTTCGTGCCGGCAACCCTGCGCGTGCGCGTTGGAGCGTTCGCGCACGCGCAGTGTGAAGGAAACATTGGCACTCGGCCATTTTAAAAAATGCTGCAGAAAAAGTGAAAATTTGTTTATTGAACCCTTGCAAAGGCTTGTATTTTAATTTTCTTGATATTTCTGTGTGTGAGGGTGAGGGAGTGCATTCTGTAATTAAAGATAGACTGTGATAAACGGGACACATGCACTTGTTTGAGACTATTCAAATTCTTTGTAGCTGTTCAATTTTTAACATTTTTTAATAAAACCACATTGCCCTTCCATGATCAGCACTGAGGCTTCTTGCAGCTTTCACCCCCTGCCGTCGGTCGGGCCCGTCGGGAATGGCTGCCTCAACTTCTGAGGCTTCCTGCAGCCTTCTCACTGCCTCTCCCGCCCCCCCTGCCGTCGGGAAACCGCTGCCTGAAAGGCCTGCCTGAAGCACTTTCACACAGGTAAGAACATGGTTTATTTAATCTTTTCTTTGCTTATAAATTTTTATTCAGGTTGGATTTATTTGTATAATATTTGTATAAGTATAACTAAGGATTGATTGCAGAATGTAATGACTTCCCTTCCCCCCCCCCCCCCCCCCCCAACACCTCGTTCCGGACTCCTAATTTGTAACCTGATTTTTTAATGTGTAGACAAGGTTTTTTCAAGCCTACAAAAATCTTCACTTGCTCCATTCTAAGTTAGTTTGGAGTATGTTTTCACTGTGGAAACTTTCAAATCAGGCGTCAGTGGCCAGACACGCCCCCTTTTGAAAAATAAATTCTGTTCAAAAGTGAAACTGTTCTACCTGACTAAAACTGCAGAAAACTTAAATGTGGAGAATTCCGATTTCTAAGATACTCCGTTCTCCACCAGTTGCTCCTAAAAATCAGGAGCAAATCATGTGGAAACTTGGGGCCACAGAGTGGGAGCCAGAGGGGAATTCATAGGGTTCACATGTGACATGAACAGGAAGAGCTGGTGGTGATACATGAGGAGGAGACAGACATCAGTGGCCAGAGGGTCAGGCTGCAGAGCATCTTGGTTGAAGAGCTTGTGTATCATGATCACCTTGCTCCAGCTTATAAAAGAACAATGCTTGCAGAGCATCAAGTGTTGGTGCAAGCACTGGAGACAATGCCATACAGTTTGCTGCAGACAGCAACTTGAGTGGAGGAGATGGGTTGCAGACAAACATCATGTGGGTCTTCACTGATCTCATTGGGACTACTCGTTTTGCCACTGATCATTTGCCAGCTAATGTTGATACTTGTGTCATAACAGAAATGTGGTAAAAATCATGTTGCAGCACCGATTACATCATCAGGTTATGATTTTTAAATTTAGTGCCAGCTTTTAATGTCAACCGTGACTCAGTGGTAGCACTCTCTCCTCTGAGTCAGAATGTTGGCCAGGACACTGGGGAGAAATCCCCTGCTCTTCTTCAAAATAGTGCCGTGGGATCTTTTACGTCCATCTGAAAAGATAGACGTGCCCTCCTTTTCGTGCCTGTCTGAGGAGCACGGCTGAGATTGGGAGCGCAGCAGATTGAGGATGTGAATTTACCCGAACACAAAGCACCAACAAGCCAATTATCTATTGTCACAATGTTAACTCTGTTTCTCTCTGCACAGATGCTGCCTGACCTGCTGAGTATTTCCAGCATTTTCTGTTTTTATTATTTCATGAGCGGCAATGTTTCAATGTTTCACACAAGTGAAAGAAGTCTCATAAATGTGGCCTTAATGCTATGTTGGTGACAGATTAGGAAAAGGGGAGGTGCAGCGAGACCTGGGTGTCATGGTACATCAGTCATTGAAGGTTGGCATGCAGGTACAGCAGGCGGTTAAGAAAGCAAATGGCATGTTGGCCTTCATAGCGAGGGGATTTGAGTACAGGGGCAGGGAGGTGTTGCTACAGTTGTACAGGGCCTTGGTGAGGCCACACCTGGAGTATTGTGTACAGTTTTGGTCTCCTAACCTGAGGAAGGACATTCTTGCTATTGAGGGAGTGCAGTGAAGGTTCACCAGACTGATTCCCGAGATGGCGGGACTGACCTATAAAGAAAGACTGGATCAACTGGGCTTGTATTCACTGGAGTTCAGAAGAATGAGAGGGGACCTCATAGAAACGTTTAAAATTCTGACGGGTTTAGACAGGTTAGATGCAGGAAGAATGTTCCCAATGTTGGGGAAGTCCAGAACCAGGGAACACAGTCTAAGGATAAGGGGTAAGCCATTTAGGACCGAGATGAGGAGGAATTTCTTCACCCAGAGAGTGGTGAACCTGTGGAATTCTCTACCACAGAAAGTTGTTGAGGCCAATTCACTAAATATATTCAAAAAGGAGTTAGATGAAGTCCTTACTACTAGGGGAATCAAGGGGTATGGTGAGAAAGCAGGAATGGGGTACTGAAGTTGCATGTTCAGCCATGAACTCATTGAATGGCGGTGCAGGCTAGAAGGGCCGAATGGCCTACTCCTGCACCTATTTTCTATGTTTCTATGTTGTTCCATTTAGTTATGGGTTTGTCTTGGAGTGCATCAGGGAGTGCGTGACATAGTGTGGACTATTAAGTGGTAATTGACTGTTGTTAGGGACCACATTCCTGAACTGAGAACTTGCTAATAACACCTCATGGGGTTGGAATTGGTGGACATACCACCGCATACTGCCCGCGGACCGCCGGCACACCGCCCAAAATCGCAAAATTGATCAAAAAGTACCTACATACTGCCCACATACCGCCCGGCGGGAAACTCATCAGCGACATACCGCTTGGTGGTTTGCATATCATCTGCCCACGCAGAGCACCCTACAGACTGCCCAAAGGTCCAACATTGGTAGCATACCACCAATATACCACTGGAGCTGCACACCGTCTGAAAAAAGGTGGTTTTATGCTGATGGTATGTCGGCGTTATGTAAACTACAATGTTCCTTCCCCCACCGATCTATTTCTCTCCCCGCCCCCCCCACCCCCAGAGATATTGGGCCCAAAATTGGGAGACATACCGCCCGCGGACTGCCGACATACCGCCCAAAATCGCAAAATTGATCGAAAAAGACCGACATATCGCCCACATACCGCCTGGCGGAAAACTCATCAGCGACATATCGTTGGGTGGTTTGCATATCGTCTGCCCCTGCACATCACTGACATACTACCCATAATTGCCAAATTGATCACTTACCACCGACATACCGCCGACCCTGCACAAACCGCCCTGGAAAAGATGGTGTTAAGTTGAGCTTCAGTCGGCAGGATGCATCTTTACCTGTAAAAATGTTCTTATCTTTCACCTTCCCACCACCAGTCTCTTTCCCCCTCGCCCCCACAGCGATCTCTTCCCTTCCCACAGAAATTTCCCCCCAAGTAGCGATCTCCCCCCACAGCAGTGATCCCCCTTCACAGATATCTCCCCCACAGCAGCAATCTCTGCCACCCCGCACTTACCTGCAGAACGCTCTCAGGCCGGTAGTCTCTGTGGATTCTCGTCGGTGCCTCTGGGGGGGGCGGAACTTCGCAATGGCATTCGTGTGCGCACAACTCGAGAGCCGAAGATTCGCCGAGAAAAAAGTGACGAAAATCGCGCACACACCACCCCAGCGGTACCCGGCGGTATGGAACGCCATACCACCGGTATACCGCTGAGAAATGGGTGGACGACCAATTTCGCCCCCAGAGAGATCTAATCCCCCCAGCAATCTAGTTCTCCCCCCCCCCAGAGATTTAATCCCCCCCCGCAGAGAAATCTAATCCCCTCAGAGAGATCTAATCCTCCCAGAGATCAAATCCCCCCCAGAGAAATCTAATCCCCACCCCTGGAGATCTAATCCCCCCAGAGAGATCTAATTCACCCCCAGAGAGATCTAATCTCCCCAGATATCTAATCCCCCCAAGAGAGATCTAATCCCTCCAGCGATCTAGTCCTCCCCCCAGAGATCGAATCCCCCCCAGAGAGATCTAATCCCCACCCCTGGAGATCTAATCCCCCTGAGATCTAATCCCCATAGAGAGATCTAATCCCCCCTGCGATCTAGTCCTCCCCCCCAGAGATCGAATCCCCCCAGAGAGATCTAATACCCCTCCCTGGAGATCTAATCCCCCCCCCCCCGAGAGATCTAATCCCACCCCCAGAGATCTAGTCCTCCCGAGAAAGATCTAATCCCCCAGAGATCTCGTCCTCCCTCCAGAGATCTAATCCCCCCCCAGAGATCTATTCCATTCCCCGCCCCAGAAAAACGTGAAGATAAATAAATAAATAACAATATAAGTATTATAAATAAATCAAAATCACTGCACAAAACAATTAAAAATCTCAATTTACCTGGAGACACTTACCTGCAATCTAACGTCAGCAGTCTCTGGTCTCCGGACTGCTCTTCTCAGGGCTGGGGGGGGTAGGGGGTGGCAGTTGGAGGTCGATGTAAGAACATGTGTGCGCAGAACACGTGACCCGAAGAATCCCGCGTCCCAGACAAATTACCCTGCACCACCGGAGCAGACCGTCCATCGCACTCCGCTGACACACCGCTCAGGCCCACCCGGGCCAATGTTGCCAGCACTCCGCCCCTGCGGTACCGGGCGGTGAAGATTGACCGACCACCAGAATTGGGCGGTCCACCAAAGTCGTGCCCCTTGAATACAGTGCATTCCTGTTATTTAAGGTAGAGTTTCAATTTGTTATGAGTAAAAACATGGCTGGAATGGTTTGCATTGTTATCACTTACCGCCCAGGAAATATACTCTATTCCTCTTTTTTTTCCAACCTTAATCCTCAAAGTTTGAAAGTAATCCTAAAAACAGTGTGCATGTGTGTTTGCTGCTTTATTAGCAAATTGAAACAATAGAGTCAGCATAGGGGCACTGATTTTGGACACCAGAACACCCACCATATCTGTTTCACTCTTTGTCCAATTAACAAAGAAGCACAGAAGTAACTTTCCGGTGTTTTGAAAACAGATGGTATGTAGGTGAAGTGATGGTGAGTTTTAAATAGAAATGTGTAATGGTGGGAAGGATGACATTGGGCCATAGCTTTTAGCCCTTACGGGTGTGTACGAGGTGCGCACGTGCCCATAAGGGACGTGCAAGTTCTAGGTTTGGGCATGCGTTGTGCACGGGTTAAAACCCGGAACTTATGGGTGCAGAAATCCCGGTTTCTTCTTCCCGTGGGCGTTCGGCTAAAAATAGGAGAAAAGATGCGCACTTACCTTTTGATCCCGGACTCAAGGCCTCCTCATCTTGCGTAAACAGAGCGTGTTCCTGTTGGGACGTCCATGGGAGCCACGTGGGCCTGGACACCCAATCACAGTAAAGTATTTTCTGATTCATAGTAATAGAAGTTTCGTAAGACCGAAACTCCTATTACTATGAATGAGAAACATCCCCAAACACCCAAACACTACATAAAACATTAAAAAACAACACCTCATATAAATACATTATAGAAATTAAAGTTGATAGAAAAGTTTTGGAAAAAAAAAATACTTGCCGATTTTTAAAAAAGTTTTAATTATGGTTTAAAATAAAATTACCTGACTGGACAGGGTTTTTAACATAAATATAGAAACATAGAAACATAGAAAATAGGTGCAGGAGTTGGCCATTCGGCCCTTCGAGCCTGCACTACCATTCAATAAGATCATGGGCTGATCATTCACCTCAGTACCCCTTTCCTGCTTTCTCTCCCTACCCCTTGATCCTTTTAGCCGTAAGGGCCATATCTAACTCCCTCTTGAATATATTCAATGAACTGGCATCAACAACTCTCTGCGGCAGGGAATTCCACAGGTTAACAACTCTCTGAGTGAAGAAGTTTCTCCTCATCTCAGTCCTAAATGGCTTACCCCTTATCCTTAGACTGTATCCCCTGGTTCTGGACTTCCCCAACATTGGGAACATTCTTCCTGCATCTAACCTGTCCAGTCACGTCAGAATTTTATATGCTTCTATGAGATCCTCTCTCATCCTTCTAAACTCCAGTGAATACAGGCCCAGTTGATCCAATCTCTCCTCATATGTCAGTCCTGCCATCCCAGGAATCAGGCTGGTGAACCTTCGCTGCAATCCCTCAATAGCAAGAATGTCCTTCCTCAGATTAGGAGACCAAAACTGAACACAATATTCCAAGTGAGGGCTCACCAAGGCCCTGTACAACTGCAGTAAGACCTCCCTGCTCCTATACTCAAATCCCCTAGCTATGAAGGCCAACATACCATTTGCCTTCTTCACCGCCTGCTGTACCTGCATATCAAATTTCAATGACTGATGTACCATGACACCCAGGTCTCGTTGCACCTCCCCTTTTCCTAATCTGCCACCATTCAGATAATATTCTGTCTTCGTGTTTTTGCCCCCAAAATGGATAACCTCACATTTATCCACATTATGCTGCATCTGCCATGCATTTGCCCACGCACCTAAACTGTCCAAGTCACCCTGCAGCCTTTTAGTATCCTCCTCACAGCTCACACCGCCACCCAGCTTACTGTCATCTGTAAACTTGGAGATATTACACTCAATTCCTTCATCTAAATCATTAATGTATATTGTAAATAGCTGGGGTCCCAGCACTGAGTCCTGCGGCACCCCACTAGTCACTGCCTGCCATTTGAAAAGGACCTGTTTATCCCGAGTCTCTGCTTCCTGTCTGCCAACCAGTTCTCTATCCACGTCAGCACATTACCCCAATACCATGCGCTTTAATTTTGCACACCAATCTCTTGTGTGGGACCTTGTCAAAACCTTTTGAAAGTCCAAATACACCACATCCACTGGTTCTCCCTTATCCACTCTACTAGTTACATCCTCAAAAAATTCTGGAAGATTTGTCAAGCATTTCCCTTTCATAAATCCATGCTGACTTGGACCGATCCTGTCACTGCTTTCCAAATGCGCTGCTATTTCATCTTTAATAATTGGTTCCAACATTTTCCCCATTACTGATGTCAGGGTAGCCGGTCTATAATTACCCATTTTCTCTCTCCCTCCTTTTAGTGGTGTTACATTAGCTACCCTCCAGTCCATAGGAACTAATCCAGAATCGATAGACTGTTGGAAAATGATCACCAATGCATCCACTATTTCTAGGGCCACTTCCTTAAGTACTCTGGGATGCAGACTATCAGGCCCCGGGGATTTATCAGCCTTCAATCCCATCAATTTCCCGAACACAATTTCCCGCATAATAATGATTTCCATCAGTTCCTCCTTCTTACTAGACCCTCAGTCCCCGAGTATTTCCAGAAGGTTATTTGTGTCTTCCTTAGTGAAGACAGAACCTAAGTATTTGTTCAACTGGTCTGCCATTTATTTGTTCCCCATTATAAATTCATCTGAATCTGACTTCAAGGGACCTACGTTTGTCTTCACTAATCTTTTTCTCTTCACATATCTCTAGAAGCTTTTGCAGTCAGTTTTTATGTTCCCAGCAAGCTTCCTCTCATACTCTATTTTCGCACTCCTAATTAAACCCTTTGACTTCCTCTGCTGAATTCTAAATTTCTCCCAGTTCTCAAGTTTGCTGCTTTTTTTGGCCAATTTATATGCCTCTTCCTTGGATTTAACACTATCCTTAATTTCCCTTGTTAGCCACGGTTGAGCCACCTTCCCAGTTTTATTTTTACTCCAGACAGGGATGTACAATTGTTGAAGTTCATCCATATGATCTTTAAATGTTTGCTATGGCCTACCCACTGTCAATCCTTTAAGTATCATTCGCCAGTCTATTCTAGCCAATTCACGACTCATACCATCGAAGTTACCGTTCCTTAAGTTCAGGACCCAAGTCTCTGAATTAACTGGTTCACTCTCCATCTTAATAAAGAATTCTACCATATTATGGTCACTCTTCCCCAAGGGGCCTCGCACAACAAGATTGCTAATTAGTCCTTTCTCATTACACATCACCCAGTCTAGGATGGCCAGCCCTCTAGCTGGTTCTTCGACATATTGGTCTAGAAAACCATCCCCAATACACTCCAGGAAACCTTACTCCACCGTATTGCTACCAGTTTGGTTAGCCTAATCTATATGTAGATTAAGTCGCCCATGATAACTGCTGTACCTTTATTGCAAGCTTCCCTAATTTCTTGTTTGATGCTGTCCCCAACCTCACTACTAATGTTTGGTGGTCTGTATACAACTCCCACTAGCGTTTTCTGCCCTTTGGTATTCTGCAGCTCCACCCATACCGATTCCACATCATCCACGCTAATGTCCTTCCTTACTATTGCATTAATTTCCTCTTTAACCAGCAAAGCCTTCCCACCTCCTTTTCCTTTCTGTCTATCCTTCCTGAATGTTGAATACCCCTGGATGTTGAGTTCCCAGCCTTGGTCACCCTGGAGCCATGTCTCCGTGATGCTAATTATATCATATTCGTTAATTGCTGCCTGTGCAGTTTATTCGTCCACCTTATTACAAATACTCCTCGCATTGAGGCACAGAGCCTTCAGGCTTGTCTTTTTAACACACTTTGCCCCTTTAGAATTTTGCTGCAATGTGGCCTTTTTTGATTTTTGCCTTGGGTTTCTTTGCCCTCCACTTTTACTTTTCTTCTTTCTATGTTTTGCTTCTGCCCCCATTCTACTTCTCTCTGTCTCCCTGCATAGGTTCCCATTCCCCTGCCATATTAGTTTAACCCCTCCCCAACAGCACGAGCAAACACTCCCCCGAGGACATTGGTTCCGGTTCTGCCCAGGTGCAGATCGTCCTGTTTGTACTGGTCCCACCTCCCCCAGAACCGGTACCAATGTCCCAGGAATTTGAATCCCTCCCTTCTGCACCACTCCTCAAGCCACGTATTCTTCTGAGCTATCCTGCCATTCCTACTCTGACTAGCACGTGGCATTGGTAGCAATCCTGAGATTACTACCTTTGAGATCCTACTTTTTAATTTAACTCTAGCTCCCTAAATTCATCTTGTAGGACATCATCCCATTTTTTACCTGTATTTTTGGTATCTATATGCACCATGACAACTGGCTGTTCATGCTCCCCCTCCAAAATGTCCTGCAACCGCTCCAAGATATCCTTGACCCTTGCACCAGGGAGGTAACATACCATCCTGGAGTCTCGATTGCGGCCGCAGAAACATCTAGCTATTCCCCTTACAATAGAATCCCCTACCAATATAGCTTTCCCACTCTTTTTCCTGCCCCCCTTGCAGCAGAGCCACCCATGGTGCCATGGACTTGGCTGCTGCTGTCCTCCCCTGATGAGTCAACCCCTCAACAGTACCCAAAACAGTGTATCTGTTTTGGATGGGGATGATCGCAGGGGACCTTTGCACTACCTTCCTTCCCTATCTGTCTGTGTAACCTTTACCTGCAGTATGACCAACTCACTAAACCTGCTATTCACAGCCTCCTCAGCATCGCGGATGCTCCAGAGTGTATCCACCCGCAGCTCCATTGCCACAATGCGGTCTGTCAGGAGCTGCAGCAGGGTACACTTCCCGCACATGTAGTCCTCAGGGACATTGGAAGCGGCCCTGAGTTTCCACATACCACAGGTGGAGCATGACACATGTCCGAGCTCTCCTGCCATGACTTAACCCCTAGATTAAATTAATTTGGCAACAACAATGATAAAGGTTACCTACTGATAAAGGAAAAGAAAAAGAAAAAGAAAAACTACTCACCAATCACCAGCCAATCACTTACTCCCTTGGCTGTGACGTCACCTTTCGATTTCTTTCTACTTCTTTGTTTACCTTCTGCCCCTGCCCTTGCACCAGCTAGCCGCTCCGACGCCTCCTTCCGCCTCCTGCTGGCCTCCCAAACTCACTTGCCTTTTACAGGCCACTCCGACGCCTCCTCCCGACTGCCACTGGCCTCCCAAACTCGCGGGCCTTTTATAGGCCGCTCCGATGCCTCCTCCCACCTGCCGCTGGCCTCCCGAACTCGCGGGTCTTTTATAGGCCGCTCCGACGCCCCCTCTCTTTTAACAGGTTTTTGATATGTTTTTAAACTCTTACGCTGGTAGAAGTAGGCTATGCGCTTGCTTGCTTTTACCAGGTGCAAGACTTTTCAGGACATTCGCATGGCCCAATTTCTGCCATGGGAATGTTCTTTTCCCTGATATGCGTGCTAGAAACTTGACAGATCGGAAAAACTTGTTTTTGGCGCATGTGCATTGCGCACCGAAAACCATTTTTTCCGATGCCTTCCCGGGTTCGTACACACTTTGCACAGACCCGGGGAGGCCGGAATTTTAGGACCAGGATCTGCCAAGAATCTTCTTGACAGATTGTATGAATCCCCAGGAAAAGGGCATACGCAGGCCAACTTCTGCCCAGCAAATGACCGTGAAATTCTTATGCCTGGTAAAAGCAAGCACAAGGCCTTGCTTTTTAAGAGTTTTAAAGAACAGAAAAATAAAATGTTATCAATAATTAATACATTTAACAACCTGTGAAATAAGGTAAGTTTATTTTAGTCCCTTTACAACATGTAAATTTATTTTTCAAAAAATTAAATTTTTGTTTTAAATATTTAATTAAATGCCATTGTAATTAATATTAAATATGTGATTTTTTTGAAATTTATTTTAAGTGTGGAGGTATTTTTAGGGATATTCCCATTCAGGCTTATAGGGTATTCATACATACGGTATCCCCATAAGCATGAATGGGGATTCCTTTCTTTGATTTGATGGGCTGGTCCACGTGATTCCAGGGAACCTGTGAATCTCCTGCATCCCTGAAATATGTGGGCCTCTACCCGCACGTCCCCAGAGAGGCCCAGGACTGCGAGTCTCTGTACCTCCCGGACCACCAGGCACATGGGCATTTTAATTGTGGATCGAAGGCAATTCCCCGTGGGAAGCCTCCGACCTCAAATTCAGGTCCATTGAGTCGCTGGATGTATCTGAATGAAAAGATACAATCCTTTTAAAGTCTATGAAAAAATTTAACCAGCTTCACCTTATGCTGAATCAGAAGTGAAGGCACCTTGTTCTGACCCATCTACTCCAGTCTCTCTCATAGAAAGAAAAAAATACTTGTATTTATATAGCGACTTTTATGATCACCGAACGTGTCAAAGCGCCTTACAGCTAATGAAGTACTTTTTGTTGTCACTGCTGTAATGTAGGACTGTTATAATACTGCATTATATCGCACAGAGCTGTTTCAGATAGAGTTCTATTTATCTTACCTTCTAGTGTCCTGGACTACTGGAACTCACCCCGTTTACAATGTGGGGCAGAGACCACATCACCTGTAGGAAGACAAAAGCAACTTTGCTCCTGCATACAGTTCTGGTTTTCACTTTTTGACCGTAGACCTTCCCAAATATTTAAGGAAGGTCTGTGCAGTCCAGAAATATGGGAACTGCACTGTTGACTTTTATAAGCATACGGACTCCTGTGTACCCATGTCCAAAAGAAAATGGCATCCTATGGTGCCCAGTGGTATCAGCAGCATCTGCTGATGTTTGCTACTGTAAGTGCTGGGCCCCTGGTGACAAATGGAACACTGCCATTGTGCTTCTGGAGGTACTAGTGCCTTTATAGCACTGCTGCTGAAACTGGGATAGCAACATGGTAAGATAAATGCACTTTAACATTTGTCTCGAGGCAATAACCCATCTGAGATTTAGGTAACGTTAATGACTTGTTTATATTGTAGCCTGAACCTCTTGATCAGCTACTCCAAGCTTTGCGAAACTGCATAATAAATCTCCAAACAAAAGCTGGAGGGTGTTATCATAGGCACTTGGGTGACCCAAGTCGAAATATTACTCTAGCTAAAGTCTTAAGAATTGGATTCAAAGTTATTATATCCTTAGGGTACGTTCACTAAACCCTGAATAAGTTTTCACCCATTTTATGAGCACTCAAGGCAAGCAGCGCTGTGTGACATTAAAAAATAGAAATAGCCATCATTCAATGCCCCAGAGACACAACTAACAGAATTAAGATAGTGACTACTCTGAGAACGGTTTTCTCCCATAGGCATTATTTTCAAGTAAGTTTGGATTTAAAGTGAGGCTATAATAAGTTACAATAATATCATAGTAATACAAATTTTGGGCATAATATTGATGTCAGTTCCTTGGTAGTTATTTCATTAAGGATTATTACCCAGATAGATGTACTCGTTGTTACTGTTGTTGGTGCTCCTATATTGTACCCTATGCATGTTTTAATAAGGGAGTATTCTGTAGGCTGTTAGTGTTGGTAAATACTACCTGCTCAGTATAATAATTTGGCTCACAGGAGGCAGTGCTGCTGTAAGCCCTCAGTATGCCTTCAATGCCGCCCTCCTGTATGGCTCAGAAACATGGACCATGTACAGTAGACACCTCAAGTTGCTGGAGAAATACCACCAACGATGTCTCCGCCAGATCCTACAAATCCCCTGGGAGGACAGACGCATCAGCATTAGCGTCCTCGCCCAGGCCAACATCCCCAGCATCGAAGCACTGACTACACTTGATCAGCTCCGCTGGGCAGGCCACATAGTTCGCATGCCAGACACGAGACTCCCAAAGCAAGCGCTCCACTCGGAACTCCTTCACGGCAAACAAGTCAAAGCTGGGCAGCGGAAACGTTACAAGGACACTCTATAAAGTGCAACATCCCCACTAACACCTGGGAGACCCTGGTCAAAGATCGCCCGAAGTGGAGGAAGTGCATCCGAGAGGGCGCTGAGCACCTCGAGTCTCGTCGCCGAGAGCATGCAGAAATCAAGCGCAGGCAGTGGAAAGAGCGTGCAGCAAACCAATCCCACCCACCCCTTCCCTCAATGACTACTTGCCCCACCTGTGACAGAGACTGTGGTTCTCATATTGGACTCTAAAACCACCTAAGAACTCATGTTAAGAGTGGAAGCAAGTCTTCCTTGATTCCGAGGGACTGATAATGATGATGACAATATGCAACAATACCTGCACACATCTTCTTAGCTATTTTGATTTGTGAAGCTTCATTTGCAAAATGATTTGGGGGCAGCTCAATGTAATTTTTTTTTGCTGGAAAATTAGATTAAGCAAAGATGGTTCCCTTGTATCAAGGGGATGATCATAGGGGGGAATGTTCCTACAAAATAAGTTCATCATTTTCTGGTGAATCTGCTCATGTTTAGTGGGCCCTATTGAGTGATCAAGTTGCCCAATGTAATATTAAATTGATTTGTTCCCTAGGGCCTTTGCTATAAGAAATGAAACATGTACTTGCTTCGTACAAAATTTAAGAGTTATACAGGTATAACGTCCCGAAACCAGAAACCTCGGGACTGAGGCCATTCCGGTTTTCGGGTTATTCCGGATTTCGGAGAAGAAATTCGACGTCCCAAATTAGGAGACCCCTGGGCTGAGTTTCGGGTATTTCCAGATTTCGGAGACAATCCGATGTGCCGAATCTGGAAACCATTGGGCCGACTTTCGTGAATTTCCAGATTTCGGAGCATTACATCCGACGGCCCAAATCCAGCAACCTCAAGGCCGGGCCGTGCTAGGCTGCGGAATTTTTTTTGGATTCGTGCTTGGAAAAAGTCCGGTTTTCAGGAAATATGTCTGGATTCCAGAAAACATCTCTTGCAATCTGCACAATGTCTGGTTTTCGGTCAATTCCGGTTTTTAGAACTCCGGATTTTGGACGTTCTCCCTGTATTGCCTTTGTTCTATCTGCTATTACTATACAATTCTCCACTAGCTGCTTTTCTGAGCTTATTCTGAGTTTATTTGGATTCTTTAAGAAGGGCGCAGAGTGGAAACATTTTGGGGTTGATAAAAAAGGTTTTCCTTTAAGAGCTTTCTGCCAACCTCATGCAGAATGCAAGGTCAACTCATTTAAATAAATATTTAGTGCTCCTGGTGCACAGTGCATGACACAATGTGAGCACTACAGGAACAAAGGGTGTGTATCTGGCACCAGGAAATCATAAAGGACTAATGGTCACACTTCAAGAGGAACTACTTAAACATCACAAAATGCCTAGAAAAGCACAGTGGCAAATAGGGTCCAATTTTAAGAAATCATCTGTAAGTTGAATGTTGCAAAGCATCCAAATGGATAAATAGATCCACTTGTCACTAAGAGAACACCAAATACCTACAGAAATAATCACACCAAAAACAGCCACTGGCAGCAGATCACTCCCGTGAAAACTAAAGAACTTGTTTAAAATGGACAGATTAATTCTTCCAATAAAATATTGGAAGAAGTTGTCCTTTTTCAGGAAGTGATATCCCAAGTGGACTGTGAAAGTTCTATCATGTGTTGTAACTATTTGTCCAAATTGGCCTTTCTCCTGTAACACCTATTTTACACAAGTGCTAACTATCTGAAGCACTGATCATAGAGCAAGCTCGTCATTTCAATAAAATTAATAGCCAGACATGAGCAGTCTCTGAGTGCCAAAGGTGCTTGCTGCCCACTTTAAGATCTTAAAGATCTCCAAGTAAAGGATCCTCTGGTTGAATTTCAAATTCAGTTGGAGGGTGAGAAAGTTGGATCTCCAACCAGTGTCCTAAGCTTAAATAAAGGAGACTACAAAGGTATGAAGGCAGAGTTGGCTAAAGTGAACTGGGAAAATAGATTAAAGTGTAGGACAGTTGATGAGCAGACAGTTAAGGAGATATTTCATAACTCTCAACAAAAATATATTCCAATGAGAAGGAAAAACTGTAACAGAAGGCATAACCATCTGTGGCTAACTAAGGAAATAAGGGATGGTATCAAATTGAAAAAAGGGCATACAATGTGGCCAAGACTCGTGGGAGACCAGAAGATTGGGAAACTTTTAAAAGCAGCAAAGAACAACTAAAAAAATAATGAGAGGGAAGCTAGATTATGAAAGTAAAGTAGCACGAAATATAAAAACAGATATTAAGAGTTTCTATAGGTACATAAAAAGGAAAAGAGTGGCAAAAGTAAAGGTTGGTCCCCTAGAGGATGAGACTGGGGAATTAATAATGGGGAACAGGGAAATGGCAGAGACTTTGAATAAATGTTTTCTTATTGGTCTTCACGGTAGAAGACACACTAAAAACATCCCAATAGTGGATAATCAAGGCACTACAGGGAGGGAGGAACTTAATACAATCACTATCACTAATGAAGTAGTACTCGGTAAAACAATGAGACTAAAGGCTCAGAATAAGGGGCCGTCCATTTAAAACTGAGATGAGGAGGAATTTATATTTAAGGCGCAGATAGACAGATTTTTGAGCAATAAGGGAATAAAGAGTTATGGGGAGCGGGCAGGGAAGTGGAGCTGAGTCCATGATCAGGTCAGCCATGATATTAAATGGCAGAGCAGGCTCGAGGGGCCAAATGACCTAGTCCTGCTCCTATTTCTTATGTTCTTATGTTCTTAGTAGGGGCTTTGGAAACTAGGCACTTGTTAGTGTGCTGGTCGCAATGCCCCCTAACACTGGGCACTGGTGCCCGTCACTTAGCCCTATGAATGCTGAGGATCACATTGTCGCTCCTCTTGTCTTTGTTGTTTTTCCTCCAGATGTTAAGTCCCTTTCATCATATCTTTTCCCCCAACGCTGCCTACAATTTAAACATACGTTTAACCCTCTCCTCCCTCTTCAAGTCTCTGTGTCACACACTATATCCTGGCTGCAAACAAGTGACCTCTGACAAGTGCTACACTGACATTGGCTGCTTGGAGACATACAAGAGAGGCTTGGAGTGATTTGGCATACAAATTCACCTCCTTCCACATTGCAGATCATGAGTGCCAAGCCGTTTCAACATGCTGTGGGAAAAATATGAAAGTAACCCCATATGCTGTTCGTCACATTCCCTTGGTTTGAATATTAATGTGGAAAACACTTGCATATCTTCACAAATCAGCATGAGGGGGTTGAAAATATAATTTTTCTGATGCATAAAAAAGATCCAGCATGCATGAATGTCAAGTTTGAAAATGAGCTCCTTTGTGTATAGTTGATTAATGTTGAACTTTGGTAAATGAAGAAATGTTGAGATTTGTTGAATTCTGATCTGAAATACCAGTGTATGAATGCTTAATGCATTCATATGAAATTCACAAGCTCACAAGATAGATACAGAATGCAAAGGCTGTTCAACTGGTCTACAAACGATTTCACAGCCTTGCTTCACCCTAACACTGCAACGTCCTCCAACCTAATAATCCCCTGATTTTGGCCGTTTTAAACATTTGTTCTTTGGATGTCAGTGATGCTGGCAAGGCCACCGTTATTGTCCATCCCTAGCTGCATTGTGAAGGCGATGGTGGAGTTCTTCCTTAGTGCATTCCACCCTGCCTTTGTGTACGATTGAAGGTAGAGGCTGAAACTGTCTCGACCCCACTCTCGCATTCCTCCCCTAAAATCATTTACCTCTTTACTTTGCTCTCCTCTATTAACGGTCTTCTCAAACCCAATATTGTCAACCAAGTTTTTGGCCACCACTCCTAATCTATTCCTCCATAGCTTGGCAATCATGTCCCTGTTATTCTGGCTAACATTTATTTCTCAATCAATGTCATTACAAGAGATTATCTGACTGCTGTTTATGGGACCGTGCTGTGTGTAAGTTAGTTACATTACAACAATGACTACAATTCAAAAGTACTTAATTAGCTGTGAAGCACTTTGGGACGTCCCAAGGTTGTGAAAGACTTTGTATAAATGTAAGTTCTTTCATAATTCCTGTGACCCTTGTCCTAGTGTTTAAAGTAACTTTCTGGATTTAAATTTTCCGTACTATTTACTATCTTATATACTCTAAAAGGTCATCTCTGAGTAATCCATTTCACGGTTTAATGGCTAAGTTTCTCAAGTCTTTTCCCATAACCCAGTCCTCTTCAGAATGAAGTCCTGGAGTGGTCTGGGAAAGCAGGCATTTCACTCCAGAGTCTGCCTGCATCATGCCAGATACCACAGGTGTAACTCAAGCAAAATATCCCAGTTACCCAGTGTCTTTATGAGACAGCTCTCATTCATTCATACAAGCTAATTGGCTGCTGAGCACATAATTGAGCCACCAGCAGCATTTAAAAGGAGGATGTTCTTCTTCATGCCTGTAATGTGGCTTTTAAATATGATTCCAAATTTCACCTTACAAAATTGAGCTACTGGGGGTTGTATGTGAGGCATATACTTGGAATCCTGCGCGCTAGTAATTTGTGAAGTGGCCTAGGGTGAGTGGGAGTTCCAAAAGAACATAATAACATAAGAAATAAGAGCAGGAGTAGGACATTTGGACCCTCAAGCCTGCTCTGGATTTAATAAGATCATGACTAATCTGATCATGGACTCAGCTCCACTTCCCTGCCCACTGCTCATAACCCTTTATTCCATTATCGCTCAAAAATCTGTCTATCTCTGCCTTAAATATATTCAATCACCCAGCCTCAACAGCTCTCTGTGACAGAAAATTCCATAGATTTACAACCCCTTATTCTGAGACAATGTCCTCTAGTTTTAGTTTCCCCAATGAGTGGAAATATCCTCTCTGCATACACCTGGTCGAGCCCCTTCATTATCTTATATGTTTCGATAAGATCACCTCTCATTCTTCTGAAATCGAATGAGTATAAGCCCAACCCACTCAACCTATCTTCATAAGTCAACCCCCTCATCACCGGAATCAACCTAGTGAACCTTCTTTAAACAGCCTCCAATGCAAGTATATCCTTCCTTAAATATGGAGACCAAAACTGTACGCAGTACTCGGTGTGGCCTCACCAATACTCTGTACACTTGTAGCATGACTTCTCTTCTTTTATACTCCATCCCCCTTGCAATAAAGGCCAATATTCAATTTGCCTTCCTGATTACTTGCTGTACCTGCATACTAAACTTTTGTGTTTCATGCACAAGGACCCCCAGGTCCCTCTATACTGCAGCACTTTGCAATTTTTCTCCATTTAAATTAGAATTTGATTTTCTATTTTTTCTGCCAAAGTGGATAACCTCACATTTTCCTACATTATATTCCATCTGCCAAATTTTGCCCACTCACTTAGCCTGTCTATGTCCCTTTGCAGATTTTTTGCTCTCCCACCTATCTTTGTATCATCAGCAAACTTGGCTACATTACACTCAGTCCCTTCATCCAAGCCATTAATATAGATTGTATATAGTTGAGGCCCCAGCATCGATCCCTGCAGAACCCACTAGTTATTGTTTGCCAACCGGAAAATGACACATTTATCCCAACTCTCTGTTTTCGGTTAAAGAACCAATCCTCTATCTATGCTAATATATTACCCGCAATCCTGTGAACTTTTATCTTGTGCAGTAACCTTTTATGTGGCACCTTATCGAATGCCTTCTGGAAATCCAAATACACCACATCCACTGGTTCTCCCTTATCTACCCTCAAAGAACTCCAGCAAATTTGTCAAACATGATTTCCCTTTCATAAAACCATGCTGACTCTGCTTTGAATTACGCTTTTCCAAATGTCCTGCTACTGCTTCCTTAATAATGGACTCCAGCATTTTCCCAACAACAGATGTGAGGCTAACTGGTCTATAGTTTCCTGCTTTTTGTCTGCCTCCTTTTTTAAATAGAGGCGTTACATTTGCGGTTTTCCAATCCGCTAGGATCGCCCCAGAATCTAGGTCATTTTACTAGTTTACAACCAATGCATCCACTATCTCTGCAGCCATTTCTTTTAAGACCCTAGGATGTAAACCATCAGGTCCAGAGAACTTGTCCACCTTTAGTCCCATTATTTTACCAAGTACTACTTCATTAGTGATAGTGATTGTATTAAGTTGCTCCCTCCCTATAGCCCCTCGATTATCCACTATTGGAATGTTTTTAGTGTCTTCTACCATGAAGATCGATACAAAATATTTGTTCAATGTCTCTGCCACTTCCCTGTTCTCCATTATTAATTCCCTAGTCTCATCCTCTCGGGGACCAGCATTTACTTTAGCCACTCTTTTCCTTTTTATGTACCTGTAGAAACTCTTACTATCTGTTTTTATATTCCGTGCTAGTTTACTTTTATAATCTATTTTCCCTCTCTTTATTATTTTTTTAATCATTCTTTGCTGGCTTTTAAAAGTTTCTCAATCCTCTGGCCTCCCACTAGTCTTGGCCACATTGTATGCCCTTGTTTTCGATTTGATACCATCCCTTATGTTAGCCACGAATGGTTATCCCTTATGTTACAATCTTTCCTTCTCACTGGAATATATTTTTGTTGCGATTTATAAAATATTTCCTTAAATGTCTGCGACTGCTCATCAACCATCCCATATTTTAATCTATTTTCCCAGTCCACGTTAGCCAACTCTGCTTTCATACCTTTGCAGTCTCCTCTATTTAAGCTTAGGACACTGGTTGGAGATCCAACTTTCTCACCCTCCAACTGAATTTGAAATTCAACCATGCTATGGTCACTCATTCCTAGAGGATCCTTTACTTGGAGATTATTTATTAATCCTGTCTCATTACACAGTCCCAGATCTAAGCTAACCTGCTCGCTGGTTGGTTCTGCAATGTACTGTTCAAGGAAACTATCCTGGATACACTCTATGAACTCTTCGTCAAGGCTACCCTGGCCAATTTGCTTTGTCCAATCAATATGAAGGTTAAAATCACCCATGGTTATTGCTGTTCCTTTTTTACAAGCCTGCATTATTTCTAGATTTATACTCCATCCAACAGTGTAGATATTGTTAGGGAGCCTATAGACTATGCCCACCAGTGACTTTTGCCCTTTATTTTTCCTTATCTTCACCCAAACTTATTCAATATCTTGATCTTCTGAGCCAATATTGTTTCTCACTAATGCACTGATCTCATCCATTATTAACACTGCTACCCCACCTCCTTTTTCTTTCTCTCTGTCCTTCCGAATTGTCAAATACCGCTGAATATTTAGTTCCCAGTCCTGGTCACCTTGCAACCATGTCTCTGTATTGACAATCAGATCATATCCAATTGTATCTATTTGTGCCGTCAAGTCACCTATTTGTTACAAATGCTGCGTGCATTCAGATAAAGAGGTTTTTGCTATTTATTTAACCCCTTGTAATTTGCAACACACTTTTCCACCAGAGGGCCTACCTGTTGGAGTCCCAAGAGATCCCAGCATTCCTTGGGAGCACAGTATATAAGCAGGTCACCCACGAGGTACCTGCATTCTGGAACCTTAATAAAGGAGCTAAGGTCACACTTGCTCATTACGCACTGTACTCAGTCTGACCATTTATTATGAGTGTAACAATTGGCGACAAGGTAACGAATAACCGCGCGAAAATGCAAAGAACAGTCTGCATCCTGGAGAAGTTCTCAGAGGGGGATGATTGGGAGACCTTTGTGGAGAGACTCAACCAATGGCCAACGAGCTGGAAGGGGACGAGAACACCACCAAACGAAGGGCGATCCTCCTAACTGTCTGTGGGGCAACAACCTATGGCCTCATGAAGACTCTCCTGGCCCCTACAAAACCAACAGAGAACTCCTACGAAGAACTGTGTACGCTGGTCTGGGAGCGCCTAAATCCTAAGGAAAGCGTTTTGATGGCGAGATATCGGTTCTACACGTGGCAATGATTGGAGAACCAGGAAGTGGTGAGCTACGTCGCCCAATTAAGGCACCTTGCAGGACATTATGAGTTTGAGGGATTCCTAGAACAAATGCTCAGAGACTTTTTGTACTGGGCATCGGACATGAGACAAACTGTTGACTGTAGAAACTCCGAATCTGAGTAAAGCCATAATGATAGCCCAGGCATTTATGTCCACCAGCGACAACACCAAACAGATTTCACAGAACAAAGAAGTTTCGGCCAGTACTGTGCATAAAGTAACGTCGGTTTTGAGCAGAAATGTACAAGGCAGAATGTGCATGCCGGCTACTGTGGCCCAATCTCAATTGACCCAGAGTCCTCCATCATCTGTTAATGTGAGGCAGTTAACACCCTGTTGGCGCTGTGGGGGTGATCATCGACCCCATCAATGCCGCTTTAAGCACTATGCGTGCAATGGTGGTAAAACAATGGGACACCTCCAACGAATGTGCAGGTGAGCTGCAAACCCTGCAAACCTGCCAAACCACCATGTTGCAGAGGAAGATCGATCCACAGTGAAACAGACAGAATTGGAAACTTGTACTGAAGAGGCAGAGGTGTACGGGATACACAAGTTCACGACGAAATGCCCACCAATAATGTTGAAAGTTGAACTGAATGGCATTCCAGTGTCTATGGAGCTGGACACGGGGGTAAGTCAGTCCATAATGCATAAAACGGCCTTCGACAGGCTGTGGGAGAAAAAGGCACACAGGCCCAAGCTCAGCCCCATTCGCACCAAACCAAGGAACTAATCCCTGTAATTGGCAGTGCTGAAGTCAAAGTCTCCTATGATGGAGCAGTACACGAACTCTCGCTGTGGATTGTGCCAGGGGATGGCCCCACGTTGTTTGGCAGAAGCTGGTTGGGGAAAATCAGCTGGAACTGGGATGACATCCGAGCAGTTTCGTCCGTCGACGACACCGCATGTACCCAGGTTCTAAGCAAGTTCTCTTTGTTATTTGAGCCAGGCATTGGAAGCATTTGGTTCCCGGTACGCGACCCATCCACCACAAGGCTCGGGTGGTACTGTACATGATGCGTGAAAAAGTGGAAATCGAGCTGGACAGGCTGCAATGTGAAGGCATCATTGCACCGGGGGAATTCAACGACTGGCCAGTCCGATTGTTCCGGTACTCAAGGAGGACAGTACGATTAGAATTTGCTGGGACTATAAAGTAACGATGAACCGTTTTTCGCTGCAGGACCAGTACCCGCTACCCAAGGCAGACGACCTATTCGCGACCCTGGCTGGAGGGAAGATATTCATCAAGCTGGACCTGACCTCGGCCTACAAGACGCAGGAGCTGGAGGAGTCTTCGAAAAGGCCTCACCTGCATCAAGACGCATCAAAGGTCTGTTTATCCACAACCGGTGCCTGTTCGGGATTCGGTCGGCTGCAGCGATCTTCCAACGGAACATGGAGTGCCTGCTAAAGTCGGTTCCTTGCACAGTGGTCTTCCAGGATGATATACTGGTTACTGGTCGGGACACCTTGGAGCAATTGAAGAATCTGGAGGAGGTTCTTAGTCGGTTGGATCGTATGGGGCTCAGGTTGAAATGCTCAAAGTGTGTTTTTCTGGCACAGGACTTTGAATTCTTAGGAAGGAGAATCACAGCAGACGGCATCAGACCCACCAACTCCAAGACAGAGGCCATCAAGAACACACCGCGATCACAGAATGTGACAGAGCTGCGGTTGTTCCTGGGGCTCTTTGACTACTTTGGTAATTTCCTACCTGGGTTAAGCACCATGCTAGAGCTCCTACATGCACTACTGCGCAAGGGAGACGACTGGGTATGGGGGAATTCACAAGAGGCTGCCTTTAAGAAAGCCAGAAACCTATTGTGTTCTAACAAATTGCTTGTCCTGTATAACCCATGTAAATGATTGGTGTTAGCTTGCAATGCGTCGTCATACAGGGTTGGGTGTTTAAACAGGTTAATGAATCGGGAATTTTGCAACCGGTTGCATATGCATCCAGGAGTTTGTCCAAGGCCGAAAGGGCCTACAGCATGGTTGAAAAAGAGGCTCTGGCGTGTGTTTACAGGGTAAAAAAAAATGCAACAGTACTTATTTGGCCTCAAATTCCAGCTTGAAACTGACCACAAGCCGCTCATATCACTATTCTCGGAGAGCAAAGGAATTAATACCAATGCCTCTGCTCGCATCCAAAGATGGGCACTCACGCTGTCGGCATACAACTATGTAATCCGTCACGGACCGGGCACAGAGAACTGCGCAGTTGCTCTCAGTCGGCTACCATTGCCCACCACTGGAGTGAAAATGGCACAGCCAACGGACTTGCTCATGGTCATGGAGGCATTTGAGAATGAGAAATCCCCCGTTACGGCCCGCCACATCATGACCTGGACCAGCCAGGATCCTTTACTGTCCTTGGTAAAAAAACTGGGACCTCCATGGGAGCCAGTCCAGTGTCCCAATGGAGATGCAAGAAGCGATTAAGCTGTTCCACAGACGCAAAAATGATCTGTCCCTGCAGGTGGACTGTCTTTTGTGGGGCAATCGCGTTGTCTTGCCCAAGAAAGGCAGAGACACATTTATTTGCAAAGTGCACAACACCCACCCAAGCATTGTAATGATGAAAGCCATAGCCAGATCCCACATGTGGTGGCCTGGCATTGACTCAGATTTAGAGTCATGTGTGCGCCAGTGCAACACTTGCTCTCAGTTGAGCAATGCACCCAGAAAGGCACCGCTAAGTTTGTGGTCATGGCCATCCAAACCGTGGTCGAGGATCCATGTAGACTGTGCGGGCCCATTCCTAGGCAAAATGTTTTTGGTTGTCGTGGATGCTTACTCAAAATGGATTGAATGTGCAATAATGTCTGTAAGCACATCCACGGCCACCATTGAAAGCCTACGAGCCATATTTGTGATGCACGGCTTGCTTGATGTCCTAGTCATCGACAATGGGCCGTGCTTCACCAGTGGTGAATTCAAAGAATTCATGACACGCAACGGGATCAAACATGTCACATCTGCCCCGTTCAAGCCCGCATCCAATGGCTAGGCAGAACGCGCAGTTCAGACCATCAAGCAAAGCTTGAAACACGTGTCAAAGGCTCGCTGCAGACCTGGTTGTCCCGAGTGCTGCTCAGCTACTGCACCAGACCCCACTCACTCACTGGGATTCCCCCAGCTGAGCTGCTCATGAAAACGGCGCTTAAAACAAGGCTCTCTCTTGTCCACTCTGATCTACATGATCACGTGGAGGACAAGCGGCATCAACAAAGTGTGTACCATGACTGCGCAAATTTGTCATGCGATACTGAGATCAATGAGCCTGTGTTTGTGCTCAATAATGGACATGGTCCCAAATGGCTCACTGGCACGGTCACAGCCAAAGAGGGAAATAGGGTATTTCAAGTCAAACTGACCAATGGACAAACGCACAGAAAACACTTGGACCAAATCAAATTGCAGTTCACCAACAGCTACGAACAACCTGACGAGGACACCATCAACTTTGACCTTCCAACACACACACAAGTGGCAACTGACATCATAGTTGACCATGAAACTGAACTCATCATCCCCAGCAGCCCGGCAAGGTTGGCTGCCCAACAGCCCAGTGAAGAACTGACCAACCCATCCACACCAGCATTTGTACCGAGACAATCGACAAGAGAGCGCAAAGCCCCAGATCATCTCACCTTGTAAATAAATGTACTGTTGACTTCACGGGGGAGTGATGTTATGTATCTAACCCCTTGTAAGCTGCATCACACCTGTCCACCAGAGGGTCTATCTGTTGGAGTCCCAAGTGATCCCAGCATCCCTTGGGAGCACAGTATATAAGCAGGCCACCCACGAGGTACCTGCACTCTGAAATCTTATTAAAGGAGCTCAGGCCACAATTGCTCATTACACACAGTATTCAGTCTTACCATTTGTTATGAGTGTAACAGTTTTAAATTTGTTTTTTTACCCTTTTTATCCTACTTTGACCCCACTTTCTGAATCACCTTTATGTTTATACATTCTGTCCCTACCTGGCACACTCTGGTTTTCATTCCCCCCAGTGCTACCCTGCTCTATTGCCTTCTCCTTATTCTTTGTTCACCTGAATCATCCCCCCCGCCCCCCAACTAATTAGAATAAATTCCTCTCTACAGCCCTAGTAATTTGATTCACCAGGACCCTAGTCCCAGCACGGTCTAAGTGGAGTCTGTCCGAACGGAACAGCTCCCCCTTACCCCAGTCCCATGAACCAAAACCCATTTCTCCCACACCAGTCTTTGAGCCATGTATTTAACTCTCTGATCTTATTTAACATATGCAAATTTGCTTGTGGCTCAGGTAGTAATCCAGAGATTATTACCTTTGTGGTTCTGCTTTTTAATTTGGACCCGAGCTGCTCATAATCCCTCAGCAGAACATCTTTATTTGTCCTACCTATGTCGTTGATACCCATGTGGACCACGACTCAAACTGGACAAAAGAAGGCAGACAAAAAGCAGGAACCTATAGACCAGTTAGCCTAACATCTGTGGTTGGGAAAATGTTGGAGTACATTATTAAAGAAGCAGTAGCAGGACATTTGGAAAAGCAAAATTCGGTCAGGCAGAGCCAGCATGGATTTATGAAGGGGAAGTTATGCTTGACAAATTTGCTGGAGTTCTTTCAGGAGGTAACGAACAGGGTGGATAAAGGGAACCAGTGGATGTGGTGTATTTGGACTTCCAGAAGGCATTTGACAAGGTGCCACATCAAAGGTTACTGCACAAGATAAAAGTTCACAGGGTTGGGGGTAATGTATTAGCATGGATAGAGGATTGGCTTACTGACAGAAAACAGAGAGTTGGGATAAATAGTTAATTCTCGTGTTGGCAATCAGTAACTAGTGCTGCAGGGATCAGTGCTGGGACCCCAACTCTTTACAATCTATATTAACGATTTGGAAGAAGGAACCGAGAGTAACGTAGCCAAGTTTGCTGACAATACAAAGATGGGAGGAAAAGCAATGTGTGAAGGGAACACAAAAAATCTGCAAAAGGACATAGATAGGCTAAGTGAGTGGGCAAAGATTTGGCAGATTGAGTATAATGTTGGAAAGTGTGAGGTCATGCACTTTGGCAGAAAAAAATCAAAGAAATGGAGAAAGATTCCAATGTGCTGCAGTACAGCAGGACCTGGGGATACGTGTGCATGAAACACAAAAGGATAGTAAGCAGGTACATCAAGTGATCAGGAAGGTCAATGGAATCTTGACCTTTATTGCAAAGGGGATGGAGTATAAAAGCAGGGAAGTCTTGCTACAGTTATACAGGGTATTAGTGAGGCCACACCTGGAATACTGCGTGCAGTTTTGGTTTCCATATTTACGAAAGGATAAACTTGTGGTGGGGGCTGTTTAGAGAAGGTTCACTACGTTGATTCCGGAGATAAGGAGGTTGTCTTATAAGGAAAGGTTGAGTAGGTTGGGCCTCTACTCATTGGAATTCAGAAGAATGAGAGGTGATCTTATCGAAACGTATAAGATTATGAGGAGGCTTGACAAGGTGGATGCAGAGAGGATGTTTCCACTGATAGGGAAGACTAGAACTAGAGGGCATAATCTTAGAATAAGGGGCCACCCATTTAAAACTGAGATGAGGAGAAATTTCTTCTCTCAGAGGGTTGTAAATCTGTGGAATTCGCTGCCTCAGGGAGCTGTGGAAGCTGGGACATTGAAAAAATTTAAGACAGAAATAGACAGTTTCTTAAACAATAAGGGAATAAGGGGTTATGGGGAGCGGGCAGGGAAGTGGACCTGAGCCCATGATTGGTTAAGCCATGATCGTATTAAATGGCAGAGCAGGCTCAAGGGGCCGTATGGCCTACTCCTGCTCCTATTTCTTATGTTCTTATGTTCCCCCTCCCACTCCAAGTTCCTCTCTAGCCCAGAGGAGATATCCTTAACCCTGGCAACACAGCCTTCGGGACTCAGTCTCTCGGCTGCAAAGAACAGTATCTATTCCCCTAATGATACTGTCTGTTATGTATGTAAACTTTACTAGTGTGTAAGACTTGCCACCAGGGTGTGCACTTGTTGGAGATGTAAGGGTCACCTGCATACCCTGGGCAAGAAGGTATAAAAGACAGTCTACCATGTTGCTTCCTCACTCTGGAGTTACATTAAAGAGACCAAGGTCACAACAGTTTGAGCTTACAGTATATAGTCTTCTGGAGTTATTCTGAACATAACACTGTCACTACAACATTTCTTTTTACTCCCCCCACTTGAATGGCCTCCAGTACCACAGTGCTGTGGTTAGTTTGCTCTTCCTCCCTGCAATCTCTGCTCTCATCCACATAGGGGATAAGAGCCTCGAACCTGTTGAACAAGAGCAAGGGCCGAGGCTCCTCCATCCCTACATCCTGAGTCCCCATACCTTCCTCACTCGTAGTCGCACCCTCCTGTCCCTGACCATGGATCGAATTTGAATTAATTAATCTAATTGGTGTGACTCGCTCCTGGATCGCGGCGTCCAGATAACTCTCCTCCTCCATGATGTGTTGTAGTGTCTGCAGCTCGGATTCCAGCTCATCAATATGGAGCCAAAGTTCCTCGAGCTGCAGATACTTGCTGCAGATGTGGTCGCGATGGAACTCACTGGGATCAACCAGCTTCCACATGCAACAGCAGTAACACATCACCTGCCCTGCCATCTCTAATGTATTTAATTAATTAGATTTAGTTTTTAGTTATTAATCCCAGCCCTTAATTTAAGGCTCTTAATTTAAAAGCAAGAAAGAAAAGAGAGAAAAACTCACCGACCAATCACTTCCCTGCCTTCCTGTAATGTCGAATGTAGTCGCCCTGTTCTCCTTTGTCATCCGCTCTTACCTGCTCGCGCTGCTCCCTGCTGTGGCTGGCTGTTCGCTCTTTTATCCCCGCTGCCAGCATGGTGCTCCCTCACAGGTCGGGTCACGAAGGCATGTCCACCGCACACGTGGCCCCTGACATCTGAGAGGAGCCGGATCAATGAGCGGGAATTTCCATACTTTCACTCCGGCTTCAAACCAACAAGCAACCTGGAAAACAGGTTGGACCAAACAGATCTGCTCAGTGGTGGAATTAAGGCCCATCTGGGTCTGCAAGGCTGGATCTGGCTTGGACCTCTGTAAGAAAGCTGGCACAATTGTTCTTCTCAGCCTCCTCGTAAAGGGTGCCTTTTAAACAAATATCTGAGTCAGTTACTATTAGCTTTTAAGCAAGGCTTTTCGAGGGTTGCTTTTCCCATCGCTGTTCCTCTGGAGGATGCCCAAAAACAACAACTTGTATTTATATAGCGCCTTTAATGTAGTAAAATGTCCCAGGGTGCTTTATAGGAGTGCTACAAAACAAAATTTGACACTGAGCCACATAAGGAGGATAGATCATGGGAGGCCGGTCACAGCTGCATTGGAATAGTCAAGTTTAGAGGTAACAAAAGGATGAAGTTTTCAGCAGCAGATGAGCGAAGGCAGGGGCGGGGTCAGGTGATGTTCTTGAGGTGGAAATAGGCGGATAGATGGTTGGAAGCTCATTTCAGGGTCAAATATGACAGCAAATTTGCGAACCTGTGGCCAAAGTGGCACAAGCGTCTGTGACTGGGAAGAAAGTCAAGTGACCCCACTCTGACTCTGAATACCCTGGCAAGAATAGGAATGAAGTTCACCAAAAGAGGAATGACTGCTCCCAATTTTCTCTCCCGACTTCTCTCAGATCCCAAGATCTGTCCTAGTATTCCAACATAATACTCCTATATCCCGAGACCCTCCTCAAAGCACTGCTAGACCCTAAGACCCATACTACTAATACCAGACCTAAGGCTGCCCCCAATGCTGATAAATCACTGTCTTTGATAATACTACTTGACAAAACATCCCTATTCTTATAAGTCCTCCAATTCACCATGAGAAATCCCACAGGAGATTTACTAGTATTTTAATTACCCAACACCAATGTTTTAAAAAATAAATAGGGGCCGAAATTCCATGAGGTTTGTGCCAGGTCATCGCCGTTTCCGAGAGTTTCCTGGTTGCCTTGTAAACGGCGGAATTTTCATCTACTCCTTACAAGGCAAATAATAGCATGGGTGCAGAACCGGGGCTGGCGATTCCCTACGCCAGGAATTTCCACTTCTTTAGCTTATTCAGGACGCGGCGTATCTGTGGAGGACTAAGTGTGCCCTCAACTCTTTGCATGATTGATTATTTCACTTGCCAGCCTTTTTATTTTTATGTTTCAGTGATGCTAACTATCAGCCTATTGGGTGTTTAAAATATTGATCTATCCTGTACCATTTCAGCTCTATCATCTACAGTTGTGGATTACTAAATATATTTTGAATCAGAATTTCAAACTGCAGTCTAGATTTTTTTTTAAATGTTTTGCTTCATCTTTATAACAGACCTGTGATTTGGGATGAACAATTTTTGTATTACATATCGCCACATGTGATGCCGATTCTATTTTGTGCTCAGCTGGATCATTGTATTGAGATACAAAATACTGCTCATCTGCTTTTGTGCCTGTCATGTATTCAACTGTCATTGTAACCCATGTATAAACTGATATAAGTTGTACACCGTGAGAACACTGACCACTAGGTGGTGAACTTGTGGGAGACACTCCTAACCTGGACTTTCAGATATAAAAGGGGAAGCTCCACCCTTCTGTACTTCAGTGCTGGCTAATAAAGGTTACTGGTCACACAATCACCTTCTCTCAAGTATGGGCCTCGTGTGCATTTGAATTGTATAGTAAGGACATATTATTGGCGACGAGAAACTGGGATTTAAACCACGCGAGCATGGCCACTGGCAGCACAGATGAGAGGTACTGTGTTGGTGATGATTGGGACGATTTTATTGAGTGACTACAGCAAAGTTTCGTCACTAAGGAATGGCTGGGACAGTATTCGGCCGACAAACGCAGGGCTCATCTCCTGACGGTTTGTGGATCCAGGACGTACTCCCTGATCAAGGACCTTCTCGCGCCAGAGAAGCCGGCGGACAAGACTTTTGAAGAGCTCAGTAAGTTGATTGGGGAACACTGTAAACCGGCGAACAGCATGCACATGGCGAGACACTGGTTTTACACACACCGGCGGCAAGAAGGGCAAAGCGTCCCAGACTTCGTGGCAGACCTCCGGTGACTGGCGAGCCTATGTAAGTTCACAGATGCATGCAGAGCGGGGATGCTGTGGGACGTTTTTATTGAAGGCATCGGACACGCTGGGGTTTTCAGGAAACTGATTGAGACCAAAGACTTGACCCTGGAAACGGTGGCTTTGATGGTCCAGACATTTATCTCAGGGGAGGACGAGACCAGAATGATGTTTGACAAAAATCTTGGTTTAAATGCAGCAAATGGACAGGGAGTCAACATTGTTAACACGGCACACAGTTTTCCAGGCAGACAAATCCAATCGGACATGCCCGAGCATGTAGTCGAACCCAAAGGGGGAATACAACAGAGACAATGGCTAGCTGAACGGCGATTCATGCCATCGCAAGGGACAATGCGACCAGTAATGGGGCCATCAACACCTGTCAATGGTGCGCTTAAGGACAGTTACAGAGACAGTCAGAGACGATCAACTGGTAATGGGCCTTTTGTTTCCAACAACAGCTCATGTTGGAGGTGTGGAGGCAAACACACAGCCAAAGCTTGCAGGTATCAGCAATATACCTGCAGAAACTGCAATGTCAGCGGTCACTTGTCGCGTATGTGCAGGAAGCCTGCAGCCAGGTTGATGTACGAGGAGGCCGGGCCCGATGTAAGCCCTACAAGGCCAAATGGACATTGGGGGAAATCGCTGGAAGCTGAAGTTCAGCACGTTCATGTGGAGCACATATACAGTTCATACACCAGGACGCCACCGATAATGATGAAAGTGCTCCTCAATGGCATTCCAGTATCAATGGAGCTAGCCAGTCAGTGATGAGTATCAAACAGTTCGACATGTTGTGGGCGTCCAAGGCCAGGAGGCCAAAATTAGTGCCGATTGACGCACAGCTACGGACATATACAAAGGAGATCATTCCGGTGCTAGGCAGCGCCATGGTAGTCATGACCCACAAAGATTCGGAGAACAGGTTGCCACTCTGGATTGTCCCGGGGGATGGTCCCGCACTCTGGGGAGGAATTGGCTTGCTGTCATGAACTGGAAATGGGGCGATATCAATGCAATTTCTTCTGTGGAGCGAATATCATGCTCACAGGTCCTGGACAAATTTGACTCACTATTTCAACCCGGCATTGGCACTTTCATGGGGACCAAGGCAGTGATTCACATAAACCCAAAGGCCAGGGCAGTACATCACAAGGCCAGAGCAGTGCCGTACGTGATGCGAGAAAAGATAGAAGGCGAATTGGACCACCTGCTGAGGGAAGGCATCATCTCGCCAGTCAAATTCAGTGACTGGGCGAACCCGATTGTGCCGGTGTTCAAGGCGGATGGGTCGGTCAGGATATGTGGCGATTACAAGGCCACCAACAATCGGGTGTCATTCCAAGACCACTACCCGCTACCAAGAGCAGAGGACCTCTTTGCGACGCTATCCAGTGGCAAACTTTTTTCAAAATTGGACCTGACCTCAGCTTACATGACCCAGGAGCTGGCGAGTGAGTCGAACAAGCTGACCACCATCACGACACACAAGGGGTTGTTTGAGTACAACAGATGTCCGTTCGGGATTCGCTCGGCCACCGTGATCTTTCAACGAAACATGGAAAGCCTCCTCAAGTCGATTCCAAGGACTGTGGTTTTTCAAGATGGTATCACGGGTCGCTATACCGAAGAACACCTCCACAACCTGGAGGATGTGCTACGCAGATTGGACCGGGTAGATCTGCAACTGAAAAAGGCGAAGTGCGTCTTCCTAGCTCCAGAGGTAGAATTCCTGGGGATGAGGGTAGCAGCAGACGGGATCAGACCTACTGCGTTCAAAATGGAAGCGATCCAGAGAGCACCCAGACCCCGTAACTCGACAGAGTTGCATTCGTTCCTGGGGCTCCTGAACTATTTTGGTAACTTTCTTCCCAAATTGAGCACGCTGTTAGAGCTGCTACATGTGCTCCTATGCAAAGGTCACGAATGAGTCTGGGGGGACAGCCAGGAAAGGGCTTTTGAGAGAGCACGCAATTTGTTATGCTCCAACAATCTGTTAACGCTATATGACCCATGTAAGAAACTTGTTTTAACGTGCGCTGCGTTGTCCTATGGGGTTGGGTGTGTGTTGCAGCATGTTAATGCCAAGGGTCAGTTACAGCCGTTGGCTTATGCCTCCAGAAGTCTGTTCCAGGCGGAAAGGGGCTACGGGATGGTAGAAAAGAAAGCGCTTGCATGTGTATATGCAGTAAAAAAAATGCACCAGTATCTGTTTGGCAGGAAATTTGAGCTGGAGACAGATCACAAACCCCTAACGTCCCTTTTGGCCAACAACAAGGCCATAAATGCAAATGCGTCGGCCCACATACAGAGGTGGGCACTTACGTTAGCCGCCTATGACTATACAATTCGGCATAGACCAGGCACTGAAAACTGCGCCGATGCAATCAGCAGGCTCCCACTAGCCACCACCGAGGGGACAACCGAGCATGCTGCTGAGATGGTCATGGCTGTTGAAGCTTTCGAAAGTGAAGGCTCACCCGTGATAGCCTGTCAGATTAAAGTCTGGACAAATAGAGACCCGCTACTGTCTTTAGTCAAGAAATGTGTCCTGAATGGGGGCTGGGCAGCCATGTACGGGGCATGCCCTGAGGAATTTGAACCATTTCACAGGCGCAAGGATGAACTCTGCATTCAGGCCGATTGCCTACTATGGGGAAACCAAGTAGTCATGCCCCAGATGGGCAGAGAGGTGTGCATCCGAGAACTCCACAATGAGCACCCGGGCATTGTCATGAAGAAGACAATTGCTCGGTCATACGTTTGGTGGCCAGGGATAAATGCAGACCTGGAACTTTGTGTTCGCAGGTGCAACACATGTGCCCAGCTGGGCAATATGCCCAGGGAAGCCCCCCTTAGCCTCTGGTCCTGGCCCGCCAAGCCATGGTCACACATCCATGTGAATGCGCAGGTCCTTTCATGGGAAAAGTGTTTTTGGTTGTAGTAGACTCCTACTCCAAATGGATCGAGTGTGGCATTCTCAATTCAAGCACATCCTCTGCCACGGTAGAAAGTCTACGGGCAATGTTCGTCACCCATGGTCTACCGGACGTCTTGGTCAGCGACAATGGCCCGTGCTTTACAAGCATTGAATTCCAGAACTTCATGGCAGGAAATGGTATCAACAATGTCAGAACGGCACCGTTCAAGCCGGCCTCAAACAGCCAGGCAGAACGAGCAGTGCAGATAATCAAACAGGGGATGCTCAGAATCAAAAGGGGTTCCCTACAAAGCCGCTTATCACGCCTCCTGTTGGCCAATAGATCCCGATCACACTCGCTCACAGGGGTTCCACCTGCAGAGCTGCTAATGAAAAGGATGCTCAAAACCAGGTTATCCCTTATACACCCCACCATGAAAGAAATTGTTGAGAGCAGGCGCCGGTCACAATGTGACTACCATGACAGGAATGCGAGAGCGCGACGTATTGATGTCAATGACCCTGTCTTTGTCTTCAACTACGCTGCAGGGCCCAAATGGCTTGCAGGCACTCTGATTGCTAAAGAGGGGAATAGGATTCTGGTAGTTAAACTTACCAATGGACAAATCTGCTGCAAACACGTGGAACAAACAAAAAGGAGGTTCAGCAACCCCATAGAAGAAGCAGAGGAAGAACAAGATGTAGAGTTCACTCCACCACAGGTGACCGAACATCCGAACCAAGTGGAGGAGAGCCCAGTCACTGTGGGCAGTCCGGACAGGCCCGAGGCACCGCAAACAGCAGACACTCAGGCCAGCGCCCAACAACCGGAGCCCCAACTCAGGCGCTCTACAAGGGAGCGTAAACCACCAGAGAGATTTAACCTGTGATCCCAATAAGACTTTGGCGGGGAGGTGATGTCATGTATTCAACTGTCATTGTAACTCATGTATAAACTGACCTAAGTTGTACACCGTGAGAACACTGACCACTAGGTGGTGAACTTGTGGGAGACACTCCTAACCTGGACTTTCAGGTATAAAAGGGGAAGCTCCACCCACCGTCTGCACCTCAGTGCTGGCTAATAAAGGTTACTGGTCACACAGTGACCTTCTCTCAAGTATAGGCCTCGTGTGCATTTGTACTGTATAGTAAGGACATATTAGTGCCCAACAAGGTCAATTCAAGTGCAATCATGTATGGGGATAACTGGTGCTACATCACTGAGCAATGTTCCAATAACAATATTCCCAATTGGTAAATAGGCAAAGCAAAAGCTAATCAAGGGGGAGCACTGGCGTAAATTTAAAGTTCTGCCCAGCATCTTGCAATTTTTTTTGCATAAGGTTAGATACTAGCCTTGTATACATAAGAACATCAGAATTAGCAGCAGGAGTGGGACATGTGGTCCCTCGAGCCTGCTCCGCCATTCAATAAGATTATGGCTGATCATCAACCACAACTCCACTTTCCCACCCAATCTGCATATCCCTTGATTCCCCTAGAGTCCAAAAATCTATCTAACAGCCTTGAATATACTCAAAGTCTCAGCATCCACAGTCCTCGGGGGAGAGAATTCCAAAGATAGTGTAGGTGTTGTAGGCACAGGTAATATTATTCCAATTCCTGTAGCATTTCTTATGGGCTGTATCAGAATTGTTATTGTGTCCATTTCCCACCTTACAACAGTGACTACACTCCAAAAAGTACTTCATTGGCTGTAAAGCGCTTTGAGATGTCAGGTTGTCATGAAAGTTGCTACATAAATCCAAGTCTTTCTTTTCATTCAGATTCCAAAAGTCCCCTCTAAAAGCTATAATTTCCACTAGATTTGTATTTTGTAATGCCAAAATACATGCAGGTCCCGACTTGGAGTGAGGCTCTCCCATCATGACTGTTCTTCCCACACTGAAAGATGTGCTGGGGAACTCTGCAAATGTGTATATATCTGCACATGCACACACACAGCCTTTGGGATATTCTGGGACAAGTCTTGGTCTGGAACGCTGGAGGCTCCTGAAAATCAGACCTTCAGTGCAGAATGCTGATGTGCGGAAAACGCTCCAAAATCGTTGACTGTATATGCGTAAAGCAAATGGTTGACAACTCTATCGCTAAATGGGGATTTGTGTTGCTATCGCTTTAATCACCCGTCCTGGAAACAGTTAACACCACCTCATGTCTTGAATATTGGAGTAAGGAGCCAATATTGAATGAAATCAGGAGCATCTGTTCCAATAGGCAGTTCGTAATGTTTGGGCCTGAGTTTCAGAAAAAGTGATCAATATCAATTGAGTACTGAAGGCTCCTTCCTGGAGAGTTTAGGCGTAGGCCTCCAGCAGACACCTGGGAGAATGCTGGGATCGAACAGGCCTTGAGGATATATTCAGGGAAGCAGGCAACGCTTAGCTAGAAGCTCAGAAAATCGATCGAACTGAAGTATTCATTCACATAGCCTGGAGTTGCCAACAGTGGAGAATAACCTGGGAAATAAACTTTGGTCTTACACGGATATTGTAATGTATGCACCTGTAATGATGCTCATAGGTTTGTAGAGGTGTTAGCCAGGGTGTCCCTGGAGATGGAGCACGCCGTACACTCGCGGCCTTCCATGAGAGGTGGGTGCCGGAGGGACTGGAGTGCATCATCACCCCCGGCAACCAAATTTTAATTTGATTTTATATGTTTAAAATTTAATTTGTTTACTGGGCCGGGTTTTAGTGCCTCCCCCCCCCCCGCCCCCCACACTGCCTTTTTAGCCAGGGGGCACTTGTATAAATGTGTTTTTAGTGCCCTAAAAAAACCCAAAAAAAACAAAAAAAGGGGCACTTGAAAAGTCATTGTGGTGTCCCCCGCTTTAATCTGGGGGCACTTGATCTAATTGTTTATTTGTTCTCAACAAAAGAGTTGGAGAGCTGTTGGCCAGGGTGTTTCTGGAGATGGAGCACACGGTGTCCACCGGTACGCTCGCGGTCTTCCGCGAGAGATGGGCGCCGAAGGGACTGGAGTGCATCATCACCCCCGGCAACCAAATTTTCATTTGCTTTAATGTCCAAAATGTTATGTTTATTGTATTGGTTTTAGCCCCCCCGCCACCCTCCCCACGCTTTTAGCCAGGGGGTACTTGTATAATTTGTGTGTTGCTGCCCTCAAAAAAAAACAAGGGGGCACTTGTTTGAGAGTTTCTGCTTTAGTGCCCCTTTAATGGGCTCAAGTTTCAGACCACCCTCTAGAATGGCTCACATCGGAGAGGCCCGCCTAATTTGTAGAGCAAAAATTGCGCTGAATACTTACCTCGCGATTCTCCGATATCTGTAGGCCCGTTTTCAGCTCGGCACGGCGCAGCAGGAACAGCTGGGGGTGGAGCTACAACCCTGCGCCAAAAACAGTGCCGGCAGCTGCACGCGTGCTCAGTGGAGACTGCGTGCGTGCACAGTAGCTCCTGGCCCTCCCAGCGCGTCCTGTCTCCGGGCGACGATTCTATCCCAGGCCAACGGGATGTCGCCCCTATCCCGGGCCGAGTGGCCTGACACCTCTTACCTTGTCATTGGCGGGGCCCACCCGGCATCTCCTGGGGGCGGGCCCTGCCCGAAGTCCTCGGCGGCGGCCCGGCTTCTCGGTGCGGACATCGGCGTTGTCGGTAGCGGCGGGGTGCGCCCGGCCAGCATCTCATTGGGGATGGGCCCCGCCCAAAGTCCTCTGTGGCGGCCCGGCGTCAGCCTCCCCCTCCCTCCCTCCCTCCCGTTCAGCGCCCCCCCTCCCTCCCTCCCGTTCAGCCGCACCTCCCTCCCTCCTGCTCACCTCCCCTCTCCTCCCTCTCCTTCAGCCCACGCCCCTCTGCTCCCTCTCGTTCAGCCCACCCCTCCTCTCTCCCTCTCGTTCAGCCCACCCCCTCCCTCCCTCCCGTTCAACTCCCCTCTCCTCCCTCTCATTCAGCCCACCCCCTCCCTCCCTCCCGTTCAACCCCCCTCTCCTTCCTCTCGTTCAGCCCCCCATCCTGTTCAGTCCTTCCCCCTCCTCTCCCCCTCCTCTCTCGCTCCCTCACTCCCCCCTACTCTCTGCCTCCCTCCTCTTCCCCCTCACCCCTTCTCTCCCCCCGTCACTCCCACACCTCCTACCTCCCTCCCCCTCCTCCCCATCCCCTCCCTCCTCTCCCCCTCCTCTCCCCCTCCTCTCCCTCCCGCGAACCACTCCCCCTCTCAGCACCCCCTCCCATTCAGCCTTCCCCCTCCTCTCCCCCCTCCTCTCCTCCCCCTCCCTCCTCCTTCCTCTCCCCCTCCCAACTCCTCCCTTCCCCCTCCCTCTCCCTCCCTCCACTCCTTCCCCCACTCCCCCTCCCCCTCCTCTCCCCCTCCCACCTCCTCTCCCCTTCCCCCCTCCACTCTCCCCTCCCTTCCTCCCCCTCCTTCCCCCCCCTCCCCCCTCCCCCCACCCCTCGCTTTCAGAAACACAGAGAGACACTGACAGAGACAGAGAGAGAGACATTGGGGGGACCCTGTCCCAGCACGCTGTTGGAGGGCTCCCGGTGCTGCAGTAGGTGAGTAGTAACTTAATTTCTTATTTATTGATTGATTTTTTAATTTTTTTTAATTTTTAATTTTTTTTGATTGATTTATTGGTTGATTTATTGATTTATTTATCATTTATTATTGATAATGGCTCTTTATTTGTAAAAGTGAAGTGTTTAATGCTTGTAAAACCCCCTCTCCCCTGGCGCCCCCCCCATCTCTCGTTTCCTACGCTTGATTCATAAGTGTAGGCAAGGTTTTTCTGAGCGTACAAAAGACTACACTTACTCCATTCTAAGTTAGTTTGAGTAAGTTTTCACTGCCTAAACTTGCAAAACAGGAGTAAGCGGCTGGACACGCCCCCTTTTGAAAAAAAATATGTTCTACAATGAAACTATTCTAACTCACTAGAACAGGAGCAAACTAAATGCTGAGAATTGCAATTTCTAAGATGCTCCATTCTAAACTAGTTGCTTCAAAAAAAATACAAGCAACTCAGGCCGAAACTTGAGCCCAATCAGGGGGCATTTGAGTTAATGATTTACGTTTTGACAGATTACAACAAAAATAGTTGTAGAGCTGATGGCCAGGGTGACCCTGGAGATGGAGCACGCGGTGTCCACCGGTACGCTCGTGGCCTTCCGTGAGAGGTGCTGGAGGGACTGGAATGCATCATCACCCCCGGCAACCAAATTTTAATTTGAACCACGTCAAAAGTTTAATTTGTTTAAGTTTGTCGGTTTTAGTGCCCCTCCCCGCCCCCACTGCCCCCTGCCGTTAGCCAGGGGGCACTTGTATAATTTGTGTTTTGTTGCCCTCAGGAAAAAAAACAGGGGGCACCTGAAAAGGTTTCGGAGTGTGACCCCCCGCCCCCCCCTCACCTACACTTCTCGGCATTTAGTTTGCTCCAGTGCAAGTGAGTTAGAATAGATTCATTTTAGAACAGTTTTTTTTTCAAAAGGGGGCGTGTCCAGCCACTTACGCCTGTTTTGAAAGTTTAGGCAGCAAAAACTTACTCCAAATTAACTTAGAATGGAGGAAGTGTAGTCTTTTGTACGCTCAGAAAAACCTTGCCTACACTTATAAATCAGGCATAGGGAACGAGAGATGGTGGGGAGGGGAGGGCGGTTTACAAGCATTAAACACCACTTTAACAAATAAAGAGCCATCATCAATAATAAATGATAAATAAATCAACAAATCAACCAATACATCAATCAAAATACTTAAAAAGTAATACATTTAAAAAAAATTAATCAATAAATAAAAAATTACGTTTCTACTCACCAACTGCAGCACCGGGAGCCTCCAACAGCGTGCTGGGATGCCCCCCCCCCCCACCAGTGTCTCTCTTTCTGCTTCTGTCAATGTCTCTCTCTCTGTCAGTGTCTCTCCCTCTGTCTCTGTCAGTATCTCTCGTGTTTCTGACAGCGAGGGGTGGGGAGAGGGAGGGGTGGGAGGCGGGAGTGAGAGTTGAGTTAACGATTTATGTTTTAACAGATTACAACAAAATAGTTGTAGAGTTGTTGGCCAGGGTGACCCTGAATTTGTTTAAGTTTGTCGGTTTTAGTGCCTCCCCCCCACTCCCACCCGTTAGCCAGGGGGCACTTGTATCATTCGTGTTTTGGTGCCCTAAGGAAAAAAAAACAGGGGGCACCTGAAAAGGCTTTGGAGTGTGACCGCCCCCCCAGTTTAATCAGGAGGCACTTGATTGTTTTCTACAAAAATAGTTGTCGAGCTGTTGGCCAGGGTATCCCTGGAGATGGAGCACGCAGTGTCCACCGGTACGCTCGTGGCCTTCTGCGTGAGGTGGGTGCCGGAGAACTGGAGTGCATCATCACCCCCGGCAACCAAATTTTAATTTGATCCTTAATGTTTAAAGTTTAATTTGTCTATGTTTGTCAGTTTTAGTGCCCCTCCCCCCTCTTTTAGCCAGGGGGCACTTGTATAATTTGTGTTTTTAGTGCCCTAAAAAAAAGACAAGGGGGAACTGTTTGAAAGTGTTTGGAGTGTACCCGCGCCCCCCCCCCCCCCCTCTTTAACCAGGGGGCACTTGATTAATGTTGTCTACAAAATAGTTGTAGCTGTTGTGGGCGTGGCCTATTCACTTGGGAGCTGTGATCTGTGGAGGAAGGAGGTGCTGCGACTGCTTCTGCCTGCAGGCTTGCAAACCTGAGTGTCCAGGAAGAGGAGGAAGGGACCTACTGCTTCAACACCTTGAGGGAGAGGAGGAAAACAAGAACGTTTACAATACTGCTGCCAGAGAGTCGGAGAGAGGGGGAAAGGAAACAAAATAGCATCAACTTGAAAAAACACCATCCAGTGTGGAAGAAGGGAGAGCCATTATTCAACATTCTATTGGTGCACTCCCCAAAAAGACTCTGTGGGGGGAGGAAAGAAGAATAAGGCCGGAATATCGCGGGGGGTGTGTCTGTGTCGAAGTGTGTGTGTGGCGTTCATTCCACCAACTAGGCCCCACACACCACTCAAGCACCCCTCCCCCATTGCCTGGCCCGGGTTAGCTGGAGCTACCTGGGTGAAGATTCGTTTCCGTACTAATTAAACATCGTTAAGCCCTGGTGGAGTACTGTGCCTGGGTAGTTTCAGCTATCCCGGGTGAAGTCACCTTCTCTCCCCACCAGAAGAATATTAAGACTTTGTCTTGTTCACCATGCGGGGAGTGCACCCCTGCAAGCACCCACCCAACGCTGTGAGGAGTGACCCTGATACCATAGCCTCCATCTTTCCCACACCCCTCTCTTTCTCTCTCTCTCTGTCTCTCCCCTCTCTCTCTGAGGGGCCCCTTTCTCCCCTTAATTAAATAAGTTATTTAATGTAATAAAAAAAAGGATAACTGAGCAGAGTAAAAAAGGCCCCTCCCCAACTGTTAAAATAAGCAGGGGAGAGGTGTGTCTCATCAAGAGCTCCCTCGGCTCACCGACGAGGCCAATTAACACCTTTCAGGCCTGTGACTTTGGGTGAGTGTAGCTCTTAAAGGGACCCTGTAATGGCGGGGCAAGCGAAAAGTTATGCGCGTGTGGCGTCCACGGCCACGGCGCATCCTGCTGCTCCTGTTGCCCTGCCACCATTTACATTAATAACAAAAAAACTTGGGGTCGAGAGTTACACTCAACCCAACATGAACATTGAGGAGTGCGTGAGGGCAATGGCTGGGATAGTCGGCCCCTCGGCCATTGTCGCCGCCTCCAAAATGTCCGGCAAGGCTGTGTTCTTCCTGGGGTCGGAGTGGGCGGTGTCCCTGGCCCTTGAAAAGGGGCTCACGGTGGGCGGGACATTCCTGCCAGTGGACCCTCTCAAAGCCACTGTGCAGAGGGTCGTCATCTCTAACATCCCACCTTTTTTCCTGGTGAGCTCCTCCTCCCCCACCTACATCAACTGGGGGAGTTAAGGTCAGGGATCAACCCCATACCGCTTGACCTCAGGGAGGCCAGCCTCCATCATGTGTTCTCCTTCCGCTGCCAGCTTTTTGTTCGGCTGGCGTGGAGGAGATAACGGAGGGATCATTTAGTGTGGTCCACGAGGGGACACTCGACCGCGTCTTCTGGACGTCGGACGGCGTGCGGAGCCACGCCTGTAGGGAGGTGGGGCACGTTCGCAAGAACTGCCCCGCCTCTAAGGCCAGCAAAACAGCCAAAGCGGCCAATGCTGGCGTCGTCGCCACTCCTCCCCCGAGTACCGTCCGTGTGCCGGGAGCTGTAGGTGCGCGGGCATCGTCGGAGGCATTTGTCTTCGAGGCCTCTGGCGTGGAAGAGGGAGTGCGTCGGAAAGAAAGCACGGTGCAAAACCAAACGCCTTCAGACGAATCCCCTCAATGGGCCAGACAGCACCATCATTGCGCTCAGCCAATTCCTGTCACCGGCGAGCGCGGGGTATCCCGAGCCCGTGCTCGAACCCTTGACCGCTACCGCGGAGAGTTCACCACCCGCGGGCAGGCTCAGGCGCGGGAAAGACAAGTCAAAAGATGGAGCGAAGCCGGAGGCCTCAGCAGACATGTAGGTCTCCCTGCCTCCGCGCCCCCCCAGACAAAAAAGAAGGCACCACTCCAATGAAGCGGAGGACGAACAACATACCTCCGTGGAGGAGTTGGTGCCCGCCGCATGTCCCACGTCCCCCACCAGCGCTCCCACACCGCGTCGAAGGCAGGTGGAGTCTGTCCCTGGGGAGGGTGGGACAGCCGAGGCTGCCCAGCCTCTGCCTCCCAGGGAGAGGGAAGAAGACCTGCCTGTTGCGGGGGCCGCGGGGCCACCAGAAGAATGTGTCGCCGCCGGGTCGAGCATCCCGGGGACTGAGGCGGGTGAGCCCACCCAGCTAATAACCAACATCCCCCGGGATTTGCTCAACCTGGCAGAAAAACAAAAAGACCAACATAATAAATTTCAGGAATCTGCAGGGCCGAAGGGTGGTGGCGGGGAGGGTGAGGAACCCCAATCTTCGTCCCTCACATTGGAGCTGGGGGCCTTGGAGGAACTTGAGCTCTTCTTCGGCCCGGTTTCTCCGTGTTCCCCGGTGCCTGGTGCGGAGGGGGACTCCCGTCCGCTGCCGCTTCCCGGCCCGGCATCCCAGGGGAAGCCCAGGGGGGACTCATCTGCTGACGATCCTGGGGGTGGGATCGGGGCAGAGGTAGGGCTGGACGGAGCGGCCAGGCCGTTTGCCGTACCCCGTGCGGTCGACGGACCGGCTGCTGGTGGCGACCTCCCGGAGGGAGACGGGGTCTTGGTGGAGGGCGCAGGGGAAGATCTAGAGTCCATCACCAGTGAAGTGGTGGATCTCCTCGTGCCTGCCGCTGAGTCCACCCACATTCCTGCAAAAGAACTCCGGGACTTTTAGGCCCAACGCCAGGGTCGCCGCAATCGAGCCCATCTGGCCCTGGACAAATGGTCCGAGCCGGGGCTGCTCGTCAGGTCCGTCCACGCCGCCATTAAAAGCATGGCCGCGGGCGTGGCCTTATCAAAACAGGAAAGACTTGAGATGCGTCAGCTCAGAACATTCCTCACTGGGTTGCTGAGGGAATGGAGGTCAACAAGCATCTCTGCTCCCCCCGCCACCACAGTAGTTTAAGTTAGAGGTTGCATTATGCTTTTGCCACGAAGATAACCATAGCCAGCCTCAACATCAATGGCGGCAGAGAGGCACGCCGTAGATTTAACAATTTTTAATTCCTATGGGAGGGAATATATGCGGTGTGCTTCCTACAAGAAACCCACACCGTTCCGGGAGACGAGGCCACATATCTCCTGGAATGGCAAGGAAAGGTCTGCATGAGCCACCTCACTGTCACTTCTTGTGGGATGGCTATCTTGCTGGCCCCACATTTTCAGCCGGAGATCTTGGGGGTTGAGGAGCCTGTGCCAGGCCGCTTGCCCCATGTCACGGTTCACCTGGGGGATGTGCAGCTCCATCTAGTGAATGTGTACACCCCCGAGCCCAGCCCGCAGCAAGCGCGCTTCTTCGAAGAAGTGTCCACTCTTCTTGGCTCCATCGACGTCAGCGACTGCATTGTCCTCGGGGGGGATTTTAACTGCACCTTCGAGGCGAGGGACCGCTCCGGTGCCCCTTATAGCATGACGTCGATAGAGAAGTTGAGGGACCTGGTCACGTCCTTTGACCTGGTGGACTTCTGGCGAAATCAACAGCCCGACTCCAGCGCCTTTACTTGGGTGAGGCCTGGATGAGGATGGTCCAGAATCGACCGCCTTTACGTGTCTCGGGCATATGTCTCCTGCATTTCGGCGGCTTCCATGCGGCCGGCTCCGTGCTCGGACCACCATCTGGTGTGGGCGGAGCTCGCTTCGCTCCGCGCGTACTGGCACTTTAACAGCCTGCTGCTGGAGAACGAGTGGTTCTGGGATTCGTTCTGTCGCTTCTGGGCCGACTGGAGAAGGAAGCAGGGGGGCTTCCCCTCCTTGAGGTTATGGTGGGACGTGGGCAAGGCTCACGTCCGTCTCTTCTGTCAAGAGTATGCGAGGGGATCGACCAAGAGGCGGGCGGCCAGGGTCGGGTGCCTGGAAAAGGAGATGCTCGACCTGGAATCCCGTCTCAGTCAAGTCGGCGAGCACCCGGCCCTGTGTATGGTGTACGAAGTGAAGAAGGCCGCGCTGAAGGACCTACAGCTCGTTGCATCCCGAGGCGCGTTCATGAGGTCACGGATCCGGTTCCTGCGGGACCTGGACCGCGGCTCCCCCTTCTACTACTCACTAGACAGAAGACAGGGAGTCCGTAAACAGCTCTTGCCGCTGCTGGCCAACGACAGATCTCTGGTCTCGGATCTGGAGTGCATCAGCAACAGGGCCCGAGATTATTACAGGGCTCTGTTCTCTCTGGATCTGTCCAGCGAGGAAGCGCGTAAAATTTTGTGGGAGGACCTGCCGAAGGTCGGCCCGGAGGGAGCCGAAAATCTGGATGCTCTGCTAAGCCTGGCAGAGCTGACCGGTGCCCTCAACCAGCTCTCGAGGGGAAAGACCACGGAGTTCCACAGGGCGCTCTGGATCATCTTGGGGGGCGACCACGCGCGGGTCCTGGGGGACAGTCTGGCGACCGGGGAGATGCCCCTCTCTTGGCACTGGGCAGTCATCGTCCTGCTGCCTAAGAAGAGCGAGCTCCGCATACTTAAGAACTGATGCCCAGTCTCCCTACCGAGCACGGATTACAACATCTTTGCCAGGGTGATGTATGCTCGCCTTGGCGCCGTGCTGGACCACATGATCCATCCCGATCAGTCCTCCACGGTCCCGGGCGGGACAATCCACGACAACATCCATCTGGTCCGGGACCTGGTCCACCATTCCCAGGAGGCTGGTCTGTCGGTCACCTTCCTTTCCCTAGACCAAGAGAATGCATTCGACAGGGTGGATCACGAGTAGCTGTTCGGAATTCTGTGCTTTTTAAGGTTCAGGATGCATTTCGTCGCCCGGATCGACTTTTGTACGCCACCGCGGAGTGTCTGATTAAGGTTAACGGGTCCTTGACGGCGCCCCTTCGCTTTTGGAGAGGGGTGCGCCAGGGATGCCCCATGTCCGGCCAGTTATATGCCATCTGCGTGGAGTCTTTCCTGCGCCTCCTGCGGAAGAGGTTGACGGGACTGGCTCTGCAAGGGCCGGACGTGGAGGTCGTCCTCTCGGCTTATGCCGATGATGTGCTCCTCATGGTCGAGGATCCCGTTGACCTGCGGAGGATGCGCGAGTGCCAGGAGATTTACTCGACCGCATCCTCCGTCGGGATCAACTGTGAGAAATGTTCCGGACTCCTGGTGGGTCAGTGGCAGGTGGACTCCCTGCCGGAGGAGCTCAGGACTTTTGCCTGGAGCACAACCCATCTCCTCTATCTGGGAGTCTACCTTAGCCCTGATGAGGGAGCCTGGCCGGCGAACTGGCAAGAGCTGGAGGCCAAGGTCACCGTTTGCCTAGGGCGCTGGACAGGACTGCTCCGAGTGCCTGTACAGGAGTCGAACGCTAGTCATAAACCAGCTGGTGGCTGCTATGTTGTGGTTCCGGCTGGTCACTTTGACCCCTCCCCCTGCGTTTGTTGCCAAGATACAGAAGAAGCTGGTGTACTTCTTCTGGAACAACAGGAAGCCCTGGGTGCCTGCTGCGGTCTTGAGTCTCCCGCTTAGGGAGTGCGGTCAGACGTTGGTGTGCATCAGACCCTGCAGAGATACCTCTACGTCGAGTCCCCTCCTATGTGGCGTGCGCTGGCGACGTATTTCTTCCACCAGCAGTATTGCCTCAATTACGAAAAGCAGCTCCTGATTGTGAGCCTGGGGGGCGTCAGGACCGCCATACGGGGGCTGCCTGTCTTTTACCAGGAACTCATCGGGGTCTGGAACATAGTCACCACCAAGCGCAGTTGTCTCCCGTCTGGAGTGGCAGCTGTCCTTCAGGCGCCGCTGCTCAGTAATCCGAACCTCTATGACCAAGGTTTTAGGTGGCAGGCGGATGAGAGGGCTGTGGCTGGCAGGGTGACCAGGGTCAGGGACCTGCTCGAATGCGGAGGAGCGGGCTGGATGGCTCCAGATGAGCTGGCACGGTGCCTAAATTTAGCCGACGTCCGGCGCGCGGCCAATGCCATCGAGTCGCTAAAAACAGCACTGGGCCCTGACTCCGTTGGGTTTGTAGAGGAGGTTCAGGCACGTGGGGAGATCCCGTCTGAACTGACCCCCGTCCGGGCGGAATTCCTCATCGGCGCCAGGCCCCGAAACCTCCCTCGGGAGCCGGCGCCTCACAACTTGAGCCTCCTCGGGGAAATCCGCTCCATGCCTTTCAGTTCTACGTGGAGCGGTTTCCTGTATGGGCTGCTCTTGCACATGCTCCACGTTGCCATTCTCGTCTGCCGTCCGGACACGCCATGGCACACCATCTTGCTGTCCAGAAGAGGGGGGGTCCCCAATGGAGTGCTCGCTACGCGGGAGTCCTCCCTCTATCTATTGGGGACTTGGCCCGGAGGGTATTGTACGGAGCAGTCCTGTGCAATAAGTTTTTAAGTTGGTTCACGGGTTCCCAGGCTGCCTGTAATTTCTGCGGTCTGGAGGAGTCCGTGTTCCATGTTTTTATGGAGTGTGTGAGGTTGCAGCCCCTGTTCCATTATCTAAAGGGGCTGTTCCTCAAATTCTGGTTATACTTCAGTCCCACACTCCTGATCTTTGGACACCCTGTGCGGAGGGGAGCTCGCAGGTCGGAAGGCCTCCTCGTAGGATTGCTCCTGGGCACGGCCAAGGGAGCCATCAGCCAGTCCAGGCAGCGGGCGGTCGAGGAGGTCGTTCAGCCCAACAGCCAGCCTCTCTTACGCGGTTACATCTGAGCCAGGGTATCCCTGGAGATGGAGCACACGGTGTCCACCAGTACCCTCGTGGCCTTCTGCGAGAGGTGGGCGCCGGAGGGACTGGAGTGCATCATCACCCCCGGTGTGGTGTCACTGTACCTTACTACAAACTTACACAGGGCATAGATATATCAGACACGGTCACTCTGTGACTGTCACCTTTATTGCCAGGACCAAGGAGTGCTGACCCTGGGTGGGACCTCCCCTTTTATATCTGGAAACCCAGATGAGGAGTATCTCCCGCAAGTTCACCCCCTGTGGTCAGGGTGTGAATTTCTAGGGTACAGGTACACTGTACACGAGTTACAGTTACATGACTATGTCATTGCAAGATGGTTAAATACATGACATCACCTCCCCCCTTAAATCTTTTTGTTTCAGAGGTTAAGTCTGTCAGGTGGTCGATGTTCTCTCGTGGAGCGCCGCAGTTGTGGCTCTGGTGGCCGAACGTCGGCACACGTCTCTGTCACTTGAGGTGATTCGGGCCTGTCCTGTTCATGACTGTGCATGCTAAGGACTGTCTTTGTTGCTCGTCCGCTGGCAGTGGTGTGGGCGCCATCTCGTGCTCTTCTTCAGGTTCCTCCGTGTCTATGCTGAGCCTTTTCTTTACTTGGTCCAAGTGTTTGCGGCACATCTGCCCATTGTTCAGTCTGACCACCATGACTCGATTTCCTTCTTTGTCAATTACAGTGCCCTCAAGCCACTTGGGTCCCAAAACATGGTTAAGAACAAATACCGGGTCATCTATTTCTATACACCTCCTCCTTGAGTTTCGATCATGGAGCTCAGTTTGGGACTGTCGCTTGCCCTCAACAATGTCTGCCAGGGCTGGGTGAATGAGGGACAGCCGCGTCTTGAGCTGGCGGGACTCCCGTGAGCAAGTGCGGGCGGGACCTGTAGGCCAGCAGGAAGCGCGATAGGCAGTACTGAAGGGAGGGTCCTTGGATGCGTAGCATGCTCTGATTTATGACTTGGACCGCCCGTTCAGCCTGGCCATCGGAAGCCAGCTTGAACGGCGCTGTCCGGACATGTTTCATACCATTGCCCGACATAAACTCCTGGAATTCATGGCTGGTGAAACACGGGCCATTGTCGCTGACCAGGATGTCTGGCAGGCCATGGGTCGCAAAAACCGTACGCAGACTCTCCACGGTGATGCACGAGTTCAATATGATGCACTCGATCCACTTCGAGTATGCATCAACAATGATCACGAACATTTTCCCCATGAACGAGCCCGCATAGTCTACGTGAATACGTGACCATGGTCTGGTGGGCCAGGGCCACGGGCTGAGTGGGACCTCCCTGGGGACATTGCCCAGCTGGGCACATGTCGTGCACCTGTGAACGCAGTGTTCCAGGTCTGAGTCAATCGGCGGCCACCATACATGTGACCGGGCAATGGCCTTCATTAACACGATGCCAGGGTGCTTGCTGTAGAGTTCCCTGATGAACGCTTCCCTTCCCTTTCTGGGGCATGACTACGCGGCTGCTCCACAGGAGGCAGTCGGCTTGGATGGAGAGCTCATCCATCCGTCTCTGAAACGGTCTGACTTCCTCGGGGCACGCCCTGTGTGCAGGCACCCAATTCCCAGTCAGGACACATTTCTTTGTCATGGATAGGAGGGGGTCCCTGTTGGTCCAGAGTTTGATCTGGCGGGCTGTGATGGGGGAGCCGCAGTGTCAAAAGCCTCAATGGCCATGACCATCTCGGCATTCTGCTCCGACGCCAACTCGGAGGTGGCCAGTGGGAGCCTGCTGAGCGCGTTGCCGCAATTTTCGGTGCCTGGCCGGTGCCGTATGGTGTAGTCATATGCGTGAGGGCCCAGCGCTGTATGTGAGCTGACGCATTGGCGTTGACAGCCTTGCTGTCGGACAACAAGGATGTTAACAGCTTGTAGTCTGTCTCTAGCTCGAACTGTCTACCAAAAAGGTACTGGTGCATCTTTTTCACACCATAAACACACGCGAGTGCTTCCTTCTCAACCATGCCGTATCCATGCTCTGCCTGGGAGAGTGACCTGGAGGCATAAGCCACCGGTTGGTGTCGGCTGTCATCGTTAACCTGCTGCAACACACACTCAACCCCGTAGGATGACGCATCGCATGTTAAGACCAATTTTTTACAGGGGTCATACAAAGTCAACAGTTTGTTGGAACACAGCAGGTTCCTCGCCTTATTGAAAGCCTGTTCTTGACAGTCCCCTACAAAACCATTCACAACCTTTATGCCGGAGCATGTGTAACGGCTCCAACAATGTGCTTAAGTTCGGCAGAAAGTTCCCAAAATAATTCAAAAGTCCCAGGAATGATCACAACTCCGACGTGTTGCCGGGCCTGGGCGCACGGCGGATTGCCTCCGTTTTTGATTCAGTGGTCCGGATCCCGTCTGCGGCAACCCTCCTGCCCAAAAACTCGACCTCTGGTGCTAAAAACACACACTTGGCCTTTTTCAGCCGCAAGCCTACCCGATCCAATCGGCGTAGCACCTCCTCCAGGTTGTGGAGGTGTTCTTCGGTGTCTCGACCCGTTATGAGAATGTCGTCTTGGAATAGGATTGTTCCAGGAATGGATTTGAGCAAGCTTTCCATGTTTCTCTGAAAGATGGCTGCTGCCGAACGAATACCAAACAGACACCTGTTGTAGACAAATAATCCCTTGTGCGTCGTGATGGTGGTCAGAAGCTTGGATTCTTCAGCCAGTTCCTGAGTCATGTAGGCTGAAGTGAGGTCCAACTGCGTGGCAAAAAGGTCCTCCGCTCTCGGAAGCGGGTATTGGTCTTGCAGCGACACTCGGTTGATGGTGGCTTTGTAGTCACCACAAATCCTAACCGAGCCATCTGCTTTGAGGACAGGAACGATGGGACTTGCCCAGTCGCTGAATTCAATGGCCAAAATGATGCTCTCTCTGAGCAGCCTGTCCAGTTCACATTCAATTTTCTCATGCATCACATACGGCAACGCTCTGGCTTTGTGGTGCACTGGGTCTGGCGTCCGGAGTGATGCGTATCACTACTTTAGTGCCCTTGAACGTACCAACACCAGGTTGAAACAGTGACCCGAATTTTTGCAGGACCTGTGAGTATGAACTTCATTCCACAGATGAAATGGCGTGCACATTCCTCCATTTCCAATTCATCTCAGCTAGCCAACTCCTCCCCAAGAGCGCGGGGCCATTTCCCGAAATGATCCAGAGTGGCAGCCGGTTCTGTAATCCATTATGTGTTACCACCAAGTTTGCACTGCCCAGCACTGGGATGATCTCTTTGGTGTACGTCCGTAGCTGCGTCTCAATGCGTTCTAGTTTGGGCCTGCTAGCTCTGTGTGGCTATAGTCTCTCAAATTGTTGGGCACTCATGAGTGACTGGCTAGCTCCCGTATCCAGCTCCATGTGCACCGGGATGCCATTCAGTAAGGCTTTCATCATCATGGGTGGCGTTTTAGTGTATGAGTTGTGGACGTCAGCCACATGAACCCGCTGAACTTCAGCATCTATGGCTTTACCCCAGGCTTCATCCTGCATTTCAGACCCCTCGTCTGGTTCCTCTGTCTCACAGATTAGCCTCGCTACTGCCTTTTTGCAAATTCTGGCCAAGTGTCCACTGCCATTACAAATCCTCCAGGTATATTTCTGGAACCTGCAGCTTTTCACAGTGTGTCTACCCCCGCACCTCCAGCATGAGCTGAGATTGAGATTGCTGTTAACAAAAGGACTATTACCAGGTATTCCTCTCTGATTGCCCATTTGGCTTTTTCTAAGCACTCTGATGGTGGGTGTTAATGGTCCCATCGCGGGACACATTGTTCCTTGAGATGACGTGAATTGCCGATCCCCTTTCCATTGTCCTTGTTGCGGGCCCACCCTAGAGCCTGTTGCTGCCTGGGTGGTTTCGAAATGCCCTTGCCTGCCTGCGGGGTCCCGAGCTGCATTCACCACATTAACTCCCTGGTCCGTCGCCACGTTTGGACCAGGGCTGCGTGCGTAAATTAGCTTGGTCTCCTCTTCCTCTGCCATAAAGGTCTGAGCTATCAATGCCGCCCCTTCTAAAGTCAAGTTCTTAGTCTTTATGAGCTTCCTGAAAATGCCGGCATGATTAATGCCCTCGATGAAAAAGTCCCTTATCATCTCCCCCCTGCAGGCATCGGAGAACTTACAGAGACTGGCCAAGCACTGCAGTTCTGCCACGAAGTCCGAGACATTTTGTCCCTCCCGATGCCAGTGAGAGTAGAACCGGTACCGGGCCATGTGTACGCTACTCGCCGGCTTGAGGTGCTCACTGATCAGCTGGCTGAGCTCTTCAAAAGACTTGTCCGCCGGCCTTTGGGGTGCGAGCAGGTCTTTCAACAGCGCATACGCCTGTGGACCACAGCTGGTCAGTAGATGCGCCCTCCACTTGTCAGCTGCTGCCACTTCCAGCCAGTCTTTTGTGACAAAGCTCTGCTGGAGTCTTTCCACGAAGTCGCCCCAGTCCTCACCCACACAGTAACGTTCCCCTGTGCCATCGGTAGCCATCCTCCTGGTTCGGTGATTCCCGTTTCTCATCGCCAAATGTGGTGTCCCTGCACTTCACTACAAACTCACACAAGGCATAGATATATCAGACACGGTCACTCTGTGACCTTCACCTTTATTGCCATGACCAAGGAGTGCTGACCCTGGGTGGGACCTCCCCTTTTATACCTGGAAACCCAGGTGAGGAGTGTCTCCCACTGTGGTCAGGGTGTGTATTTCTAGGATACAGGTACAGTGTACATGAGTTACAGTTACATGACTATGTCATTGCAAGATGGTTAAATACATGACACCCGGCAACCAAATTTTAAATTGACAATTTAAGTTTAAAGTTTAATTTGTTTAATTTGCCGGTTTTAGTGCCCCCCCCTCCCCTTTTAGCCAGGGGGCACTTGTATAATTTCTGTTTTTAGTGCTCTAAACCGGCCCCCCCACACCCAAAAAAAAGGGACACTGGAAAAAAATTATTTTGGAGTGTGACCCCCCTTACAGGGGGCATTTGTTTAAAGTGCACAACTAAAATAGTTGAGCTAGTAATGTGTGGTGTGATTGTTAAACATTTTGCTAATAAACCAACTAGTTCTTAATAGCAATGTGTTGCTATGAATTCTTAAGCAAAGAACCCATAAAACAAATACACTACAGATACTAATCGAATCTATATGATCTATGTGGCATTGTTTGCCTGAAATTTTCTACAAATGAATCTAAGGTACATGAAGAATCAGCAGTGGTCTTACAAGTCTTTGAAGGTGCAAGGACAAGTCGATAAGGCTGTTAAATAAAACATACAGCATCCTTGGCTTTATAAATAGAGACATAAGCAAGTAAGTTATGGTTAACCTTTATAAATCACTGGTTAGGCTTCAGCTGTATCCAATATTCTTTAGGAAGGTTGTGAAGGCCTTGGAAAGGGTGCAGAGGAAATTAATTAGAATGGTTCCAGGGATGAAAGACTTCAGTTCTGTGGAAAGACTAGAGAAGATGGGGTTGTTTTCCTTAGAGCAGAGCAGATCAAGGGGAAATTTAATAGGAGTGTTCATAACTATGAGGGGTTATGATAAAGTAGATCGGGAGAAACTGTTTACACTGGCCAGTACAGGCATGAGGTCTCCTTCTGCGCTATAAATTTCTATGGGACCGAAATTTTCCTGTTCTGCACCTCCCGTTAGCACCTCCAGGGGTGCTAACAGGGTGCAAAACTGTTTTCGTCCCGGAGTGGGGTGGGGGGCTACCAGCAACTGCAAAATTGCCCGGGAGTTAGCGAAGGCCCTGACATGGTAGCACCCCGCCCCGCTAATAGTGACATCATCACCATGCATGGCGACCCCTTAGCACCCCGTGATGGAAATTGGCCAGTGCACCACAAGACTGCTGTGAGAGAGGTCAGCGCCAGCCTCGCAGGTCGCGAACCAGGCCGACATCCGCTCACGGGGCGGAAGTTAAAGGGGAAGTGCCGCACACCGCCATTTTGTGATTTTGGACGACTCACTGATGGGCTCATCTTGCGTCTCCGTGGCGTGGTCCGGGGCTTCCGTGCGGCTGGGTTACAGCTATGGCACCATGCCATTCTGGTGGCCATCCCTGTGGAGGCCATCAGAGGCCTGGCAGAGTGCACAGCGGCCCTCCCCTTTAGCGGAAGGGGAGGGGTGTTGAAATGCGTCAGTGCTACATGGAGAAGCCGCGTAGTGTTGACGAGCGAGCCCCAGTAGTGCCCCGAACGTGCCCAACAGGAAGTGGAGCACACGACATTGTGCTCCACTTCCTGTGAGGGGCAGTAACTGTAATTTTGTGGCCAGGGCGAAACTTCTGTGCCAGGTGCAGGAAATCCCGCCCCGACTCGATTACCATCCCCAAACGGGGCACTGAGGAATTTTGCCCTGTATGATTCTATGAGCCAGCTTGACTCAGCAGTAGCTAGCTCTCTTGCCTCTGAATCAGACTTTTGTTGGGCACACAATCTAGGCTGACATTTCATTACAGCACAGAAAGGAAAAGGAGGCGGGGTGGTATTGCTAGTTAAAGAGGAAATTAATGCAATAGTAAGAAAGGACATTAGCTTGGATGATGTGGAATCGGTATGGGTGGAGCTACGGAATACCAAAGAGCAGAAAACGCTAGTGGGAGTTGTGTACAGACCACCAAACAGTAGTAGTGAGGTTGGGGACAGCATCAAACAAGAAATTAGGAACGCATGCAATAATGGTACAGCAGTAATCATGGGTGACTTTAATCTACATATTGATTGAGCTAACGAAACTGGTAGCAACACGGTGGAGGAGGATTTCCTGGAGTATATTAGGGATGGTTTTCAAGACCAATATGTCGAGGAACCAACTAGGGAGCTGGCCATCCTAGACTGGGTGATGTGTAATGAGAAAGGACTAATTAGCAATTTTGGTGTGCGAGGCCCCTTAGGGAAGAGTGACCATAACATGGTAGAATTCTTTATTAAGATGGAGAGACACAGTTAATTCAGAAACTAAGGTCCTGAACTTAAGGAAAGGTAACTTCGATAGTTTGAGGAGTGAATTGGCTAGAATAGACTGGCGAATGATACTTAAAGGGTTGATGGTGGATAAGCAATGGCAAACATTTAAAGGTCACATGGATGAACTTCAGCAATTGTACATCCCTGTCTGGAATAAAAATAAAACGGGGAAGGTGGCTCAACCGTGGCTAACAAGGGAAATTAAGGATGGTGTTAAATCCAAGGAAGAGGCATATAAATTGGCCAGAAAAAGCAGCAAACCTGAGGACTGGGAGAAATTTAGAATTCAGCAGAGGAGGACAAAGGGTTTAATTAAAAGGGTGAAAATAGAGTACGAGAAGAAGCTTGCCGGGAACATAAAAACTGACTGCAAAAGCTTCTATAGATATGTGAAGAGAACAAGATTAGTGAAGACAAACTGAAGACAGTCAGATTCAGGTGAATTTATAATGGGGAACAAAAAAGTGGCAGACCAATTGAACAGATACTTTAGTTCTGCGTTCACGAAGGAAGACACAAATAACCTTCCAGAAGTACTAGGGGACCGAGGATCTAGTGAGAAGGAGGAACTGAAGGATATCCTTATCAGGCGGGAAATTCTGTAAGGGAAATCCCCGGGGCATGATAGTCTGCATCCCAGAGTACTTAAGGAAGGGGCCCTAGAAATAGTGGATGCATTGGTGATCATTTTCCAACAGTCCATCAACTCTGGGTCAGTTCCTATGGACTGGAGGGTAGCTAATGTAACACCACTTTTTAAAAAGGGAGGGAGAGAGAAAGCAGGTAATTAAAGACCGGTTAGCCTGACATCAGTAGTGGGGAAAATGTTGGAATCAATTATTAAGGATGAAAAAGCAGCGCATTTGGAAAGCAGTGATAGGATCGGTCTAAGTCAGCATGGATTTATGAAGGGGAAATCATGCTTGACAAATCTTCTGGAATTTTTTGAGGATGTAACTGATCGAGTGGACAGGGGAGAACCAGTCAATGTGGTGTATTTGGACTTTCAAAAGGCTTTTAACAAGGTCCCACACAAGAGATTGTTGTGCAAAATTAAAGCACATGGTATTGGGGGTAATATACTGACGTGGATAGAGAACTGGTTGGCAGACAGGAAGCAGCGAGTCGGGATAAATGGGTCCTTTTCAGAATGGCAGGCAGTGACTAGTTGAGTGCCGCAGGGCTCAGTGCTGGGACCCCAGCTCTTTACAATATACATCAGTGATTTAGATGAAGGAATTGAGTATAATATCTCCAAGTTTGCAGATGACACTAAACTGGGTGGCAGTGTGGGCTGTGAGGGGGACGCTAAGAGGCTGAAGGGTGACTTGGACAGGTTAGGTGAGTGGGCAAATGCATGGCAGATGCAGTATAATGTGGATAAATGTGAGGTTATCCACTTTTGTGGCAAAAACACGAAGACAGAATATTATCTGAATGGCGGCAGATTAGGAAAAGGGGAGGTGCAACGAGACCTGGGTGTCATGGTTCATCAGTCATTGAAAGTTGGCATACAGGTACAGCAGGTGGTGAAGAAGGCAAATGGTATGTTGGCCTTCATAGCTCGGGGATTTGAGTATTGGAGCAGGGAGGTCTTACTGCAGTTGTAAAGGGCCTTGGTGAGGCCTCACCTGGAATATTGAGTTCAGTTTTGGTCTCCTAATCTGAGGAAGGTCATTCTTGATATTGAGGGAATGCAGCGAAGGTTCACCAGACTGATTCCCGGGATGGCTGGACTGACATATAAGGAGAGACTGGATCAACTGGGCCTTTATACATTGGAGTTTAGAAGGATGAGAGGGGATCTCATAGAAATATATAAGATTCTGATGGGACGGGACAGGTTAGATGCGGATAGAATGTTCCCTATGTTAGGGAAGTCCAGAACCAGGGGACATAGTCTTAGGATAAGGGGTAGGCCATTTAGGACTGAGATGAGGAGAAACTTCTTCACACAGTGAGTTGGTAACCTGTGGAATTCCCTGCCGCAGAGAGTTGTTGATGCCAGTTCATTGGATTATATTCAAGAGGGAGTTAGATATGGCCCTTATGGCTAAGGGGATCAAGGGGTATGGAGAAAAAGCAGGAAAGGGATACTGAGGGAATGATCAGCCATGATCTTATTGAATGGTGGTGCAGGCTCGAAGGGCCGAATGGTCTACTCCTGCACCTATTTTCTATGTTTCTATGTTTCTATGAATGGCTGCTGCACTGTTGGAGGTATTGGCCTAGAAATTGGTTTGTGCTGGCTGGCCAGCATGAACTGGGCACTGAGAATTAACCAACCATACTTCCATAAGGCTGGCAAGCTGCAAATGCCTACCAGGCATCCCCAAGCAGCTCACCAGCAAAGTGAACTTCAATTTCAGGCCACTGTATCACTGGCAGTGGCACTCAAGTATGTTCTAGGAGAGGGAGTAAGCGATTGGGAGGGAGAAGAGTGAGCAAGTAAAGCGGAAAGTGATTGGAATTAAGAAGGATCCAGCGATAAGGAGAGCGAGGGAGGCATCCGGGAGAAGAACTAGCGGAGGCCAACAGTGGACATGGTTTGAATGTGGCGTTGGGAGGACCCCCTGTTCCTCCTGGTTCCACAGTCAGGTAGGGACCACTGGTTAGGCCGCATGTCGATCATGTTTTCCTAAATGCAGCCAGCTCTGCCAGCTGCATTTAATGTAGCCCAATTTTACAAAGGAGACCTTAAACAGGTTTGAGGCCGGCTATTTGCATATGCAAAGAGCCTAACAATTGTTTCAGGCAAAGGCCCTGGACTCCTCGTGTGGCACAATTTCGATACATAATGAACGACGCTCTACGTCTGCCATATTGGCTGCTTAGATGCCTGAAAAACAGACGCAAAACTGGCCATCGAATTCCTAGGCTATTGTCTCCCTATTTCAGTAAATGTAAAAGATCCATTGACATAATTGCACAATAGTTTAAAAAAAGGCAAAGCAAAAGTACACTTATTCCTTGTGCACGGCATGTTCAATTCAAGTATAATATCACTTCAGTGCTTCATTATTTTCTGATAACAATGTAAAATATTGAGCACGTAATGTGAATATATGCCCAAGCAAATCAGAACAAAAAAGCAGTGGAGGCAAATTCACTGCACAACAATGTCAGCTAAGGTTCCACAATTTCAGTTCTTTGAGTGCCTGTTTAGCATCTTAATAAATGGCTCAAAAACATTGGGAGGAACTTTAACCTGGAGAAGCCCACGAGCTGGATTTTCGTGACCTTTGCGCTCTGGGTCTCGCCCTGGAGCGGTGTGAAATGGGGCAGCGAGGTCTCCCTGTCGGGAGCTTCAGGCCGGGTTTTGCGGCGGCACTTAGAAGCACCGGTGGGGAGGGCCACGCCGGGTGTGCAACGCCTCTCATAGAAACATAGAAAATAGGTGCAGGAGTAGGCCATTCGGCCCTTCTAGCCTGCACCACCATTCAATGAGTTCATGGCTGAACATTCAACTTCAGTACCCCATTCCTGCTTTCTCGCCATACCCCTTGATCCCCCTAGTAGTAAGGACCTCATCTAACTCCGCTGTGAGTTTTGACTCGCACCCGACCCGTACGTCCCAAAGCACGCCCCGCAATGACCGCCAGATAAACCAGAGTGCTCCAGCCCTGCCATCGGCGGTAAGGAAGGAAAAGTGCAGAAAAGGTAAGTTCAAGTGTTTATTCTTAATATTTTTTAGCGATTTGTGTTGTGGTGGCGTGGGCAATGTTTCGGGAATGTTTCTGTGGGGTTTTTTAGGTTTCCCCCCCGCCCCTCCCCCAAAGCCTCTCTCGGAGCACTCCCGGCCCGTCACTTTAGTTGGCGAGGTTTCCATTTTAGCGCCTCAAAAGTAGTACAACGCCTCCCTTCTTGTTGCGCACCCCTGGCGCAGGGCCCAGATGGCAAAAATTTCTCACAAGAGCGCAATCCATTCCCGGCCTGTAACTTTCCCGCCCCGCCTCCGTTCTCACCCTGAATACGGCTGTTGTGTATGGAGAAAGAGTCAGACTGAACACTGTGAGCTCAAAGTGAAGTGTGACCGTAGTCTTTTATTGCAGGTCTCCAGAGTGCTTCTCCAACCTGTGAAGCCTTCTTAAATACCTGTGCTCCCAAGGGATTATCGAATCCCTTGGGATACCGGGGAATGAGCCCTCTGGTGGCTGTACAGAGTAAATACAAGTCCACATATATAACAACATTCCTCCCCAAAGTCAATAGTGTAAATATTTACAATGTGAGTTGATCTGGGACCCTTCTTGCCCTGGTTGATCATCTTGATGTGAAAGCTGGTGTTGTTGAATCATTTGTTGGGCCCTCGCTGGGCTGCTGTGTAGCTGGCCTTGCTGGGCTGCCTGGTGTGTTGGGCCCTGCAGGGCTGTTGTGGATGATGGGTTCTGCTTCGTGGTCAACCGTGATGTCGGTTACCACTGGTGTGTGTGTTGGGGATCAAAAAAGGTAGGGTCCAAGGTGGGTTGCTCAGGGTAGTCAGTGAATCTGAGTTTGATTTGGTCCAAGTGTTTCCGGAGGATGAGTCCATTTGAAAGTTTAACCCGAAGCACCCTGCTCCCCTCTTTGGCCATGACAGTGCCGGGAAGCCACTTGGGACCTTGTCCATAATTTAATATAAATACAGGATCATTGACTTCAATCTCGCATGACACATTTGCGCTATCATGGTATGCACTTTGTTGAAGCCGCCTACTCTCTACCTGTTCATGTAGATCAGGGTGAACTAACAAGAGCCTTGTCTTAAGTGCTCTTTTCATGAGCAGTTCAGCAGATGGAATCTCAGTGAGTGAGCGTGGTCTCATGAGGTAGCTAAGTAGGATTTGGGATAGGTGAGTCTGCAGTGAGCCTTCAGTTACCCTCTCCAAGATTTGCTTGATGGTTTGCACTGTTCTCTCTGCCTGACCATTGGACGCTGGTTTAAACAGGGCAGATGTGACATGTTTGATCCCGTTACGGGTCATAAATTCTTTGAACTCAGTATTGGTAAAACATGGCCCATTGTCACTCACCAGGACATCGGGTAAGCCGTGTGTGGCAAACATGGGCCGCAGGCTTTCAGTGGTGGCAGCGGACGTGCTTGCCGACATTATCTCACATTCAATCCACTTGGAGTACACATCGACAACCACAAGTAAAATTTTACCCAAGAACGCGCCTGCATAGTCGACGTGTACCCAAGACCACAGTTTGGAGGGCCAAGACCATAAACTTAGCGGCTCCTCCCTGTGTACTGATATGTCCTTACTATACAGTATAAATGCACACGAGGCCCATACTTGAGAGAAGGTCACTCTGTGACCAGTTACCTTTATTACCAAGACCTCAAGTGATGAAGGTGGGTGGAGCTTCCGCTTTTATACCTGAAAGTCCCGGTTAGGAGTGTCTCCCACAAGTGCACCCCCTTGTGGTCAATGTTCTCAAGGCGTACAACTTAGGTCAGCTTATACATGGTTTACAATGATAGTTGAATACATGACATCACCTCCCCCCAAAGTCTAATTGGGATCACAGGTTAAGTCTCTCTGGTGGTTTACGCTCCCTTGTAGAGCGCCTGAGTTGGGGCTCCGGTTGTTGGGCGCTGGCCTGAGTGTCTGCTGTTTGCGGTGCCTCAGGCCTATCCAGACTGCCCAAAGTGACTGGGCTCTCCTCCATTTGGTTCCGGTGTTCAGTCAACTGTGGTGGAGTAAACTCTATGTCGTGTTCTTCCTCTGCTTCTTCTATGGGGTTGATGAACCTCCGTTTAGTTTGATCCACGTGTTTGCAGCAGATTTGTCCATTGGTAAGTTTAACTTCCAAAAACCCTATTCCCCTCTTTGGCAATCACAGTGCCTGCGAGCCATTTGGGTCCTGCAGCATAATTAAGGCTAAAAAACAGGGTCATTGAATCAATACATCGCGCCCTCGCATTCCTCTCATGGTAGTCACATTGTGACTGATGCCTGCTCTCAACAATTTCTTTCATAGTAAGGTGTATAAGGGATAACCTGGTTTTGAGCATCCTTTTCATTAGCAGCTCTATGGATGGAACCCCTGTGAGCGAGTGTGGTCGGGATCTATTGGCCAACAGGAGGCGTGATAAGCGGCTTTGTAGGGAACCCCCTTGGATTCTGAGCATCCCCTGTTTGATTATTTGCACTGCTCGTTCTGCCTGGCCGTTTGAAGCCAGCTTGAACGGTGCCGTTCTGACATGGTTGATTCCATTGCCTGCCATGAAGTCCTGGAATTCAGTGCTTGTGAAGCACGGGCCATTGTCGCTGACCAAGACATCCAGTAGACCAAGGATGGCGAACATTGCCTGTAGACTTTCTACCGTGGTAGAGGATGTGCTTGAATTGAGAATGTCACACTCAATCCATTTGGAGCAGGCATCTACTACAACCAAAAACATTTTTCCCATGAAAGGACCTGCATAGTCCACATGGATGTGTGACCATGGCTTGGCGGGCCAGGACCAGGGGCTATGAGGGGCTTCCCTGGGTGCGTTGCCCAACTGAGCACACGTGTTGCACCTGCGAACACAAAGCTCCAGGTCTGCATCTATCCCTGGCCACCAAAAGTGTGACCTGGCAATTGCCTTCATCATGACAATGCCTGGGTGCTCATTGTGAAGTTCTCTGATAAACACCTCTCTGCCCCTCTGGGGCATGACTACTCGGTTTCCCCACAGTAGGCAATCAGCCTGAATGGAGAGTTCATCCTTGCGCCTATGAAACGGTTTAAATTCCTCAGGGCATGCCCCGTATGTGGCTGCCCAGTCCCCATTCAGGACACACTTCTTAACTAAAGACAGTAGCGGGTCTTTATTTGTCCAGACTTTAATCTGACGGGCTGTCACAGGTGAGCCTTCACTTGCGAAAGCTTCAACAGCCATGACCATCTCAGCATCAAGCTCAGTTGCCCCCTCAGTGGTGGCTAGTGGGAGCCTGCTGAGTGCATCGGCGCAGTTTTCAGTGCCCGGCCTGTGCCGAATTGTGTAGTCATAGGCGGCTAATGTAAGTGCCCATCTCTGTATGCGGGCCGATGCATTCGCATTTATGGCCTTGTTGTCGGCCAAAAGGAATGTTAGGGGTTTGTGATCTGTCTCCAGCTCAAATTTCCTGCCAAACAAGTACTGGTGCATTATTTTTACTGCATATACACATGCTAGCGCTTCCTTTTCTACCATCCCGTAGCCATTTTCTGCCTGGGACAGACTTCTGGAAGCATAAGCTACCGGCTGTAACTGACCATTGGCATTCACATGCTGCAACACACATCCGACCCCATAGGACGACGCATCGCATGTTAGAACAAGTTTCTTATATGGGTCATATAAAGTTAACAGTTTCTTGGAGCATAACAAGTTGCGTGCTCTATCAGAAGCCCTTTCTTGGCTGTCCCACAGACCCAATCGCAACTTTTGCATAGGAGCACGTGTAGCGGCTCTAACAGCGTGCTCAATTTGGGAAGAAAGTTACCAAAATAGTTCAGGAGCCGCAGGAACGAACGCAGCTCCATCGTGTTACGTGGTCTGGGTGCTCTCTGGATCGCTTCCGTTATAGACGCAGTGGGTCTGATCCTCCTCTGCTGCTATCCTCCTCCCCAGGAATTCTACCTCTGGAGCTAAGAAGACGCACTTCGCCTTTTTCAGTCGCAGCCCTACCCGATCCAGTTTGCGTAGCACCTCCTCCAGGTGGTGGAGGTGTTCTTCAGTATCGTAACCCGTGATGAGGATGGCGTCATGAAAAATCACCGTCCTTGGAATCGACTTGAGGAGGCTTTCCATATTTCGCTGAAAGATCGCAGCGGCTGAACGAATCCCGAACGGACATCTGTTATACTCAAACAACCCCTTGTGTGTTGTGATGGTGGTCAGCTTCTTCGACTCACTCGCCAGCTCCTGGATCATGTAAGCTGAAGTCAGGTCCAATTTTGAAAAAAGTTTGCCACCGGAGAGCGTCGCAAAGAGGTCCTCCATTCTCAGTAGCGGGTACTGGTCTTGGAGTGACACCCGATTGATGGTGGTCTTGTAATCGCCACAGATCCTGACCGAACCATCCACCTTTAGCACCGGCACGATCAGGCTCGCCCAGTCACTGAATTCGACTGGCGAGATGATGACTTCCCTCAGCAGGCGGTCCAATTCGCATTCTATCTTTTCCTGCATCACGTACGGCACCGCTCTGGCCTTGTGGTGTACTGGCCTGGCGTCCGGGTTTATGTGAATCACTACCTTGGCCCCCATGAAAGTGCTGATGCCAGGTTGAAATAATGAGTCAAATTTGTCCAGGACCTGTGAGCATGATACTCGCTCCACAGAAGAAATTACATTGACATCGCCCCATTTCCAGTTCATGACAGCAAGCCAACTCCTCCCCAGTAGTGCGGGACCGTCCCCCGGGACAATCCAGAGTGACAACCTGTTCTCCGAATCTTTGTGGGTCATGACTATCGTGGCGCTGCTGAGCACCGGAATGATCTCCTTTGTATATGTCCGTAGCTGTGTGTCAATCGGCACTAATTTTGGCCATCTGGCCTAGGACACCCACAACCTTTCGAACTGTTTGATACTCATCAGGGACTGGCTGGCCCCGGTATCTAGCTCCATTAATACTGGGATGCCATTGAGGAACACTTTCATCATTATCGGTGGCGTCCTGGTATATGAACTATATATGTGCTCCACATGAACTCGCTGAACTTCAGCTTCCAGCAATTTCCCCCAGTATTCATTTGGCCTTGAAGGGCTTACATTGGGCCCGTCCTCCTCGTACATCAACCTGGCTGCAGGCTTCCTGCACATATGCGCCAAATGACCGCTGACGTTGCAATTTCTGCAGGTATATTGCTGATACCTGCAAGCTCTGGCTGGGTGTTTGCCTCCACACCTCCAGCTTGAGCTGGAGGCCCCGTTGTTGGAAACAAAAGGTCCATTACCAGTCGATCGTCTCTGACTGTCTCTGTAACTGTCCTTAAGTGCACCATTAACAGGTGTTGATGGCCCATTACTGGCCGCATTGTCCATTGCGATGGCATGAATCGCCGTTCAGCTAGCCATTGTCTCTTTTGAATTCCCCCTTTGGGTTCGACTACATGCTGGGGCATGTCCAATTGCCATTGTCTGCCTAGAGAACTGTGTGCTGCATTAACAATGTTGACTCCCTGGTCGTTTGCCGCATTTGAGCCAAGATTTTTGTCATACATCATTCTGGTCTCTTCCTCCCCTGAAATAAATGTCTGGGCGATCAGAGCTGCCGCTTCCAAGGTCAAGTCTTTGGTCTCAATCAGTTTCCTGAAAACCCCAGCGTGCCCGATGCCCTCAATAAAAAAGTCTCGCAGCATCTCCGCTCTGCATGCATCTGTGAACTTACATAGGCTCGCCAGTCACCGGAGATCTGCCACGAAGTCAGGAACACTTTGCCCTTCTCGCCGCCGGTGCGTGTAAAACCGGTGTCTCGCCACATGCATGCTGCTCGCCGGTTTAAGGTGTTTCCCGATCAACTTACTGAGCTCTTCTAACGTCTTGTCCGCCAGCTTCTCTGGCGCTAGAAGGTCCTTCTCCAGGGAGTACGTTCTGGATCCACAAACCGTCAGGAAATTAGCCCTGCGTTTGTCGGCCGAATCCTGTCCCAACCATTCCTTAGTGACAAAACTTTGCTGTAGTCTCTCAATAAAGTCATCCCAATCATCACCAACACAGTACCTCTCTTCTGTGCTGCCAGTGGCTTGCCCCGTCCACTCCATGCACCAACCTGGTATTGCAATATTTCCAGGAACGGTGCAACTTCGCCTCTCGGCCTTTTGGCCTAAGATCAAATATATTGGCGCAAAGTGATCTTTGGCGTTAGAGTTGATCTGGAAAGAAATTGGACATAAAAAAATAAAAAAATGTGAGCGCCCATCTCTGGATGCAGGGTGATACGTTGGTATTTATCCCTTTACTCTTGGAAAACAGGGATATAAGTGGCTTGTGGTCAGTTTCCAATTCGAATTTTAGCCCAAACAGATATTGATCCATTTTCTTTACCCCATAGGCACACGCTAACGCTTCTTTTTCAATAATGCTGTAGGCTCTCTCAGCCTTAGACAGACTACTGGGTGCATAAGCAACCGGTTGCAGTTTCCCGGAATCATTAGCTTGTTGCAATACACACCTGACGCCATATGACGATGCATCACATGCTAGTACCAAACGCTTACATGGATAATACAACACAAGCAATTTGTTTGAGTATAACAATTTTCTCGCTTTTACAAAGGAATTTTCTTGGCTTTTGCCACAAACCATTCGCCCCCATTTTGTAATAAGACATGTACTGGTTCTAGCAGGGTGCTGAGACCCTGTAAGAAGTTACCAAAGTAGTTCAGGAGTCCCAGAAAGGACCGCAGCTCCGTCACGTTCTGTGGCCTCGGTGCGTTCTCGATTGCCTCCAACTTTGCGAGGGTGGGCTTGATGCCGTCCGCCTCAATCCTCCTTCCCAGGAACTCCAATTCAGGCGCCAGGAAGACGCACTTCGAGCATTTTAACCTGAGCCCACGCGTTGAATTGACTAAGAACCTCCATCAGGTTCTGTAGGTGCTCGACTGTGTTCTGACCTGTGACCAAGATGTTGTCCTGGAAACCACAGTGTGCGGGACCGACTTCAGTAAGCTTTCCATGTTTCTCTGGAATATCGCCGCCGTTGATCCGATTCCAAATGGGCATCTGTTATAAACAAAAAGACCTTTGTGCGTGTTGATGCAGGTGAGAGCCTTCGATGATTCCTCCAGTTCCTGCGTCATGTAGGCTGAAGTCAGATCCAGCTTCGTGAACGTCTTTCCTCCCGCCAGTATTGCAAAGAGGTCGTCGGCTTTTGGTAGTGGGTATTGGTTCTGCAGGGAGAAACGATTGATAGTTACTTTGTAATCGCCACAGATTCTGATGGTGCCATTTCCCTTGAGGACTGGGACAATAGGACTGGCCCACTCGCTGAACTCGATCAGTGAAATGATGCCCTCTCGTTGCAACCAGTCTAGCTTGATCTCTACTCTTTCCCTCATCATGTATGGTACTGCTCTCGCCTTGTGATGGATGGGTTGCGCCCCTGGAATGAGGTGTATCTGCACTTTTGCTCCTTGGAATTTCCCGATGCCTGGTTCGAACAGCGAAGGAAATTTGTTTAAGACCTCGGCACAAGAAGCGTTGTCAGCTGGTGATAGCGCTCGGATGTTGCCCCAGTTCCAGCGTATCTTTCCCAACTAGCTCCTGCCGAGCAGCGTGGGACCATCGCCCGGTACCACCCAGAGTCGTAGCTTGTGCACCGCTCCATCGTAGGAGACCTTTACGGTAGCACTGCCGATTACAGGAATCAGTTCTTTAGTGTAAGTTCTTAGTCTTGTGAGAACTGGAGTTAAGATTGGCCTTGAGGCCTTGAGGCCTTGATTTATCACAATCTTTCGAAAGTCTTTTTGCCCATGATGGACTGGCTCGTGCCCGTGTCAGCTCCATTGACACCGGGAGTCCATTTAGTTCAACATTCAGCATTATCGGGGGACAATTCATGGTGAATGTGTGCACCCCATGTACCTCCGCCTCCTCTATCTGAGGCTCTGGTTCGTAGTGATCCTCCATGGATCTGTCCTCCTCTGCAACTTGGTGGTTTGCAGGTTTAACAGGCTTAGCAGCTCGCCTGCACACTTGTTGGAGTTGTCCCATTGTTCCACAGCCCTTGCAAACGTAACCTTTGAATTGGCATGAATGGAAAAGATGATCACCCGCAGCACCAACAAAGTGTTAATGGCCTTGCATTCATCTCATCACTCTTGATGGTGGACTCTGAGACATCTGTGGAAGTGTAGCTGCAGATATGTGTGACCTGCTTGTACGTTATGATTCGAAAACAGCATCACTTTGTTCACAGTACTTGTAGCAGCACTTGTGTGCTGAGAGATTTGCTTAGTATTGTCACTGGTGGCAATGAACGCCTGGCCTTACTCAAGGTTGGGGTCTCTACAGTCAAAAGTTTGGGAAGTATGGTTTCATGGCCAATGCCAAGTACGAAAAAGTCTCTGAGCATGTGCTCCAAATGTCCTTCAAATTTGCAATGTCCTGCAAGGCGTCTCAGTTCAGCGACATAACTCGGCACTTCCTGGCCTTCAGCTCTTTTGCAGGTGTAGAACCGGTACTTCGCCATCAGACCGTTTTCCTTCGGGTTCAAATGCTCTCAGACCAGTGTGCACAAATCGTCGTACAATTTCTCTGTGGGTTCTGCTGGAGTGAGCAGATTCTTCATGAGGCCATACGTTGGTGCCCTACAGACGGTGAGGAGGATCGCTCTACGTTTGGCAGCGCTATCTTCTCCATCTAGCTCATTGGCCACAAAGTATTGGTTGAGTCGCTCCACAAAAATTTCCCAATCATCTCCCTCCGAAAATTTCTCCAGGATGCCCACTGTTCTCTGCATCTTTGGGTTCGCTGTCTGTATCTCCTCGCCAGTTGTTGTGTATGGAGAAAGAGTCAGACTGAACACTGTGAGCTCAAAGTGAAGTGTGACCTTAGTCTATTATTGCAGGTCTCCAGAGTGTCTCTCCAATCTGTGATGCCTTCTTAAATACCTGTGTTCCCAAGGGCTTATGGGATCCCTTGGAACTCCGGGGAATGAACCCTCTGGTGGCTATACAGAGTAATTACAAGTCCACATATATAACAACGGCGAAATCGAAAATACAGCCCCATGGGTTTGGGTGCGTGTGTGGGGGTTAACGCTGGCAAAAATTCAACTGCATCGGGAAGGCGGCTCCAACCAGCCAATTACCACGGCACATCCACGGGTTACCCAAGCTCTTTGAAACTCGCCATTGAAAGCAAGGCGAGCACACAACGGAAATTGTGGGGGCTGATTAAAAATAATGGAAATACTGCAATAAATACTCAGTACTCACAGTTGATTTCTTACCTGCTAGTGGGAAAGGGTTTGCTAACAGTACATTTGTTGAGAGTTTACTTTCTATGCTTTGGAAGTATTCTGAATCACATCAGGATCGGTGGCACCTTGGCTACCTGAGATTAGACCTCAAATGAGGAGCAATCTGATCAGCACCAGCAGCAGCAGCCTGCTGTTGAGAGATCTGCAGCTGGAAGTCAGAGATGCCAGCGGCAGAAATGGGAGCAGCTCACAGGACACACTGCCTGTGATACAGGGTGTCCAGGCAGTGGCTGAGTTTCATTGACATGTCCTAGGCCCAATCATCTTCAGCTGCTTCATCAATGACCTTCCCTCCATCATAAGGTCAGAGGTAGGGATGTTTGCTAATGATTGCACAATGCTCAGCTCCTTTTGCAACTCCTCAGATAATGAAGCAATCTATGCCCACATGCAGCAAGACCGAGATGATATTCAGGCTTGGGCTGATAAGTGTCAAATATCATTCATGCCGTACAAGCGCCAGGCAATGACATCTCCAATAATAGAGAATCTAACCACCGCCCTGACATTCAATGACATTACCATCGCCGAATCCCCCACCATCAACTTCCTGGAGGTCACCATTGATCAGAAACTTAACTAGACCAGCTACATAAATACTGTGGCTACAAGATCAGGTCAGAGGATGGGTATTCTGCAGTGAGTGTCTCACCTCCTAACTCGCCAAACCCTTTCCATCATCTACAAGTCACAAATCAGGAGTGTGATGGAATACTCTTCACTTGCTTGGATGAGTGCAGCTCCAATAACACTCAAGAAGCTCGACACTATCCAGGACAAAGCAACCCACTTGATAGGCACCCCATCTACTACCTTAAACATTCACTCCCTCCACCACCAGCGCACTGTGGCTGCAGTGTGCACCATCTACAAGATGCACTGCAACAACTCACCAAGGCTTCTTCAATAGCACTTCCCAAAACCGTGACCTCTACCATCTAGAAGGACTAGGGCAGCAGGCACATGGGAACACCATCACCTGCAAGATCCCTTCCAAATCACACACCATCCTGATTTGGAAATATATAGCTGTTCCTTCATCGTCGCTGGGTCAAAATCCTGCAACTCCCTACCTTCACCACACGGACTGCAGCGGTTCAAGAACACGGCCCACCACCATCTTCTTTGTTGTGTATAGAAGAACTTCACGAGGCTGAGTACTGTCAGCTAAACTTAGTGTGACCTTCGTCTTCTTTATTACAACTCCAGAGTGCCTAAACGACATGGCAGCCCAACTTTTTATACTGGCCCTGCATGTGTGTGTAGGTGACCATTAGGACTCCAACAGTCACCCTCTGGTACCAAATATTACATAGTTACATACATAACATCACTCCCCCGCCCCCCCCCCAACCGCCAAAGTCTTTGGTACAAGTTATTTACAAATTGAGGTGATCCGGAGCCCTTAGCTCCCTGGTTGATCGTCTAAGTTCAAACCCTGGCGTTTGTGAATTGGCCAGACCATTGCTGCACTGCACTGCGGCTGGTCTGACTGGACTGTCAGGAATGGTGGATTCATCCTTGTGATTGACAGTGAAGTCAATTGCTGGTTGGGTGTGTGTTGGTGGATCGTCGATGGTGATGTCCTCTTCAAGTCATTCCTGCTTGTCAGTAAATCACAATTTGGTCTTATCTGTATGCTTTCTGCACGTTTGGCCATTTAACAGTTTGATTATAAACACTCTATTCCCTTCCTTAGTTAAAATAATGCCAGCAATCCACTTGGGACCATGATCGTAATTCAGGACAAACACAGGGTTGTTAACATCAATGTCACGTGAAACAGCCGCGCGATCGTGGTACATGTTCTGCCGGTGTCGTCGGGTTTCCATGTGATCATTTAGATCCAGGTGGACTAGGGAGAGCCTGGTTTTGAGGGCTCTCTTCATTAACAATTCTGCCAGGGGAACCTCGGTGAGCAAGTGGGGTCGTGTTTGGTAACTGAGCAAAATGCGAGACAAGCGGGTCTGCAGGGAGCCGTCCATCACGCGTTTCATGCTCTGCTTGATTGTTTGGGCTGCCCGCTTCACTTGACCGTTAGACGCGGGCTTAAACGGAGCAGACCTGACATGCTTGATGCCATTGTGGGTCATAAACTCATTGAATTCCGAGCTGGTGAAACACGGTCCATAGTCGCTGACAAGGACGTCGGGCAAGCCATGGGTGGCGGACATGGCCCGGGGGCTTTCAATGGTGGCTGTGGACATGCTGGATGACATCCATTTGGAGTAAGCGTCCACAACTAAAAACATCTTTCCTAGAAAGGGACTGGTAAAATTTACGTGGATCCTGGACCATGGTGTGGAGGGCCATGAACACAGACTCAGTGGAGCCTCCCTTGGTGCATTGCTCAGTTGCGAGCAAGTGTTGCACTGATGCACGCATGACTCCAAGTCCGAGTCAATGCCGGGCCACCAAACATGCGACTTGGCAATTGCCTTCATCATGACAATGCCTGGGTGGGTACTGTGTAGGTTTTGTATAAACGTTTCCCTGCCTTTTTTTGGCAAAACCACGTGATTACTCGATAAGAGACAATCCGACTGGATGGACATTTCATCCTTGCATCGGTGAAACGGCTTAATTTCATCTTGCATTTCCCCAGGAACGGCCAACCAGTTCCCATGTAGGACGCAACTCTTTACTAATGATAGTACAGGATCCTGGCTGGTCCAGATCCTGATCTGGTGAGCTGTGACGGATGACCCCTCGCTCTCAAAAGCATCCATGACTAGTAGCAAGTCTGCGGGCTGTGCCATTTCAACCCCAGTGGTGGGTAATGGTAGCCAGCTGAGAGCATCGGCACAGTTTTCAGTGCCTGGTCTGTGGCGGATAACATCGTCATAAGCGGATAATGTTAGTGCCCATCTTTGGATGCGGGACGAAGCATTGGTATTTATAACTTTGCTCTCTGAAAACAGCGAAATGAACGGCTTGTGGTCAGTTTCAAGCTCAAACCGAAGTCCAAATAGGTACTGGTGCATTTTCTTAACCCCATATACACATGCTAACGCCTCTTTCTCGACCATACTATAGGTTCTTTCAGCCTTAGACAGACATCTAGACGCGTATGCAACTGGTTGGAGGTTGCCCAATACATTGGCTTGCTGTAACACACAGCCGACCCCGTACGATGAGACATAAAAAGCTTGCACTAAACGTTTACATGGGTCATAGTGTACAAGTAACTTATTTGAACATAGCAGGTTCCTGGCCTTCTCAAAGGCTGTGTCTTGAGATTTGCCCCAAACTCAGTCGTCACCCTTATGTAGCAACACGTGCAAATTCTCGAACAACGTGCTCAACCCGGGTAGAAAGTTACCAAAATAGTTGAGGAGTCCCAGGAACAAACGCAGATCCGTCACATTCTGTGGTCTGGGTGCATTCTTGATGGCCTCTGTCTTTGAGTCCGTGGGCCTGATGCCGTCTGCTGCAATATTTCTCTCCAAAAATTCGACTTCTGTTGCGAGGCAAACACACTTGGAGCGTTTCAGCCTGAGTCCCAATCTGTCTAGGTGATTCAGAACCTCTTCCAGGTTGTGTAGATGTTCAATGGTGTCACGACCAGTGATCAGGATGTTGTCTTGAAACACGACGGTGCACGAAACAGATTTCAGAAAATTCTCCATGTTTCTCTGGAAAATGGCTGCAGCCGAGCGAATCCCGAAAAGACACCTGTGGTATATAAACAGCCCTTTGGGTGTGTTGATGCATGTCAGTATTTTCGAAGATTCAGCCAGATCCTGTGTCATGTAGACGGTGGTTAGGTCCAACTTGGTGAACGAGTTCCCCCCCCGCTAACGTTGCGAACAGGTCATCCGCCTTGGGCAATGGGTACTGGTCCTGTAGTGAGACTCGGTTAATCGTTACCTTGTAGTCTTCACAGATTCTTACCATGGCCATCGCTTTTCAACACCAGAACAATTGGACTGGCCCACTCGTTGAACTCGACTGGTGATATGATTCCTTCGCGTTGGAGTCTGTCCAGTTCGATCTTGACTTTTTCCCCTCATCATGTATGGAACCGCGCGAGCCTTCTGATGGAAGGGCCGTGCATCGGGGCCTAGATGGATCTGTACCTTGGCACCTGTGAAGATGCCGATGCCTAGTTCGAATAACGAGGGAAACTTGCTCAGCACTTGAGCACACGAGGAGTCATCCACTGAAGATAGTGCTTTGATGTCATTCCAATTCCATCTAATCTTTTCTAGCCAGTTTCTGTCGAACAGCATTAGGCCATTGCCTGATACAATCCACAATGATAGGTCATGCATAGTTCCATCATACGATCCGGGCAGGACCAGAACCAATGTTCTAGGGGGAGTGTTAGCTAGTGCTGTTTGGGAGGAGTTAAACTAATATGGCAGGGGGATGGGAACCTATGCAGGGAGACAGAGGGGAATAAAATAGAGACAGAAGCAAAAGATAGAAAGGAGAATAGTAGAAGTGGAGGGCAGAGAAACCCACGGCAAAAAACAAAAAGAGCCACTTTACAGCAGAATTCTAAAGGGTCAAAGTGTGTTAAAAAGATAAGCCTGAAGGTTCTATGCCTCAATGCGAGGAGTATTCGGAATAAGGTGAACGAATTAACTGCGCAGATAGCAGTTAACGGGTATGATGTGATTAGCGTCACGGAGACATGGCTCCAGGATGACCAAGGCTGGGAACTCAACATCCAGGGGTATTCAGCATTTAGGAAGGATAGACAGAAAGGAAAAGGAGGCAGGGTGGCATTGTTGGTTAAAGAGGAAATTAATGCAATTGTAAGGAAGGACATTAGCTTGGATGATGTGGAATCGGTATGGGTGGAGCTACGGAATACCAAGGGCAGAAAACACTAGTGGGAGTTGTGTACAGGCCACCAAATAGTAGTAGTGAGGTTGGGGACAGCATCAAACAAGAAATAAGGGATGTGTGCAATAAAGTTACAGCAGTAATCATGGGCGACTTTAATCTACATATTGATTGGGCTAACCTAACTGGTAGCAATGCAGTGGAGGAGGATTTCCTGGGGTGTATTAGGGATGGATTTCTAGACCAATATGTCGAGGAATCAACCAGAGGGCTGGCTATCCTAGACTGGGTGATGTGTAATGAGAAGGGACTAATTAGCAATCTTGTTGTGCGAGGCCCCTTGGAGACGAGTGACCATAATATGGTAGAATTCTTTATTAAGATGGAGAGTGACAAAGTTAATTCAGAAATTATGGTCCTGAACTTAAGGAAAGGTAACTTTGATGGTATGAGGCACGAATTGGCGAGATTAGACTGGCAAATGATACTTAAAGGGTTGACGGTGGATAGGCAATGGCAAACTTTTAAAGATCATATGGACGAACTTCAACAATTGTACATCCCTGTCTGGAGTAAAAATAGAACGGGGAAGGTGGCTAACAAGGGAAATTAAGGATAGTGTTAAATCCAAGGAAGAGGCATACAATTTAGCCAGAAAAATAGCAAGCCAGAGGACTGGGAGAAATTTAGAATACAGCAGAGGAGGACAAAGGATTTAATTAAGAGGGGGAAAATAGAGTACGAGAGGAAGCTTGCTGGAAACATAAAAAATGACTGTAAAAGCTTCTATAGATATGTCAAGAGAAAAAGATTAGTGAAGAGAAACGTTGGTCCCTTGCAGTCGGATTCGGGTGAATTTATAATGGGGAACAAAGAAATGGCAGACCAATTGAACAAGTACTTTGGTTCTGTCTTCATAAAGGAAGACACAAATAATCTTCCCAATGTACTAGGGGTCCGAAGGTCGAGTGAGAAGGAGGAACTGAAGGATATCCTTATTAGGTGGGAAATTGTGTTTGGGAAATTGATGGGATTGAAGGCCGATAAATCCCCAGGGCCTGATAGTCTACATCCCAGAGTACTTAAGGAAGTGATCCTAGAAATAGTGGATGCATTGGTGATAATTTTCCAACAGTCTATCAACTCTGGATCAGTTCCTATGGACTGGAGGGTAGCTAATGTAATGCTACTTTTTAAAAAAGGAGGGAGAGAGAAAACGAGTAATTATAGACCAGTTAGCCTGACATCAGTAGTGGGGAAAATGTTGAAATCAATCATTAAGGATGAAGTAGCAGCACATTTGGAAAGCAGTGATAGAATTGGTCCAAGTCAGCATAGATTTATGAAGGAGAAATCATGCTTGACAAATCTTCTGGAATTTTTTGAGGATGTAACTAGTAGAGTGGACAGGGGAGAACCAGTGGATGTGGTGTATTTGGACTTTCAAAAGGCATTTGACAAGATCCCACACAAGAGATTGTTGTGCAAAATCAAAGCATGGTATTGGAGATAATGTATTGACGTGGATAGAGAACTGGTTGGCAGACAGAAAGCAGAGAGTCGAGATTGACGGGTCCTTTTCAGAATGGCAGGCAGTGACTAGTGGAGTGCCGCAGAGCTCAGTGCTGGGACCCAGCTCTTTACAATATATATTAATGATTTGGATGGTGGAATTGAGTGTAATATCCCCAAGTTTGCACTAAACTGGGTGGCGATGTGAGCTGTGAGGTGGACACTAAGAGGCTGCAGGGTGATTTGGACAGGTTAGGCGAGTGGGCAAATACATGGCAGATGCAGTATTATGTGGATAAACGTGAGGTTATCCATTTTCGGGGCAAAAACACGAAGGCAGAATATTATCTGAATGGCGGCAGATTAGGAAAAGGGGAGGTGCAGCGAGACCTGGGTGTCATGATGCATCAGTCATTGAAGGTTGGCATGCAGGTACAGCAGTAGGTAAAGAAGGCAAATGGTATGTTGGCTTTCATAGCAAGCGGATTTGAGTATAGGAGCAGGGAAGTCTTACTGCAGTTGTACAGGGCCTTGGTGAGGCCTCACCTGGAATATTGTGTTCAGTTTTGGTTTCCTAATCTGAGGAAGGACATTCTTGCTATTGAGGGAGTGCAGCGAAGGTTCACCAGACTGATTCCTGGGATGGCAGGACTAACATATGAGGAGAGATTGGATCAACTGGGCCTATATTCACTGGAGTTTAGAAAGATGAGAGGGGTCCTCATAGAAACATATAAAATTCTGACGGGACTGGACAGGTTAGATGCAGGAAGAATGTTTCCGATGTTGGGGAAGTCCAGGACCAGGAGACATAGTCTTAGGATAAGGGGTAAGCCATTTAGGACTGAGATGAGGAGAAACTTCTGCACTCAGAGAGTTGTTAACCTGTGGAATTCCCTACCGCAGAGAGTTGTTGATGCAATTCATTAGATATATTCAAGAGGGAGTTAGATATGGCCCTTATGGCTAAGGAGATCAAGGGGTATGGAGAGAAAGCAAGAACGGGGTACTGAAGGAAATGATCAGCCGTGATCTTATTGAATGGTGATTCAGGCTCGAAGGGCTGAATGGCCTACTCCTGCACCTATTTTCTATGTTTCTATGTTTCTATGATACCTTCACTGCCGCACTTCCAATGACTGGTGTGAGCTCTTTGGTGAAAATACGCAGCTTTGCATTAATCGGGCTCAGTTTGGGCCTTTGTGCTTTATTGCCCCACAGTTTCTCGAAAGCCTTCTGGCTCATTATTGACTGACTCACACCCGTGTCCAACTCCATGGATACTGGAACTCCATTTAATTTGACTTTCAGCATTATAGGAGGGCTCTTGGTGGTGAATGTATGTACCCAATACACTTCTTCCTCGGGAGTGCAGCAAAAGTTCACCAAACTGATTCCCAGGATGGCAGAACTGACATATGAAGAAAGACTGGATGAACTAGTCCTTATATTGACTGGAATTTAGAAGTATGAGAGGGGATCTCATAGAAATATATAAAATTCTGACGGGTTTAGACAGGTTAGATGCAGGAAGCATGTTCCCGATGTTGGGGAAGTCCAGAACCAGGGATCACAGTCTAAGGATAAGGGGTAAGCCACTTAGGACCGAGATGAGGAGAAACTTCTTCACTCAGAGAATTGTGAACCTGTGGAATTCTCTACCACAGAAAGTTGATGAAGCCAGTTTGTTAGATATATTCAAAAGGGAGTTAGATGTGGCCCTTACAGCTAACGGGATCAAGGAGTATGGAGAGAAAGCAGGAATGGGGTACTGAAGTTGCAAGATCAGCCATGATCATATTGAATGGTGATGCAGGCTCGAAGGGCCGAATGGCCTTCTCTTGTACCTATTTTCCATGTTTCAATGTTCTATGTTTCTATGTTGAGTTGCCTGTGCTGTGTGATCCGCGCCGGATCGATCATCCTCTGCCATGTGGTATGTGCCCCATCATTGCGCAGCCTTTGCACATGTAGTGTTTGAATCGATATTGATGGGCTCGATGATTACACCCACAGTGCCAACAAGGTGCTAATGGATTCACATTCACCCCCGATGGTGGACTCTAAGTCATCACCGGTCTTGCAGCCGCAGACATATAGGCCCTGCCATATGCAGTTCAGCCTGCTAGCGACGTCATTTTATGCACAGTACTTGCCGGTGAGTTTCAATGTTGAGAAGATATCTGTTTGGTGTTATCGTCCATGACCATGCATGCTTGGGCAATCGTGATGGCCCTGCTCAGGCCTAGGGTTTCGGCAGCCAGCAGCTTTCGAAGAATGACCTCATGGCTGATGCCCAGCATGAAAAATTCCCGCAGCCTTTGCCCCAATGCAGCTCCAAAATCGCAAGGTCCCGCGAGGCGTCTCAGGTCGGCGACATAATCCGCTATGTCTTGGCCCCGGAGCGCCGAACCAGTGTGCACAACTCTGTATATTCCTTCTCCGTTGATTTCGTCGGTGCGAGCAGATTCTTGATGAGGCCGTATATTCTAGGCCCACAGATGGTGAGGAGAACAGCCCTGCGTTTGGCCGCATTAGTGTCTCTTTCCAGCTCGTTGGCCATGAAGTACTGGTCAAGACGCTTGACGAAGGCTTCCCAATCATCACCCTCTACGAATCTCTCTAATATTCCAATGGCAGCCATGGTTGCGTGAAGGTTCGTATTCTGTTACTCGTCGCCAATTATTGTGTATAGAAGAACTCCACAAGGCTGAGTACTGTAAGCTAAACTTCGTGTGACCTTAGTCTTCTTTATTCCAACTCCAGAGTGCCTAAACAACATGGCAGCCAACCTTTTATACTGGCCCAATATGTGTGTGCAGGTGACCATTAGGACTCAACAGTCACACCTTCTGGTGGCAAGTATTACATAGTTACATACATAACATTCTTAAGGGCAATTAGGGATAGTCTTGTCAGTAACGCCCACATCTCCTGAATGAATTTTTAAAAAGTCAGAGCAGCAGTACTTCAGGAGGCTCAGTTGTTGCGTCAGGTGATGGCAGACCTCTGAAGCCTCCTAGCAGAAGAACTGCTCTCTGCTGGACCTGGTGGCCACACGGTACCAGTGGTTGTCAAAGTGACCACCATCCTCAACTTTTTTGCCTCCAGATTCTTCCAGGACTTTGCCGGAGTCATATCCAGGATCTCCACAGTTAGTGACACACAAATGCATAAGGCAGCTGACTGGTGGCTTGTTTTCCAGTGTCTGCAAATATGTGAACTTTGCCTGTGATGATGCCAGTCAGGATGAGCGGGCACTTAGGTCTGCATCTCTGGCTGGCTTCCTACAGTGTAGTGCATCATCGACTGTACACATATAACAATCCATGCTCCCCAGATCAACCAGGAGTATTTGTGACCATAAGGGCTTCCACTCCAGCAATATGAAGCTGGTGTGCAATCACGCAGATATTTCTGGAGGTTTGTGCAAGAGCGGGGAGTTGCCATGATGCTTTGTCCTGTGGCAGTCCAAGCTCCCCGACCTCTTTGGAACTGCAAGCAGACTTAAGGAGTGACTGCTCGGAGACAAGGAACTTGTCTGACGACACCCGCCAAACCCGACCGTTGAAGCCCAACAGCACTACAATGAATGCCGTATGACCACATGGCAGAGACTGAGACCTACACACTTCAGTGAGGACCTATACAGAGGAAGAGGCGGGCTCAACACGAACATCCCAGCTTGCACGCCCACTGTCGCGGCCGTAGCCGTCCTGATAGGGAGTATTCCAGCATCCGCGACCACATTCACAGTGCTGGATATATATCGAACAGGTTCTGGTCAATTCCCATCAAAAGAGAGGACCAGTACAAGTTCGCATTCACATTTAAAGGGCACAGCATACCTGGACGTGCCTTCCCCAGGGTTTCCACAACAGCCCCTCCATTTTTCACCAGTTTTTTGGCCAACAGTTTAAAGGGTTTCAACAGGCCCCAGTAGTTGGTGCAGTATGTGGACAACGTGCTTTTGTTCTCTGACGAGGGGGGGGAGCATGGTCTGCTGCTGGCCGAGCTGCTGGAGCTGTTGAAAGACACCAAGTTCAAGGTCAATCCCAAGAAAGCTCAGATCGGTCAGAGGGAAGTCAAATTCCTTGGGCTGACCATGAGGGTTGGAGAAAGGGCTATAGACAAGGACAAATGGAAGGCGGTACAGGAGTTACCAACCCCCACAACCGTGACAGGGGTGAGATCCTTCCTGGGGATCACGGGGTACTGCAGGGATTTTATTGAGGATTACGCTGCCACGGCAGCCCTTCTACTTCGGCTCCTCCGTAAGGGAGTCGGATGGGAGTGAGGTGAGGACTGCACGGCCGCGTTCAATCATCTCAAAGGAGACCTGCAGACAGCACCCACACTGGGGGCGATTAATGGTGGGGAGGACTTCTTTTTAGAAGTATCAGCCAGCGGGGACAACTTGAGCACGGTGCTGCTCCAGGAGCGGCACGGCAAACTGAGACCCGTGGTGTACTCCTCAAGAGTTCTCACAGATGTAGAACGGGGGTACTCCAATTGCGAGAGGCACCTCCTTGCCACACATTGGGCCGTGAAGCGCTCCCAGCTCTTCACGGGGTCATCCCAGATCATTCTACTAACCCACCATACACCCACTCAAATGTTATTAGATGGGAGGATAAAGGACGACACAGTGAGCAGTGTTCGCATTGCTCGCTGGACTTTATTGCTCTCACAGATGAATCTGAGAGTGCAAGGCCTGTGTGAGGCCATGCTGGCAGCTAACATGATCTATGCAGGGGCGGCCCATCACTGTTCGGTAGAGGGAGTATGGGATGCAGACATAGGATTTCAGGCCAGGTTACACCCCACGGGTCGCGAAATATATGTCGACGGATCCAGTTTGGTGGTCGCAGGGGAGCGTTTCACTGGGTGTGGAGTTTATGACCCAACGGCAGGCAGTGCAAGTGTCATGTATTCTACATGGCTACTGTTGGTACTATCTCGAGGTGTGCCACCAGAGGGCACAGCAGTGGGATACTCGTAGGTTACCTGTACAGGTGTGCCTGGCCTAGTATAAAAGGCAGGCCACCAGGTGTGATCCTCACTCTGGAGTTAACTAATAAAGGACTAAGGTCACTACAGTTCAAGTACAACACACTGCCTCGTGGAGTCGTTGTTAGAACAACAGCAAGGGCCATCAAACTCCCGAGCACCCTGAGCGCTCAGCACGCTGAACTGTCAGCAGTGGTGTACGTTGTTACCCACGCCGATGAGTTCCCGACCCCATACACCATCTGCTCTGAATCCATGTTCACATGCAATTCATGCACCGAATACTTGGCCATCTGGTCTCGTCGTGGTTTCACATCCGCAGACGGGAAGCCCTTAGCAACCAAACCACCATTGCAAAGTGTTGTCTATGGAGAAAGAGTCAGACTGAACACTGTGAGCTCAAAGTAAAGTGTGACCGTAGTCTTATATTGCAGGTCTTCAGAGTGCCTCTCCAACCTGTGAAGCCTCCTTAAATACCTGTGCTCCCAAGGGATTATAGGATCCCTTGGGACTCCGGGGAATGAGCACTCTGGTGGCTGTACAGAGTAAATACAAGTCCACAAATATAACAACATTCCCCCCAAAAGTCAATAGTGTAACTATTTACAATGTGAGTCGATCTGGGGCCCTTCTTGCCCTGGTTGATCATCTCAGTGTGAAAGCTGGTGTTGTTGAATCACTTGTTGGGCCCTTGCTGGGCTGCCTGGTGTGTTGGGCCCTGCTGGGCTGCTGCGGGTGATGGGTTCTGCTTCGTGGTCAACCGTGGTGTCGGTTGCCACTGGTGTGTGTGTTGGGGGATCAAAAAAGTTAGGGTGTTTTAGGCATTGGGGTGCTTCACGTTAGGGGCCTGTTAGACAGGCCACATGGTGTATTGTTCTGCATTTGTTTGCTTTACACATCAGGGTGTGTGTGGTTTTATTGGGTGCAGGTGTGTGTTTAGCTTTAATAAAGCATTGCCGGTTGAGACCGAGGTATTTGTCTGTGACTCATTCATCTGTTCAGTACAATAATCACTCCCAGGTCTAGAACTAGAGTACCGTGTTGAAAACACCTAAGAGAAACCACTTACAGAACTTTGGCTTTTTTTTAATCCAGCAGCCCGGAAGTCAGTCATAATGGGGATGGATGTGCGGCGTTGAGCGGGAGTTCGCACAGTAGAGGGGCGGGAGTTGGGGGGCGGGAGGAGTGTCCTCTGCTGTCAGTCATCAGTGTAGCGCTGATGACCTCATTGCGCTGGCGCGTCACCATGTCTCTCCCCTTCGCTTAACGGGGAGAGCCTATGCCATTCTTGAAGTTCAGTCTACTGTGCCACCAGGGAGGGCTTCGGCTGGGCCAGCGGCCTGGCATCCTAGAGGGGGTACCAGGCTGCCTGTGGCGGCTTGGCTGAACCCGGAGGCATAATTGTCGGTCCGACATGGTAGTCGGCCATCAAAAAAATTTAAGATGGTGGGCCGCGGCAGTAGGTCCTGCCGTGCAATGGCAGCCGCACCGCCATTTTAGAACAACTCCAAGCTCAGTGCATCGGCAGAAAAAGCTGCTGGTGGTACCGAGCGGTGGCAGCAAGATTTGCTCTGCGGACTTTCGCGATGGGGTGGGGAGTGGGTGAACATTGGCGGTGCGCACTCTGCTGACACACTTAGGATGGATCGGCAGCAGTGGAGCAGTAGTGGGGGGAGCGGGTCACCATCAGGATACTGCGGGAGCGGAATTTTCAAAATGACGGCCTTTGTACGAAAAATCGGCGACCACTCCATTCCGCAGCGTGGCCGCCGATTTCTGGTGTTATCAGGCCTTAATGGGAGGGGTGATTTCAGCCCTAATAAACTTGCAGAATGGGCATGTAATTGGCAAAATAACTTCAATATAGATAAGTACATTTTGGTCGTAAGAACAGGGAGGAAAATGGGGTGGAGGAAGAGAGGGTTCTCGGAGTACAGATACACAGATCACAAAAAGTAGCGACACACAGTAAATAGGCCATAAATAAACAAACACAGCATTGGGGTTCATTGCTAGAGGAATAGATTTGAAAAGAAGGGAAGTTATGTTAAACTTGTAGAGAACCATTGGTTAGACCACACATTGGGCCCAAGTTTCCACACGATAAAAAACAGGCGCCCCTCCGAGCTGGGTGCCCGTTTTCCGCGCCTAAAACGGCGCCTAAAAAAAAACGCGCGATTCTGGAGTGCCCTGCAGCTCCTTGTCTGCTTGGCGCGGCGCCCAGGGGGGCGGAGCCGACACTCGCGCCGATTTTGTAAGTGGGTTTCCTGCCGGCAACGCTGCGCGTGCGCGTTGGAGCGTTCACGCACGCGCAGTGTGAAGGAAACATTGGCACTCGGCCATTTTTGTAGTTCTTTGTAGCTGTTTAATTTTTGAACATTTTTTAATAAAAGCACATTGCCCTTCCATGATCAGCACTGAGGCTTCTTGCAGCAGTGAGAAGGTGCAGGAAGCCTCAGAAAGTTGAGGCAGCCGTTTCCCTCCCCACCACCGGGAACGAACGGAACAGCTCCCCCCCTCCCCCCCCGCGGGAACGAACGGAACGGCTCCCCCCCTCCCCCCCCCCCCCCCCGCGGGAACGAACGGAACAGCTCCCCCCCCTCCCCCCCCACGGGAACGAACGGAACGGTTCCCCCCCTCCCCCCCCGCGGGAACGAACGGAACAGCTCCCCCCCCTCCCCCCCCACGGGAACGAACGGAACGGCTCCCCCCCCTCCCCCCCCGCGGGAACGAACGGAACGGTTCCCCCCCTCCCCCCCCGCGGGAACGAACGGAACAGCTCCCCCCCCTCCCCCCCCACGGGAACGAACGGAACGGCTCCCCCCCCTCCCCCCCACGGGAACGAACGGAACGGCTCCCCCCCCTCCCCCCCCGCGGGAACGAACGGAACGGCTCCCCCCCCTCCCCCCCCACGGGAACGAACGGAACGGCTCCCCCCCCTCCCCCCCCACGGGAACGAACGGAACGGCTCCCCCCCCTCCCCCCCCACGGGAACGAACGGAACGGCTCCCCCCCTCCACCCCCACGGGAACGAACGGAACAGCTCCCCCCCCTCCCCCCCCACGGGAACGAACGGAACGGCTCCCCCCCCTCCCCCCCCCGCGGGAACGAACGGAATGGCTCCCCCCCTCCACCCCCACGGGAACGAACGGAACGGCTCCCCTCCCCCCCCCCCACCGCGGGAACGAACGGAATGGGTCCCCCCCCTCCCCCCCCCCCCGCGGGAACGAACGGAACGGCTCCCCTCCCCCCCCCCACCGCGGGAACGAACGGAACGGCTCCCCTCCCCCCCCCCACCGCGGGAACGAACGGAACGGCTCCCCCCACTCCCCCCACCGCGGGAACGAACGGAACGGCTCCCCCCCTCCCCCCCCCACGGGAACGAACGGAATGGCTCCCCCCCCCCCACGGGAACGAACGGAATGGCTCCCCCCCTCCCCCCCCCACGGGAACGAACGGAACGGCTCCCCCCCCCCCACGGGAACGAACGGAATGGCTCCCCCCCTCCACCCCCACGGGAACGAACGGAATGGCTCCCCCCCCCCCACGGGAACGAACGGAATGGCTCCCCCCCCCCCACGGGAACGAACGGAATGGCTCCCCCCCCCCCCACGGGAACGAACGGAATGGCTCCACCCCCCCCACGGGAACAAACGGAATGGCTCCCCCCCCCCCACGGGAACAAACGGAATGGCTCCCCCCCCCCCACGGGAACAAACGGAATGGCTCCCCCCCCCCCACGGGAACGAACGGAATGGCTCCACCCCCCCCACGGGAACGAACGGAATGGCTCCCCCCCCCCACGGGAACGAACGGAATGGCTCCCCCCCCCCCCACGGGAACGAACGGAACGGCTCCCCCCCTCCCCCCCCCGCGGGAACGAACGGAATGGCTCCTCCCCTCCCCCCCCCGCGGGAACGAACGGAATGGCTCCCCCCCTCCACCCCCACGGGAACGAACCTGTGAGGCTGGCTGAAGCACTTTCACACAGGTAGGAAGATGGTTTATTTAATCTTTTCTTTGCTTATAAATGTTTATTCAGATTGGATTTATTTGTATAATATTTGTAGAAGTATAAATAAGGATTTATTGTAGAATTTAATGAGTTCCCTTCCCCCCCCTCCCCCCCCCCCCCCCACCTCGTTCTGGACGCCTAATTTGTAACCTGCGCCTGATTTTTTAATGTGTAGAACAGGTTTTTTCAGTTCTACAAAAATCTTCACTTGCTCCATTCTAAGTTAGTTTGGAGTACGTTTTCACTGTGGAAACTTTCAAATCAGGCGTCAGTGGCCGGACACACCCCCTTTTGAAGAAAAAATTCTGTTCCAAAGTGGAACTGTTCTATCTGCCTAGAACTGCAGAAAAAAAAATGTGGAGAATTACGATTTCTAAGATAGTCCGTTCTCCACCAGTTGCTCCTAAAAATCAGGCGCAAATCATGTGGAAACTTGGGCCCATTGAGAGGCTAATTGCCCCTCTGGGGGGGTCTAACACTTTTCGCCTAGGGCGCATTACCCATCCCGGAAAATTGCCTGGGGGTTGCGGAGGCACTATCATGGCAGCGCCGCATCCCGTGGGTAGCACCTTGGACGGCAACCCAACTGCCAAAGACGTCATCGTGCACATTGATCCCTCAGCGCCGCGCAGCAGCCCCTTCTGTCCCACTGGGAATATTGATCCACATCCCACAAGGCTGGCGTGAGTGAGTAACAGCGGCAGTTTAACGGGTCATGCAGCTGGCTGACATCCACTCGCGGGGTGGAAGTTAAAGGGGAGAGCTCCAGCGCCCCGTGCCACCATCTTTGCCATTTTGTTGACTCTCGGGTCGGCTTCAATAATTCCTCACGAGCATGGTTCTGGCCGCCATCGTGCAGCCCGGCACTCCATTTTGGAGCCCCGGTGCCACGCTGCCCTGGTGGTCCAGTGGAGGTCATCAGAGGCCTTGCAGATTGTGCAGTGGGCCTCCGCTTTAAACGAAGGGGAGGGGCATTGAAATACATCGGCGCTATGAGGAGTATTCGCTCCCGATCATGCCCTGTTAGTGCCGCTGGTCCCGCTCCATCAGTAAGTGGAGCGCCCGAGATTGAGCTTCACTTCCTTTGAGGGGCGGTGAGCCTAATTCAGCGGCTGGGGTGGGACTTCTGCGCTTGGCTCTGGAAGTCCCGCCCCGAGCAGGTTACTGCCCCCAATTGGATCGCAGGACACTTTCACCCCCTTGGAGTACTGTGAACAATTCAGGTCTCCATATTATAAAAAGGATATAGAGCCACTGTAAAAGGTGCAAAATAGATTTACTAAAATGATACCAGAACTGAGCGGTTATTCACGAAAGATTGACCAGGCTGGGGCTCTTTTCTCTAACAAGAGGAGACTGAGGGATGACCTGATAGAGGTCTTCAAGATTATGACGTAGAGATGTTTCCACTGGATGCAAGACCAGAACTAGGGGCAATAATTATAAGATAGTCACCAATAAATCCAAAAGGGAATTCAGGAGAAACTTCTTTACCCAGAGAGTGGTTAGAATGTGGAACTCGCTACCACAGGGAGTAGTTGGGGCGAATAATATAGATGCATTCAAGTGGAAGCTAGATGTGCACATGAGGGAGAAAAGAATAGAAGGATATGTTGATGGAGTTAGGTGAAGAGAAGTGGGAGGAGCCTCGGTGTAGTATAAACACCGGCGAATGGCCCTGTTTCTATTCTGTAAATACTTTGTAATACTTTGGTAGTCAATTTCACTACAATGTTTTAACATTAAACAAGTAAAAATATTTGAATTAAAACAAAATGATATGAAGAAAAGTAATCGGAATGTCCACTGCTGCATAGAAGTAAAAAAATATAAAATGCAAATTTTTGAACAACTTTTTCAACTAAACCAATTCTATTTACAGGTTTTACAAAGACACATCTGATTAGCTTCAGGAGGATTCAAAGTATGCTCCACAGGTGAATGAAGTGATGCCTCAGCCACAGAGGGCCTGTGCCCATAATCCCAACAAACCGGCTTCAGATGACTTGCTGTGTTCTGACCACTGTTTTGAGTGGATTCATTGTAAGTCCCATCCAATTCATCAGCTGTGCCTGCCAAATATATTATCATTTCATTGAGCAGCTCGAAGATTACATTTCCAAACCATACTGATGTTTGCCAGTTCCCTCCTCCCCCGCACTCTGGATGTGTGGCCAGGGTGATGAAGGATCAACGGCCACCTAATGTTGCTGATGTGTCGCTACATCTGTTTTACTGGAGTCTGCAGGGCTGACTTTGCCAGAAAGCACTGTCGGAGGGAACCTTGCTTGCTGGTTATGCATGTTAGGAAAATGCAGGCACAGTGTATTTCACACACATTTAAAAGTAATTCACTGCACTACAATATTTTAAAAAGTATTCACTATTTAAGGTTCTCTGCCAGCTTTACATACTGAGAAAATGGGCCCTTATGGCATGTTTGAACAATGCAGAGACCATTGCAAATCTTGGCATGTGGTAACTCTGCAAGTTCACAATCTGGAGGTGAAGCGGCAATGGTGCATCTGGCATTGGAGAAAAGAAAAGCTTTGGAAATTGTGTTCATTTTCCTCGCTGTTATTGCTTACTTTTTTCAACAACCCATTCTATTTTTGCTCCCAAGGAATGCTTCCTTCTATTACAAATCGCTTCACTAAAACAAACGATTTAGTCTGAGTGAAGCTCGTTTTGTGTTTGTTGCTGTTTTCTGTCCTTTAATTCCAAAGTTATAAACCGAGCTTTTCTGTGTAAATCAGAGTGGCAAAATGCTTTGTGTGAACTTCTAGTTGGATGGTTTAACTTAGTCCTGATCATAAATGAAGAGGCAGTTGAGCGAAATATTAGGCAGTAGACGTTCAGGCAAATAGATTGCGGTCAATGGCAAGCTCCGGCCAAAGATATCTTCATGATCAGAACTCCAACTCTGAGGCCTATGAGCTTTTCCTATAAATAAATAGCAACTGCCCTGCTCTTTCAGATGATGTAATGAATCTATTTAAATACACCCTCAAACAGCAAGACAAAGATGAATTCTCTATAGTTTCGACAAATATTTAATAAATATAAAATGGCTGCATATATTTTTTAATTCTGTTTGCATTAAAATTCGTGTCATTTTTCTAACGGCTGATATTACAGCAAACATCTTTATTTTGAAAGTTCTAAAAGTACATTCAGTACTGACAAAGGAACAGCATTAATCATTCTCAGCTCTCTTCCATCAAAATATCGTACCTAACATATCGTGAAACAATGAACACCAAATCCCTTTTGTCATATTCACGAAATCGTCGCAGTGATAATCGAAGAAAAAAATTGAACAGGAAATCTATTGACCAGGAGAGATCCTTGCCCTGAGGTAGAAAATTGAAACTTCACAGACAACTGAAGAATGATTTCAGCATTTGATCATCTCAATCCGTATCCATTACAATATGGCTCAAACTTCCCTATGTTATGAGAGTGAATGACCTGCCAATTTTCTGTGATCGGTGGTAAGAGTCTGTGAAAGAAATGTTTCTTCTTCCAATATCCCAAATTCTTCCTGGAAATGACTGACTAAGGTCATTACTTTTCCATAAGTCCTCTTTAAAGAGGAAATCTCCATTTGGAAACCAGTTCACAGAAGGGTGAAATGCTGCAGAAATAGTTTCATGAGCTTATATTGGCCACACAGCAAAGCTTGAATTATTCAAATGTTGATTATTCAAATGATTTTGATGATCTTAACAGACCATTGTGGTAATAATGAACACACCTGCATGTTTTATGTCAGAATTGTCTTGTGCTTTGATTTGCTCAAGTCCTTCAATCTTAGTTAAAAAACTGAAAATTAGTACAAGTCGCAGATGGATTTTGTCCATAAGTTTGACTAAATGGGTTTTCTTTGCATGTAAGTAACATAATTCTAAGTCAATTTTTATCCCTCAATCAACATAACAAAAACGATATATCTGGTCATTATCACATTGCTGTTTGTGGGAGTAGCTGTGCGTAAATTTTTCTTTTCTTAAAAAAACCTTGGGCATTGGTGTAAGTTAGGAACTGCAATCAAATAGATAAGTGATCTTTATTATCTAAGGAGAACTAATTAATTAAATCAGCTATTTGCTGAGTAGCGGCTGGGTGTGTTTTGCTAAGGTTTAGCATTTAGTTCTACTTGATAGTTGCAGGTATAACTAGAGGGATGGCAGGGCAGCTCAGTCCTGTGGATTGCACATCCTGTGGCATGTGAAAAATCCTGGATGCTTCACGCAGCTGGGACGACCACTTTTACTTTTCTTCTTTCTATCTTTTGCTTCTGCCCCCATTCTACTTCCCTCTGTTTCCCTGCATAGGTTCTCATCCCCCTGCCATATTAGTTTAACTCCTCCCCAACAGCACTAGCAAACACCCCCCCTAGGACATTAGTTCCGGTCCTGCCCAGGTGCAGACCATTCGGTTTGTACTGGTCCCACCTCCCGCAGAACCGTTTCCAATGTCCCAGGTCTCCCTTCTGCACCACTCCTCAAGCCACATATTCATCTGAGCTATCCTGCGATTCCTACTCTGACTAGCATGTGGCACTAGTAGCAATCCTGAGATTACTACTTTTGAGGTCCTACTTTTTAATTTAGCTCCTAGCTCCCTGAATAAATACTTCTTGTAGAACCTCATCCCGTTTTTTACCTATATCATTGGTACCTATATGCACCATGACAACTGGCTGTTCACCCTCCCTTTTCAGAATGCCCTGCACCCACTCTGAGACATCCTTGACCCTTGCACCAGGGAGGCAACATACCATCCTGGAGTCTCGGTTGCGGCCGCAGAAACGTCTATCTATTCCCCTTACAATTGAATCCCCTATAACTATAGCTCTCCCACTCTTTTTCCTGCCCTCCTGTGCAGCAGAGCCAGCCACGGTGCCATGAACTTGGCTGCTGCTGCCCTCCCCTGGTGAGTCATCCCACCCAATAGTACCCAAAGCGGTGTATCTCTTTTGCAGGGGGATGACCGCAGGTGACCCCTGCACTACCTTCCTTCCACTGCTCTTCCTGTTGGTCACCCATTTACTATCTAGCTGTGGACCCTTTTCCTGCGGTGAGACCAACTCACGTCATTCTCAGCATCGTGCATGCTCCAGAGTGAATCCACCCGCAGCTCTAGTGCCGCAATGCGATCTGCCTGGAGCTGCAGCCGGATACACTTCCCGCACACGTAGTCGACAGGGACACCGGAAGCATTCCGGCCTTCCCACACAGTACAGGAGCAGCATAACACGTGTCCGAGCTGTCCTGCCATGACTTAACCCCTAGATAAACTTAATTTGGCAACAACAATGCTAAAGGTTACTTTCTAATAAAGAAAAGAAAAAGAAAAACTACTGACCAATCACCAGCCAATCACTTACCCCCTTGGCTGTGAGTCACCTTTCGATTTCTTTCTACTTCTTTTTCTAGTTCTTTGAGTAGTCGGAACTTACCTCAAAGAGTCCACTGAAATTGCTGCAATAATGTGTGTGCCTAAGATCTTAAACGCACACAGAAAAATAAGTTAAAAAATCTTCAGAACAATTTGCATTGCACAGGTCCAAGGAATTTGTTCTTTTATTGCTGAGTCCTCAGTTTGAATCCAGCGCAGACTGATTGTGTGAATTTTACCTTTCTGGCAATTGTAAAGGTTCCATGTAAAATTAATTTGAACAATCTGGACCCAGTGGCATGATGGAAGACTCGTATTGGAGGAGAGTAGGTGTTCACCAAAACATTAACATAATGTGGGAGTGCAATCCCTGGCCTCCTCCAATGCATCTGTCAGTGCCAATCTGGTCAATTCTAAATGTGCCACTAAATAACACTAGTACACGAGTTTTCATTGTACTCTGAATGGCCGGGCCTGATTACCATTTCGCCAGCCAGCTGCCTGCCCGAGCTTTCCTTTTGCGCTGGCAGGTTTTACTGGTCCATAGATGCTGCGGCCATTAAAATTCCTTCGGGGTCCTATCTGAACGATAGGACCGGATTTGCACATATTACTGAGGAGTCCATCTGGCTCACATGGCTGCTTCAACCGCCCGTTGTTAAAAGAGCTGCAGGCGGAACCCGAGCAGCAAAACGTACCGCAGTTTTAACTACAGTTCCGCCCAGTTTCTGCCAGCTGACAGATTTAAAATCGTCCCGAATGAATTAGTACAAGTCCAAATTTAGATCTCAGAGTCACTGCAGTGGAAGTCAGATGCATCACTATGAAACAAAATCAATGCCAGCATACCTATGGGGACTTGCTGAATTCTTCTCAACACTCAAGTATAACCTTTGCTACCAAAGCAAAAAAGGCTACGTATTGATTAATGTGAGTTTTGGCTTTGAAAGTTCATTATTGCATGTTAATTGTTAATAAAGTGATGAAAATGTTGTGCCTGTGACAAAGCCATAGCAACAAAGGTTGAATGATTCTATTATATATCTCTTTATTTATTATAGTCACCCAGTTCCAGCAGGTAAACAACTACAGATTCTTGGGTCAAGTTCACTATTATGTTTGTTGTTCCAGACTTTTGTGATAACTGTTCACTATTTTCAACAGCTATTCCTTCGCTGATTTGTGACCTTAAGAGTGCAATGTGAAATATTCAAAGAAACTGCTCGTTTACTCCGACTGTATTTTAAATCATTTCACTAAGAATTCAGTAGGAAAGAGCACGGGCAGAAATTCAATCCCGCCGGAAACCTGGCTCACCTACCTTTTTCAAAGAGGTTTTACCGCCGTTTCGGATGAGGTTGCCTCTTTCACGAAATTCAGCTCTGTTTTTTAAGCGGCCAGGAGGCTGGTCATAATGGGGACGGAAGTGCAGCAATAAGTGCTGATGAGGAGCGGAAGTGGAGGCGGAGCGGATTCTCCACCGCTATCAGTCAGCAGCGGAGTGGTGGTGACGTCAATGCGCATCTGCGGTGCCACGTATCTCCCCTCCTTTAAAGGGGAGAGAGTCGCCAATTATTTGGGATTGGCCACTGGGCCACCCGGGAGGATTTCGGCCGGGCCAGCGGCCTGGCACCGAAAAGGTGATGCCAGGCTGCCTGTTGGCAGCCCGGCTGAACCAGGGGGCAAAAGAAATAAAATGGCGGCCGCGGCATTGGGTCCTTGCCTTTGATGGCTGCCGCACCGCCAGGGCTGACGGAGGGAATGAAAGATGCACCGACAGAAAAAGCTGTCTGGGGCACCACTCGGTGGGCATATGATTTTTCGGGCTGAATTTTGAGGGAGGTGGGGGGTCTCGATGGTGCACGCACTGGTGACGCACTCACGGCTGCTCGGCAGTGCGGACCTCCAGAAAACAACCCCTGCTGTATTTAGCTTGCGGCGGCCATTCGACCAGAAAACGCCGGCCGCTCTACATCGCTGCAATCCGGCGGTAACGGGCCTTATTCGGGAGCTGAATTTTTGCCCCGGCCATGTGTGTGTGCTCCCTGAGAATGGTCTGGCTGATTTAAAGCTGAGATTGAAAGCTGACTTCACCAATCATTTATCTTCTTCTAGCTCTGTCAGAATGGAAAGAATGAAGCCCATTATTGCTGTTTGATCACTATAGAGTTTTAACATTTCCCTTAAAAAATACATAATGTGGCTGTTATAGTTCAGCCTTTCTCCCACTACTTTTGTCTTGTGTTCACTTGTTTGCAAAGCAATGCCCATAAGGGGTAGACCTTGACTTTGTGCCTGTGTCCTAACTTGCACAAAGTCCCGATTGTTGTGTATATAAATAACAGACTAACTGAACCAGGAGTAAAGTAACTTAACTATGTCCTTTATAGCAATACCCAAAATGGTGTCCAAAAACCAGCATGAACTAGCATGTTTATAGCAGTGTGTGAATAGCTCCCGCAGGGTCCTAATGCCTGTCTAGTCTTCTGTAACAAACAAATAGAGTATGAACACGACATATTTCCCTCCTTCTGAAAACACAGTCTATGAACAGACAAAGTCCTTGAGATAGCTAGGTAATGTTCTGAAAAACTGAGACTGGCGTACAGCTTGCGGTGTTTGATCGAGGTTTTCGGTTGGGAAACAAAATGGTGCCTCTGTTCCATCCTGCAGGTCTGTTGGCCTGTGAGTTGGGATCAGTCTACGAGGATTCCATCGAATTCCATCATTGAGCTCATAGGTGTGACCTTTCGCCTGATCTGTTTTGGAGGTGAAAGTGAAGATGCAAGCTTATGACTCCGGTTTGGGCGCTAAACTCTGACCCAATCTCTGTTCTTAAGTTGGGGCTTTTGAGCGCGTCATTTTGTGTCAGTGTACGACTTCACTTTTCGTTGGCGTTCTGAAATCTGGGATGCGAGTGTGGTTATCTTTGCGCTAGGTTTGGCTGGGGGTTTGAAAATGTCCAGCAGCCAGTGAAGATACCGCCCAATCATGAGCTCAGCGGGTGTCTTTCCCGTTAGCGAGTGCTTTGTCGAATAGTATGTGCGGAGAGTGGTTTGAACCGCTTTGTCGAATGTTCGGCCTGCTGCGAGGTTAGCTTTCAAACCCTCTTTGATGACGTGGTTAAATCGTTCAACACCTCCATTGCTTTGAGGATTGTACCAAGCAGTAAGATGATGTTTGACAGCATGACAAGTGAGGAAATCCGTGAACTGGTCGGACACAAACTGTCAGTGATTATGACCTCTGGGAGGCCCCACTTTGTGAACACATGCTGCAGAATAGTGACGATCGTTGATGAGGTCACTGAACTTGTTGTAGCGATTTCTGGCCATTTGGAATGCAGGTCATGTACTACAACAAGGAAATGCTGGTGCTTTGGAGCTGCTTCAACTGGACGGAAGATATCCAACTGAAGTTGTTGCCATGGTCTTTGTGGCCATGGAATGGGCTTCATTGGCGCTGGTCGGATGTTTGAGACAAACTGCTCGATGCGAGTGTCAATCCCAGACCACCATACTGAATCGCGACATCTCTGCTTCATGCGGACAATGCCAGGGTGTCCATCGTGTGCCAATGAGAGAACGTGCTGTTGAAGCGACTTGGGAATTACTGCTCTATCACCACGAACTAAGCAGCCATCATTCCAATCGGAAAATTCATCACGAAGTCTGTGGAAGGTTTTCAGCTCTTCTGGAATTTGCTTAGACCACTCAATCTGGAGGAAGTGGCACACATGCTGGAGCGTAGCCTCATTCAGTGATTCGGTTTTGAGTTAGTCGCAGGAGACAAAGTTTCTGATGGACTGAGTTATGATTGATGTGACATATTTGTCGTCATCTGTGAATAAGTCAGCACCAGAGTTTGAAACAGGTGTCAAACGGCTGAGCATGTCAGCTACGTGGTTGCAACTGCCAGTGATGTACTGTATATCAAAGTTTTACTGATGAAGGCGATCTGACCATCGGTTGATTCATAGTAGTCTGCCCAGATCCAGTTGTAGCGAGTAACGCTTGGTGATCCGTACGGAGGGTAAATTTCCTGCCATAGAGGTAGATGTGCCAGCGTTTAAATGCATAGATGCAAGCGAGTGCTTCGCATTCCCCTGTAGAGCATTTATGTTCTGCAGATGGGAGCATGCGAGAGGCGAAGGCTACTGGGCGTTCCAGGCCGTCAATTCATTGCGAGGGCACAGCACCCATGGCAGTGCCTGATGCATCCGTGGTGACATACGTAGTGACATTCGGATCAAAGTGCGCGAGGATAGGAGGGAATGTGATTTTCTCCTTAAGCGTGGTGAATGCCTGAGCCTGGGAATCTGTCCATTCCCAAGGGATGTCCTTGCGCAGCAACTTACGAAGTGGTGCAACAATGTGCGCGTAGTGCGGGACGAACTTCAGATAGAAGTTGCAAGTGCCGAGGAATGATGAACGTTCTTTGACGTTGGTAGCCTCCTGCATTCGCTGGATCGTGTCAATATTGTCAAGCGTCGTGCTGTGACTCTGTAGACCAGAACGTTTATTTCTCCAGCAGCAAATGTACACTTATTGGCATTAAATGTAATGCTATGTGTAGCAAATCTAGCCATAACTGCGTGAAGTTGTTGGTCATGATCTTCCATGGACGTGATAGTAGTGACGATCTTCTAAAATGCACGGTGCAGAAGATAGACTGTAGGGCATGCGTTGATACCGATACAGACCATCATGCATCGTGAATGTTGTGAGCGGTTTGCTATCCTCCGCTCGGGGTATTTGCAGGTAACTGTGGCGCATGTTGAGTTTCGGAATAACTATTGAGCCATTGAATTCTGAAGACAGTTCGTCGATGGTAGGAAGAGGGTACTTGTTGGGGATGATGGCCTTGTTGACTTCTTTCAGGTCGATGCATAAGCAGATCTCCCCATTTTTATGCCAAGCAATGATTAAGTTCGAGATCCAGGGTGAGGAGTTGATGCTCTCAATGATTCCCTGAGATTCGAGTCGTGTTAATTCTGCGGATACTTTGTCGTGAACCGCGAATGGGAGACGGCGAAGTCACTGCGTAACCGGTTTGACGGATGGGTCAATGCGGGGATGATGGCAGAATTTTGTTGTCACTCCAAACACTGTGAAGATTTAGGGATACTGCTTGTCAAAGTCCACCGTGTACACAGTTGTGCCAGTTGGTTCATAAACTTTGAACCCAAGCTTGTCAAAAAGGTCAAAACTCATGAAGCTTCGTCCCTTCGCGACATGAAAGGAAAAGTTCTCCAATGTTATGTCCTTGTTGTATATCAGAACAGATATGGTCCCAAGTACCTCAATTTTGGAATCAGAGTACGCATGTAGAGTGGAAGTTGTGGGCTGCAGTTGACAGTGCGTGAAATGAGTTTTGTACACAGCCTCGCTCAACATGGAAACTTTGGCTCTCAGGTCAATGAGGAAGCAGCAGGGCATGCCATCAATGCTTTTCTCACAGTCCTTGAATTTTCCCAGACCGATGTGCAAAATGTCATTAATGGCGTAAACCATACTGGGTTCATCACTATCGGGGTTGTCCACATGTCGAATATACTGCGATGAGTGACAGACACGAGCAAAATGGTTCATTTTACCACATGCAGACCATTTCTTCCCACATGCAAGGCAGTTAGGACGCTTTGCAGAGTGTGATTTGTCCCACAGTTAAAGCAGTAGAAGTTAGGCCCGCGATCCATAGTGGGTGGCTTATTACTAGCCCTGGGTCTCTGCTGTGATTTTCGCATTGGACGAACGCCTTGCACATGGGCTGTAGCTGAAGTCTGCTGCACAGGGGGAGCAGGGGATCTGGTCACTTTTGAATCGAAAAGCGCTGATTCGATTTGGATGGCCAACTTAGTTGCTTTGTCCAATGTGATTTTGTCAACCTCCATTAGCAAGCGTTCCCGAATGCTGGGTGTAGTGTATGGAGAAAGAGTCAGACTGAACACTGTGAGCTCAAAGTAAAGTGTGACCTTAGTCTTTTATTGCAGGTCTCCAGAGTGGCTCTCCAACCTGTGAAGCCTCCTTAAATATCTGTGCTCCCAAGGAATTATGGGATCCCTTGGGACTCCAGGGGATGAGCCCCCTGGTGGCTGTACAGAGTAAATACAAATTTACATAGACAACAACACTTCCCCCCCCCAAAGTCAATAGTGTAACTATTTACAATGTGAGTTGATCTGGGGCCCTTCTTACCCTGGTTGATCGTCTCAGTGTGAAAGCTGGTGTTGTTGAATCATTTGTTGGGCCCTCGCTGGGCTGCTGTGCAGTTGACCTTGCTGGGCTGCCTGGTGTGTTGGGCCCTGCTGGGCTGCTGTGGTTGATGGGTTCTGCTTCGTGGTCAACCGTGGTGCCGGTTGCCACTGGTGTGTCTGTTGGGGGGATCAAAAAAACGTAGGGTCCAAGGTGGGTTGCTCAGGATAGTCCGTGAATCTGAGTTTGATTTGGTCCAAGTATTTCTGGTGAGTGAGTCCATTTGAAAGTTTGACCCGAAACACCCTGCTCCCCTCTTTGGCCATGACAGTGCCGGGAAGCCACTTGGGACCTTGTCCATAATTAAATACAAATACAGGATCATTGATTTCAATCTCACATGACACATTTGTGCTAACATGGTATGCACTTTGTTGAAGCCACCTGCTCTCTACCTGTTCATGTAGATCAGGATGAACTAACGAGAGCCTTGTCTTAAGTGCTCTTTTCATGAGAAGTTCAGCAGGTGGGATCCCAGTGAACAAGTGGGGTCTCGTGCAGTAGCTAAGCAGGACTCGGGATAGGCGAGTCTGCAGTGAGTCTTCAGTTACCCTTTTCAAGCCTTGCTCGATGGTTTGCACTGCTCTCTCTGCCTGACCATTGGCTGCTGGTTTAAACGGGGCAGATGTGACATGTTTGATCCCGTTACGGGTCATGAACTCTTTGAACTCAGCACTGATAAAACATGGCCCGTTGTCACTCATCAGGACATCAGATAGGCTGTGTTTGGCAAACATGGCCTGCAGGTGTTCAGTAGTGGCAGCGGATGTGCTAGCCGACATTATCTCACATTCAATCCACTTGGAGTACGCATCTACAACCACGAGGAACATTTTTCCCAAGAACGGGCATGCATAGTCGACGTGTATCCTCGACCACAGTTTGGAGGGCCAAGACCATAAACTTAGCGGCGCCTCCCTGGGTACATTGCTTCATTGTAAGCATGTGAACGCAGGACTCTAAATCCGCATCGATACCGGGCCACCAAACGTGGGATCTGGCTATCGCTTTCATCATTACGATGCCTGGGTGGGTACTGTGGGGGTCATTGATGAAGGTGTCTCTGCCCTTCTTGGGGACCACTACTTGATTGCCCCACAGCAGGGAGTCTGCCTGTATAGACATTTCTTTGCGCTGGTACGGTTTTATCTCTTCCTGCATTTCCACTGGGACACTGGACTAGCTCCCGAGAAGCACACAGCTTTTGACTAGAGATAATGGCCCCAAGTTTCGCCATGATTTGCTCCTGATTTTTAGGAGCAACTGGTGTAGAACGGAGTATCTTAGAAATCAGAATTCTCGCCATTTAGTTTGCTGCAGTTCTAGTCAGTTAGAACAGTTTCACTTTGGAACAGAATTTCTTTTTCAAAAGGGGGCGTGTCCGGCCACTTACGCCTGTTTTCAAAGTTTCGTCAGTGAAAACTTACTCCAAACTAACTTAGAATGGAGTAAGTGAAGATTTTTGTACGCTTGAAAAAACCTTGTCTACACTTTAGAAAATCAGGCATAGGTTACAAATCAGGCGTAGGGAATGGGGGGGAGGGGTTTAAAGGGAAGTTTACAAACATTAAACACTTCAGTTTTACAAATAAAGAGCCATCATCAATAATAAATGATATAAACATCAATAAATCAATCAAAAAAAATTAATAAGAAATATTTTTTTTTAAATCAATAAATAAAACATTTTCTACTTACCGACTGCAGCACCGGGAGCCCTCCAACAGCATGCTGGGATGCCCCCTCCCCCCCCCCCCAATGTTTCTCTGTCAGTGTCTCTATCTCTGTCTGTCTGTCTGTGTGTCTCTCATTCTCTGTCTGTCAGTGTCTGTGTTTCTGACAGCAAGGGGAGGGGGAGGATGGGGGTAGAGGGAGAGGGGGGGAGCAGGGGGAGGGATGGGGGAGAAGGGGGGGAGAAGGGGGAGGGGGAGGAGGAGAAGGGGGAGGGGGGCAGGGGGAGGAGGAGAAGGGGGAAGGAGGGGAGGAGAGAGGAGAAGGGGGAAGGGGGGGAGGAAGAAAAAGGGGGGGAAAGGAGAGGGGGGAAGGAGAGAGGGGAAAAGGAGATGGGGGGGGAAAGGAGAAGGGGGAGGGAGGCTGAACGGGCATGGCCCGCCCCAGCACAAGATTTACAGGTAGGTGGCGTTGGGTCGGGTCGGGATCGCGGGTCGGGTGGTGGGGGTGGTGGGAGGGAGGTCAGTTCAGTTCGGGTTGAGGGAAGGAAGGGAGAGGGAGGTCAGGTCGGGGGGAGGGAGGTCAGGTCGGGTCCAGTTAGGGCGGCGGGGGGGGGGGGGAAGCGGGAGTCGGGTCGGTGTCGGTGTCGGGTCCGGTCCGGAGGCGAGGGGCGTGGGGGGGGGGAAGCGGGAGTCGGGTCGGTGTCGGTGTCGGGTCCGGTCCGGAGGCGAGGGGCGTGGGGGGGGGAAGCGGGAGTCGGGTCCGGTCCGGTCCGGTCCGGTCCGGAGGCGGGGGGCGGGAAGCGGGAGTCGAGTTGGGTCGGGAGGAAGCAGGAGCTGGTCGTGGGAGGAGCCTTATTCACACAGCCCCAGTGAGGCCATTCGGCCAGGGCTAGGGGCTGCGTGCTTCGGGCCCCTCCCACACAGTTTTGGGCACCTGGAGCTACTGCACATGCGCGCCCACTGTAGCGCGCATGTGCAGAGGTCCCGGCACTGTTTTCAGCGCAGGGACCTTGCTCCGCCCCCTACAGCTCGTGCTGCGCTGCGCCCGGCTGAAAACGACCTGCAGGGAGCTAGAGAATCTGGAAGTTTTTTTAGGCGCACTTTGTGGCGCGAAAGACGGGCGTCCTGGTCGGGACTGCGTCGTTCTAGGTGCGGCTCGAAACTTGGGCCCAATAAGGGGTCCTGGCTTGTTCAGGTTTTGATCTGCCGGGCAATGACGGGTGATTGCTCACTCTCAAATGTTTCCATAACTATGGCTAGATCTGTGAGCTGCGCCATTTCCACCCCCGTGGTGGACAATGGCAGCCTACTGAGAGCATTGGCGCAGTTTTTTGTGCCTGGCCTGTGGCGGATGGCGTAATTGTATGCAGACAACGTGAGCGCCCATCTCTGGATGCGGGCCGATGCATTGGTATTCATCCCTTTACTCTTGGAGAACAGGGATATAAGTGGCTTATGGTCAGTTTCCAATTCGAATTTTAGCCCAAACAGGTATTGATGCACTTTCTTTGCCCCATAGACACACGCTAACACTCCTTTCTCAATCATGCTGTAGGCTCTCTCAACCTTAGCCAGACTCCTGGATGCATGAGTAACCGGTTGCAGTTTACCGAAATCATTAGCTTGTTGCAATACACAACCGACGCCATATGACGACGCATCACATGCTAGTACCAAACGCTTACATGGATCATACAACACAAGCAATTTGTTTGATCATAACAATTTTCTCGCTTTTACAAAGGCATTTCCTTGGCTTTTGCGCAAACCCATTCGTCCCCTTTTCGTAGTAAGACATGTCGTGGTTCTAACAGTGTGCTGAGACCCAGTAAGAAGTTACCAAAGTAGTTCAGGAGTCCCAGAAAGCTCCGTTACGTTCTGTGGCCTTGGTGCGTTCTCAATTGCCTCCGTCTTGGTGTGGGTGGGCCTGATGCTGTCCGCCGCAATCCTCCTTCCCAGGAACTCCACTTCAGGCGCCAGGAAAATGCACTTCGAGTATTTTAACCTAAGCCCCACGCGATTGAGTCGACTAAGAACCTCCTCCAGATTCTGCAGATGCTCAACTGTGTTCTGACCTGTGACCAAGATGTTGTCCTGGAAGACCACAGTGCGCAGGACCAACTTCAGTAAGCTTTCCATGTTTCTTCGGAATATCGGCGTCACCGATCGGATTCCAAATGGGCATCTGCTATAAACAAAAAGACCTTTGTGCATGTTGATGCAGGTGAGGGCTTTCGATGATTCCTCCAGTTCCTGCGTCATGTAGGCTGAAGTCAGATCCAGCTTTGTGAACGCCTTTCCTCCCACCAGCGTTGCAAAGAGATCGTCGGCCTTTAGTAGTGGGTATTGGGCCTTCAGGGGGAAACGATTGATAGTTACTTTGTAATCGCCACAGATTCTGACGGTGCCATCTCCCTTGAGGACTGGGACGATCAGTGAAATGATACCCTCTCTTTGCAGCCGGTCTAGCTCGATCTCTACCCTTTCTTTCATCATGTACGGTACTGCTCTCGCCTTGTGATGGATGGGTGGTCGCGCCCCCGGAATTAGGTGGATCTGTACTTTTACTCCTTGGAATTTCCAGATGCCTGGTTCAAACAGTGAAGGAAATTTGTTTAAGACCTGGGCACACGAAGTGTCTTCAGCGGACGATAGCGCTCGGATATCATCCCAGTTCCAGCATATTTTTCCCAGCCCTCTCCTGCCAAGCAGCATGGGATCATTGCCCGGAACCACCCAGAGTGGTAGCTTGTGCACCGCTCCATCGTAGGAGACCTTCACGGTAGCACTGCTGATTACATGGAATCAGTTCTTTCGTGTAAGTTCTTAGTTTCATGCGAACTGGAGTTAAGACTGGCCTTGAGGCTTTGTTGTACCACAACCTTTCGAAAGTATTTTTGCTCATGATGGACTGGCTCGTGCCCGTGTTCAGCTCCATTGATACCGGGAGTCCATTTAGTTCAACATTCAGCATTATCGGGGGACAATTCATGGTGAATGTGTGCACCCCATGTATCTCTGCCTCCTCGATCTGAGGCTCTGGTTCGTCGTGATCCTCCGTGGATCTGTCCTCCTCTGCAACATGGTGGTTTTCAGGTTAAACAGGCTTTGCAGCTTGCCTGCACACTCGTTGGAGGTGTTCCATTGTTCCACAGCCCTTGCAAACGTACCCTTTGAATTGGCATGAATGGAAACGATGATCACCCCCGCAGCGCCAACAATGTGTTAATGGCCTTGCATTCATCATCTTGATGGTGGATTCTGAGACATCTGCAGACGTGTAGCTGCAGGTATGTGTGACCTGCCCTGTATGTTACGATTCGAAAACAACATCACTTTGTTCACAGTACTTGTAGCAGCTCTTGTGTGCTGAGAGATTTGCTTCGTATTGTCACTGTGGCAATGAATGCCTGGGCTATCACTATGGTCTTACTCAAGGTTGGGGTCGCGACAGTCAAAAGTTTGCAAAGTAAGGTTTCGTGGCCAATGCCAAGTACGAAAAAGTCTCTGAGCATGTGCTCTAAATGTCCTTCAAATTCGCAATGTCCTGCAATGTGTCTTAGCACGGTGACATAACTCGCCACTTCCTTGTCTTCAGACCTTTTGTGGGTATAGAACCGGTCTCACCATCAGAACGCTTTCCTTCGGGTTCAAATGTTCTCGGACCAGTGTGCACAAATCGTCGTATGATTTCTCAGTGGGTTTCTTCATGAGGCCATATGTTGATGCCCCACAGACGGTGAGGAGGATCGCCCTTCGTTTGGCAGCGCTCTCTTCCCCATCTAGCTCATTGGCCACAAAGTATTGGTCGAGTCGCTCCACTAAAGTTTCCCAATCATCTCCCTCCGAGAATTTCTCCAGGATTCCCACTGTTCTCTGCATCTTTGGGTTCGCTATCTGTATCTTGTCAACAGTTGTAGTGTATGGAGAAAGAGTCGGACTGAACACTGTGAGCTCAAAGTAAAGTGTGACCTTAGTCTTTTATTGCAGGTCTACAGAGAGCCTCTCCAACCTGTGAAGCCTCCTTAAAAACCTGTGACTCCAAGGGATTATGGGATTCCTGGGGACTCCAAGGGATGAACCCTCTGGTGGCTGTACAGAGTAAATACAAATTTACATATACAACACGGGGGAATCGTTGTTTTCTCAATTTGAGAAAACAACGGTGAGCTGGTGTTACGTTGTCACTGTCTAACCCACTCGCCATGATGTACTTCAAAAAACTTTTTATCCATCTCAGCCACAGAATTGGAGGATCCCTGGGTGTGGAAATGAAAGGTAGGGGATAGGGAGGTTAATTTGATTCATCCTCTTTGCCAAATAATGTTGTGTACACAAATATTCAAACTAACTGAACCAGGAGTAAAGTAACTTAACTGTGTCCTTTATAGCAACACCCAAAATGGTGTCCCAAAACCAGCATGAACCAGCAGTGTGTGAATAGATTTTGCAGGGTCCGAATGCCTGTCTAGTGTCCTGTAACAAACAAATAGAGTATGAACACAACACCGTTCACCCATCACCCCTGTGCTTGCTGACCTACTTTGGCTCGTGGTTAAGCAACGCCTTGATTTCAAAATTCTCATCCTTGTTTACAAATCCCTCCATGGCCTCACCCCTCCCTAGCTCTGTAATTGCTCAGCTTCACAACCCCACAAAAGATGTCTGCGCTCCTCAAATTCTACTCTCTTGAGCATCCCTGATTATAACTGCTCAACCATCAGTGGCAGTGCCTTCAGCTGCTTGGGCTCTCAGCTCTGGAACTCTCTCTAAACCTCTCCACCTCTCTACCTCTCTTTCCTCCTTTAAGATGCTCCTTAAACCCTACCTCTTTAACCAAGCTTTTGTTCATCTGCGTAATTTCTTCTTATGTGGCTCGGTGTCAAATTTATCTGTTTTGTCTTATAACAATGCTGTGAAGCGCCTTGGGACGTTTTACTACATTAAAGGTGCTATATAAATACAAGTTGGTGTTGTTGTTGTGTAAAACGTGTGTTGGTGAATCAGCAGTCCGTTTTACATCTCTCCTGATTTTTATTTCCATTGGTCTATCCAGTCATATCAGGGGTCAATTCCAAATGTCATGCTTACAGCAGGGAGCTTTGGCAACTGACAGCACATGCTAGAAATTTGGGTTTGTACTAAGTATGATTTTCAAGACCTTATTTTTAAATGGTCAGAGATACAGTGCTGATGTATTCTTCTGGGAGTGTAAAGTCAAAAAATTAACCCTGCAGAAAACATAATATATAAATTTCCCAAATTATTAGTGACTTATTACTAGATACGTTTTTGGTTACATTCCCCTCGCACTAATAATTGGATCCTGTACGACATCACATCAGTACACTCATATTATCAATGACTCCATAGTTGAGTCTAATTTTTCTCAGTCTGCAAAATGCAAAATAATTTTTAGTCTATAGCGCTTGATTCAATTTGACAAAAATGAAGAAGTCATCTTCTCACAACAACCCAACATGATTTATATTGTACATAATCTTATCTGTGCACAACTAATTAACACTTCAGATCATCATTCTAAGCCTAAATAAACAGCTAGTGTGAGGGGAATGTAACCAAAAACGTATCTAGTAAAAAGTCACTAACAATTTGGGAAATTTATATATTATGTTTTCTGTTGGGTTAATTTTTTGACTTTGCACTCCCGGAAGGATACATCAGCACTGTATCTCTGACCATTTAAAATAAGGTCTTGAAAATCATACTTACAAACCCAAATTTCTGGCATGTGCTCTAAGTTGCCAAAGCTCCCTGCTGTAAACATGACATTTAGCTTATTTTGAGAAGAAATGCTGATTCCAGAATTACGGAAATACTGGATGAAATTTTCAACTTTGGCGGGGACATAAAAATGGTCATTTTGGATCAGTTCGAGTGATTTTCCTTTCCACTGACATCAACAGTGAAGAAAATTAGGTGGGATGTATGACCAGCGGCCGATCCAATACCGCCAGTCTTATGTCCCCCACTGAAGTTGAAAGTTCCGTCCACTATAAGTTTAAAAAGTTCAACCCAAATAAAATCCAATTCACCACACAGGTCACTAAGTAAAAGTCAATGAATTTATTTTAAAAATTACATTTAAATAGCATTGATTGCATTTAGTTCAGTCTCTTCTACAGCACAGAAGGAGGCGATTTGACCCATCGTGCCACTGCCGGCTCTTTGAAAGAGCCAAACAATTACATAAGAACATAAGAAATGGGAGCAGGAGTAGGCCATTTTCCCCCTCGAGCCTGCTCTGCCATTTAATAAGATCATGGCTGATCTGATTATGGACTCAGCTCCACTTCCCTGCCCGCTCCCCATAACCCTTTACTTCCTTATCGTTCAAAAATCTCTGCCTTAACTGTATTCAATGACCCAGCCTCCACAGCTCTCTGAGGCAGAGAATTCCACAGATTTACAACCCTCTGAGAGAAGAAATTTCTCCTCATCTCAGTTTTAAATGGGCAGCCACTTATTCTAAGACTATGCCCCCGAGTTTTAGTTTCCCCTATGAGTGGAAATATTCTCTCTGCATCCATCTTGTCGAGTTCCCTCATTATCTTATAAGTTTCAATAAGATCACCTCTCATTCTTCTGACTCCAATGAGTAGAGGCCCAACCTTCTCAACCTATCCTCATAAGTCAACCCCCTCATCTCCGGAATCAACCTCGTGAACCTTCTCTGAACAGCCTCCAATGCAAATATATCCTTCTTTAAATACAGAGACCAAAACTATGCAGTATTCCAGGTGTGGCCTCACCAATACCTTGTACAGTTGTAGCAGGACTTCTCTGCTTTTATACTCCATCCCCCTTGCAATAAAGGCTAACATTCCATTGGCCTTCCTGATTACTTGCTGTACCTGCATACTAACTTTTTGTGTTTCATGCAGAAGGACCAGGTCTCTCTGTACTGAAGCACTTTGCAATTTTTCTCCATCTAAATTATAATTTGCTTTTCTATTATTTCTGTCAAAATATTTACATTTTCCCACATTATACTCCATCTGCCAAATTTTTGCCCACTCTCTTAGCCTGTCTATATCCCTTTGCAGGTTTTTGGGTCCTCCTCACAATTTGCTTTCCCACCTATCTTTGTATCATCAGCAAACTTGGCTACATTACACTCGGTCCCTTCATCCAAGTCATTAATATAGATTGCAAATAGTTGAGGACCCAGCACCGATCCCTGTGGCACCCCACTAGTCACTGTTTGCCAACTGGAAAATGACCCATTTATCCTGACTCTATTTTCTGTTAGTTAGCCAATTCTCTATCCATGCTAATATATTAACCCTAACCCCGTGAGCTTTTATTTTGTGCAGTAACATCTTATGTGGCACCTTTTCGAATGCCTTCTGGAAATCCAAATACATCACATTCATTGGTTCCGCCTTATCCACCCTGCTTGTTACATCCTCAAAGAACGCCAGCAAATTTGTCAAACATGATTTTCCTTGCATAAAACAAATTTGACTCTGCTTGATTGAATCATGCTTTTCCAAATGTCCCGCTACTGCTTCCTTAACAATAGACTCCAGCATTTTTCCAACGACAGATGTTAGGCTAATTGGTCTACCATTCCCCACTTTTTGTCTGCCTCCTTTTTTAAATAGGGGCGTCACATTTGCGGTTTTCCAATCTGCTTGGACCGACCCAGAATCCAGGGAATTTTGGTAGATTACAACCAATGCATCCACTATCTCTGTATCCACTTCTCTTAAGACTCTGGGATGCAAGCCATCATATCCGCATTTAATCCCATTATTTTACCAGGTATTACTTCACTAGTGATAGTGATAGTATTAAGTTCCTCCCTCCCTATAGCCCCTTGATTATTCACTATTGGAGTGTTTTTGGTGTCTTCTACCGTGAAGACCGATACAAAATATTTGTTCAATGTCTCTGCCATTTCCCTGTTCACCATTATTAATTCCCCAGTCTCATCCTCCAGGGGACCAACATTTACTTTAGCCACTCTTTTCCTTTTTATGTACCTGTAGAAACTCTTACTATCTGTTTTTATATTTCATGCTAGTTTACTTTCATAATCTATCTTCCCTCTCTTAATCTTATTTTTAGTCATTCTCTGCTGGCTTTTAAAAGTTTCCCAATCCTCTGGCTTCACACTAGTCTTGGCCACATTGTATGCCTTTGTTTTCATTTTGATACCCTCCCTTATTTCCTTAGTTAGCCACGGATGGTTATCCCTTCCCTTACAGTCTTTCCTTCTCATTGGGATATATTTTTGTTGCGAGTTATGAAATATCTCCTTCAATGTCTGCCACTGCTCATCAACCGTCTCATACTTTAGTCTATTTTCCAAGCCTACTTTAGCCAACTCTGCCCTCATACCTTTGTAGTCCCCTTTATTTAAGCTTAGGACATTGGTTGGAGAACCAACATTCTCTCCCTCCAACTGAATTTGAAATTCAACCATATTATGATCACTCATTCCTAGAGGATCTTTTACTACGAGATCATGCATTAATCCTGTCTCATTACACAGTACTAGATCTAAGATAGTCTGCTCCCTGGTTGGTTCCGCAACATACTGTTCAAGGAAACTATCCTGGATATACTTTATGAACTCCTCCTCAAGACTACCCTGGCCAATTTGCTTTGTCCAATCAATATGAAGGTTAAAATCACCCATGATTATTGCCGTGCCTTTTTTACAAGCCTCCATTATTTCTTGATTTATACTCTGTCCAACCGCGTAGCTACTGCTAGGTGGCCTATAGGCTATGCCCACCAGTGACTTTTTCCCTTTATTATTGCTTATCTCCACCCAAACTGGTTTAACCAACAATTAGTCCCATTCCCCTGCTCTTTCCCCATAGCCCTGTACATTTTTTCCCTTGAAGCATTTATGCAATTCCCTTTTGATCATTACTATTGAATCTGCTTCCAAAACCCTTTCAGGTGGGGCATTCCAGATCATAACAACTTGCTGCGTAAAAAAAGGTTTCCCTCATGTTGCCTCTGGTTCTTTTACCAATCACCTTAAATCTGTGTCATCCGGTTATCAATCCTGCTGCCATTGGAAACCGTTTCCCCTTATTTACTCTATCGACAACTTTCAGGATTTTGAACACCGCTATCAAATCTCCTTTTCACCTTCTCTGCTCTAAGGAGAACAATTCTAGCTTCGAACGTCTCTTCACATAACTTAAGTTTCTCATCCCAAGTAGTATTCTCTTTTGCACCCTCTCTAAGGTCTTGACATCATTCCTAAAGTGTGGTGCCCAGAATTGAATGCGATACTCCAGCTAAGGCCTAACTAGTGTTTTATTAAAGATCCCATATGCTATTTTAACTGCCTTTTAAATTAACTTGCCACATTCAAAGGTGTGTGTACCTACACCTAAAGGTCTCTCTGTTCCTGCACCCCCTTTACAATTGTACCCTTTTGTTTATATTGCATCTCCTCATTTTATTTACCACAATGTATCAATTCACACTTCTCTGTGTTAATTTTCACCTACCATGGGCTAGACTTTCCACTAAGGTTGCTATCGCCCAAAAAATGGGCGATGTTCTGGCCTTAGTGATTTTTTATTTTTCAGGATCGCTGGAATATCGACCCTTTTTTTGAGCGCTACTTCGGCTTTTTATTTTGGGCGATAGTCTTAGCAATGTGGAATGGGCCTTAGCAATGTGGAAGGCTGGCGTCTATAGCAACGGCCATTCTGCACATGCGTTTTTTTTTGCAAAGAAGTCTTCCCGCGATTCGGGAGGTCAGGGGTCACCTGCGCATGCATAGAAGACAAAGGGAGAGAGAGAGAGAGAGAATGTTTGTGGTGGAAGGAGGTGGAAGGATTTGGTGAGATAGTGATCGGCAGTAAAATACCTATAAAATATCTATAAATCAGTTATAAATAAGATGGACACGTCTCGTGAAGAGTCGGGGGACGGTGTCCAGGAAATTTCAGGGAGAAGGAGGGCAAAACCCTTCTCAGATGAAGGAAATGAAGCACTGGTCCACGAGGTAGAGACTCGGTGGGCCCAATTAACCCGGGGTGGACATGGGAAACATCCACCCCAGACATATCAAAATATTTGGGCCGAGATCACCGATGTGGTGTCCTCGGTGTCCCATGAGCGGAGGGAATTCTACCAGTCTCACAAGAGGTAGAACAGCCCGGTTGCTTCGGCAAGAGTAAGTATTAAATAGATTTTAAATTGTAATGATCCACTGAATATGTAAATCTGCCGAATTGTAATTAAGCTGGGTATTCTTGCGTAGATTCCCTGCTAAGATTTGGACTGGGTTCAGAACCTGCGCCCTTTAAGTCTAATTTTGGCATCATCTCTGTTATGTCTTTAATACTCTTATGAATGACTCCATGAGGTCTAGTATTGTACTTGAGCCATTGTGACCTTCGTCCCATTTATTGTAACTCCAGAGTGAGGCACAAGCATGGTGGGCAGCCTTTTATACTGGGCCCTGCACACCTATGCAGATGACCCTCAGGTCTCCCACCGCAGTTCCCTCTGGTGGCACACCTTATATGACTATACAGTTAGTATACATGGTCTACATACATGACCTACATACATGACATCACTTCCCCCCAAGTCTTTAATGCAAATTAACTCGTACATTGACAGTGACCTGGGCTTTGTTCTTCCTGGTTGACTATTGGAGAGTCGCTTCTAGCTTGGGTAGGTTGGAAGTGAGATTTGTTGCCAGTGGAGGTCCCCGTGGTTTCTGGTTGTGAGTCCATGACTACTCCATTCTCCCCCACCACACAGAGATCTTGCTACTGGCCCATTACATGCAAGTTGTATTCAAGTTCATCACATGGGTTTTACATTTACATCTTGGTACATTAGTTGGGTGGATTACAATTGCGTTTCTTTTTGTGTGGTACATTTACATGATCAGTACAGGTATATCAGTACAGGTACACAAGGACAGTCTAGTTCCAGCATGGCCAGATGAGATCCGGGTCGTCTGGTGGCGGCGCAACGCCCCATGCTAATGGGTCTGTGGGTGAGGTGAGCTCATTTTGCTCGAGTTGTCGGAGCTCAGGGCTCTTGCCGTTACTCCTAGTGTCGGACAGGCCCAAAGACAGCTGTTGTATCTGTGACCTCCCTGTCCTTTTTGTTTACACAGTGTCACTGCTGCTCCCTGGGAAGCAGTCTGAGCGAGTGAGCATTTCATCTAAGCGACGGTGGGGCTGCCTCGTTTTGTCTAGCAGTTCACAGGGGACTGCTGACTCGCTTTCCTTGAGAGCACCGTTGTGAGCACTCTTTAGTTTGGCATCCTGGCTGGTCCAGGTCCCGTTTGGAGGAGCCATTGCGGGTGACCCTTCGGTCTTGGGCATTACCATGGTGGCGAGTGGGTTTGTGGGCTCCGCTCTTTCCACCCGGGTAGTGGGTGACGGTAGCCGACTGCGAGCATAGGCGCAGTTTACTGTTTCTGGCCCGTGGCGGTTCATGCCATCGGGTGCCTGCAATGTTAAACCGATCTGAGGCAGGGTATCGCTACCGGTGCCTCTGCTCTCAGGGGATCATTTACGCTGTGGCTTGTCTATTTCTGTCAGCTGTGGGGACACTTTATGATTGGATCCAAGGGTGTCTTCCCAGCTTCAGTGGCAGAATCCCTGGAAAAGAAGATTGCGGCAGTCGACATCATGGACAGGGAAAAGATGGCATCCAAACCACGAGGTGCAGCGCTACTGGAGCAACGGCACGTGATTCCACACAAGGAAGATGATTGGGGTAAAAGTAGTAAGGCCATTTTAAAGGAGGCCAGCAACCCACCATTTTTGAATGAACTGCTTGAAATTGGTAACCAACGTAAAAGTCCAGCTGTAACGAGCAAAATGTTGTTGAGTGATGTCGGGTGCAAATTGCAATCAGCCAATGTAGCGGGCGAACACTTAATGGTCGTATGCAGGTCCAGCAGGCCTGCATCCCAGGGACCAGAACGATGTATCTTCCTCCCCAGGAGTCCTGCCACTGAAACCGGGAAGGTGCGTTCGGGTCATCTCGGCCGGATCATCGCTACGCAGTCGTGATGAGCGGTCTGTGCCTCGGGGGCTGCGCGGATCTGCTCTCCGGTGTCTGATCCAACCGAAGGTGGGGGCTTGCTCTGACTCTGAGCATGGGGGACGTCGATCGCTGGAGGGATGAAATCTTCCCAGTTCCAATGAATCTTCCCCATCCATTTTCTTCCAAGTAGCGTTGGTCCATCACCTGAAACAATCCAGAATGGTAAATTGTGCACTGCGCCATCATGAGATACACTTACATCTGCATTACCAACAACTGATATCAGTTCCTTGGTGTAGGAGCACAGCTTTGCCTGAACCGGGACCAGCTTGGGTTGTTCAGCTTGATCGTTCTGTAGCCTCTCAAAGGCTTCCTGGCTCATTACTGACTGACTCGCCCCTGTGTCCACTTCCATGAAGACTGGAACGCTATTTATCTTGACTTCCACTTTCACTGGAGGACAATCTGTGGTGCAGGTATATACTCCATACACTTCGGCCTGGGACTGAGCTGTCTCTCTCGCCATCTCCTTGTAATCCGTGTTGGATTCACAGCCACCTGCTGACTCCTCTTCCACGTGGTGAGTCACAGCTCTTTTGCACATGCGCTGGAGGTGGCCCTTTGTGCTGCAGCCTTTGCACACACAGTCTCTGAACCGACACTGATGAGCCCTGTGATTACCTCCGCAATGTCAATATGGTGTTACTTGACTTACGTTTGCACCCCTCGGCGAACTCTGAGTTAAAGGACTCGGGGGCCTGTACGCTCTGCCCTGGGCAGGTTCACGTTCAACAGTTCTGCCTGTGAAAGGCGCCATTCTATTTACAGTACTTGCCGGGTTTGAGTCCTGAGAGTGAGTCATCATCTGCTTGGAGCTGCAGCTTGCGGTCATGAATGCCTGGCTGATGCAGATGGCCTTCTGCAGAGTGACGGTGGTTTCGGCAGACAGTAGCCTGTGAAGAAGGGCCTCATGACCGATGCCAATTACAAAGATGTCCCGCAACGCATCGGTGAGGGATGTGCCGAATTCACACGGTCCTGCCAGCCTCCTGAGGTCGGCAGCGTACTTCACGATTTCCTGACCCTCGGGGTCGCGATGTGTATAAAATCGATGCCTGGCTGTGAGAATGCTCTCCTTCGGTTTGAGTTGCTCCCGAATTAGCACTTTCAGCTCCTCGTATGACTTGGTCGATGTTTTCTCTGGTGAGGTCGTAGACCGTGGGCCCACAACTGGTCAACAGGATAGCTCTGCGCTTATCTGCCAGCGTGCCCGGATCATCGTCTACCAGGTCGTTTGCTACGAAATATTGGTCAAGCCGCTCCGTAAAGGCTTCTCAATCTTCACCCTCTGAGAACTTTTCGAATGCACCAAAGTTAGTTTTTTTTGCGTGAAAGTTCGTAATCTCGTCGCCAGTTGTTATGTCTTTAATACTTTTATGAATGACTCCGTGAGGTCTAGTATTGTACTTGAGGTGTTGTGACCTTAGTCCCTTTTATTGTAACTGCAGAGTGAGGCACAAGCATGGTGGGCAGCCTTTTATACTGGGCCCTGCACACCTATGCAGGTGACCCTCAGGTCTCCCACCATAGTGCCCTCTGGTGGCACACCTTATGTGACTATACAGTTAGTATACATGGTCTGCATACATGACAATCTCCTTTTGGGTTACGTTGGTGGATGGGGCATGACTGAGCACTGAGGGATCCGGTCAGCTTTGCCCAGACTGTGTGAGTCTCTCTGGCTGCTGTCACTTATACAGTGACCCAGCCTGGACTGGGGGAGAGCTGCCCTGGCTCACTGTCTGGGCTGGGACACTTTTGGACATTAGCTCCGGCCCCACAGAGGTTTCCGAGCACAGCCCATGAACACGGTGCCCTCTCCCATTACGTTCCTATCATTGCCGAGCTCACCAGTGGTCCTGATTCGCCCCCCTGGGACCTCCATTGAGTCATAAATCGCCTACCTCTCCTCAGGCGCCGAATGCAACAGCCTGTGGATAGGGCCCTTCCTGGAGATTGAACATGAGATGTTTGGTGTCAACCATTAGTTACTAAACACAATGTTATTAAATATTTTCTTTAAACATAGATGTTATAAACATGCCATCCATTGTGGATACAAACCGTAATAGAATGTGTTGTCTTTCCGTAATAGTACCTCGTCAATTAGCTTATGCCATGCTCTTGTCACGTTTGCAGAGGAAGATATCGAAGAATCGATCCGAGCAGAGGCACACCGGAGGAGGCCCTGCTCAACAACAGCCACTCACTGACTTGGAGGATCATGCGGCAGCATTAGTAGGCAGTCACAGTCGCTCTGCCACCCGTGGTGATGCAGATCCCGTTGTTGCGCCACGTGAGTGATGTGCAAAGCAGTTGTAATTCAAAGAAATGTAACGGCATTTCATTATAATATATGAATGATGTCATGTTATGCATGCAGCTTCTGTACTACTCTCAGGTTAACAACTTAAGAATGTAAGAAATAGGAGCAGGAGTAGGCCATTTGGCCCCTCGAGCCTGTTCCGCCATTTAATAAGATCATGGCTGATCTGATCATGGACTCAGCTCCACTTCTCAGCTCACTCCCCATAACCCTTGACTCCCTTATCATTCAAAAATCTGTCTATCTCCACCTTAAATATATTCAATGATCCAACCTCCACAGCTCTCTGGGGCAGTGAATTCCATAGATGTACAACCATATGATGTAATCATATATGTAACGTCTCTCGTTCACATATATTGCAGTAGTGTTGCTCCTCCTACATATGCCAGCGCAACACATGCAATCTCATGTCTAACCTCCTGTTCAAATAAGCTCAATAATGTTTTGCAGGTCCCCAGACTCCCGAGGCGCAAAGGGAGGCCGCTCCTGCCCCATTGCAGGTGGTCATCTCCACGGATGCAGAGGACACTACTGAAGGGGAGGAGGAGGAGGAGGAGGAAGGTGAGCAAATGTCATCTGTTGTACCTGCAGCCACGTCTTCATCAACAGATGAAGTAGCGGGGCCAAGCGGCTTGCAGCAGGCCACTCCAATCGTACAGTGCCCATGCCGACCCCACGGAGGTTGAGTCGGCAAGGTAGGGATGTGCTGCGATGGGCAGATCCTAATGAGGACATGGTCGCACGGTCAAGGGCGAGCATCGACATCGGTCGAGAGCTCCTCCAGGCGATTTGTGGGTTGACCGGAAACATTGCCGCAATGTCCGCTCGATTAATGGAGGGCATGGAGTGCATAGTTGTGGCAATGGGCCAAATGAACAATGCTGTCCATGCCTTGCGGCATACAATAGTGTCGGGAGACGGCACTGCACCCCAAGGTGCAATCGCACCAACCACCCGGACAGATGCGAATCAGGAGGAAGAACTTCCTTCTGGCTCGGAAGACATTTGTTACGAAACGTCTTCTCCTCCAGCCACTGAGGAAATTTTGCCAACGTCACCCCCTCCCCACAGCAGCAGGTCTTGAGGTCCTCTGCTGCAAGACGTATTGGTCCTATTACTCGGGGATTGAAACAGGGGTGGGGGGTCACGACAAGGGGGGGTCAAGGGTCAGGAGGGAAGCATGGCCGCAGGTAAGTGTGGTGGGGGGGGGGGGGGAGTTTATATTGTTAGTTCTTGTTAAAAATTGTTGTGTTAAAAATATTGTTGTTAGTTCGGAGTGGGGGAAGTGGGAGGCAGTGGGGGTGTTATATATGTTTCAGTTAAAAAATTTCTAATTTGTCTTTAATTATTAAATTCTTTTATTTAACTTTACAATTGTCCTACATATATATAGAAACATATAAAATAGGTGCAGGAGTAGGCCATTCGGCCCTTCTAGCCTGCACTGCCATTCAATAAGTTCATGGCTGAACATGCAACTTCAGTACCCCATTCCTGCTTTCTCACCATACCCCTTGATCCCTCTAGTAGTAAGGACTTCATCTAACTCCTTTTTGAATATATTTAGTGAATTGGCCTCAACAACTTTCTGTGGTAGAGAATTCCAGAGGTTCACCACTCTCTGGGTGAAGAAATTCCTCCTCATCTCAGTTCTAAATGGCTTACCCCTTATCCTTAGACTGTGTCCCCTGGTTCTGGACTTCCCCAACATTGGGAACATTCTTCCTGCATCTAACCTGTCTAATCCCGTCAGAATTTTAAACATTTCTATGAGGTCCCCTCTCATTCTTCTGAACTCCAGTGAATACAAGCCCAGTTGATCCAGTCTTTCTTGATAGGTCAGTCCCGCCATCCCGGGAATCAGTCTGGTGAACCTTCGCTGCACTCCCTCAATAGCAAGAATGTCCTTCCTCAGGTTAGGAGACCAAAACTGTACACAATACTCCAGGTGTGGCCTCACCAAGGCCCTGTACAACTGTAGCAACACCTCCCTGCCCCTGTACTCAAATCCCCTCGCTATGAAGGCCAACATGCCATTTGCTTTCCTAACCGCCTGCTGTACCTGCATGCCAACCTTCAATGACTGATGTACCATGACACCCAGGTCTCTTTGCACCTCCCCTTTTCCTAATCTGTCACCATTCAGATAATAGTCTGTCTCTCTGTTTTTACCACCAAAGTGGATAACCTCACATTTATCCACATTATACTTCATCTGCCATGCATTTGCCCACTCACCTAACCTATCCAAGTCGCTCTGCAGCCTCATAGCATCCTCCTCGCAGCTCACACTGCCACCCAACTTAGTGTCATCCGCAAATTTGGAGATACTACATTTAATCCCCTCGTCTAAATCATTAATGTACAGTGTAAACAGCTGGGGCCCCAGCAGAGAACCTTGCGGTACCCCACTAGTCACTGCCTGCCATTCTGAAAAGTCCCCATTTACTCCTACTCCTGACATGTCTTCTAATAACGTCGGATAAAACATGAATAAAATGGTTGGAAACAATGGCCATGGCAGGCCAGGCGAGGCAATAATGAAACGTAACGTAACTGTAACTATCACCAATGTAAGTTCAGGCAAATCATTCATTTATGAGCTGCTGACGCAAGAGTTTTGCAGCTACGTAACTACCACGCTGCTCTTCCAGTCTTGCGGGGGGGGTGGGGGGCGTGGGCATGGGGGCATGGGTTCATCGCCAGGCTGAATGTCCTCCCCGAGGTCCTCTTCATCCTCCTCCTTGACCGGCGATTCCATCTGGCAATTGTCCTCTCCTCATAGCTAGGTTATACAACATGTAGCATACCACAATAAACTCAGCGACCTGCTCAGGGTGGTATTGTCGGTTGCCTCTTGAGTGCTCTGAAACACTATTTAAGAACTCCAATTGTCTTTTCCACGACATTGCATGTAGCTATAGGGCTTTCATTGTTGCGCTTCTCAGCTTCCATCTGGGGATTACGCACGGGGGTCATGAACCAGCTGGCAAGGCCATATCCTTTATCCCCCAGCAACCAACCGTGCCCTTGTGGCTGACTCTTAAACAGGTCAGAGACAGTGCTCTCACGCAAGTTGTGTGCATCATGGATGTTGCCTGGAAAATTTGCATTTACTGCCATGATTATTTGCTTGTGGTTGACAACGAGCTACACATTCAGGGAGTGGAATCCCTTTCGGTTCCGAAACAACTCCGCATCCTCTAAAAGTGCTCGCAGGGTGATGATGTGCGTACAGTCTATTGCTCCCTGCACCTTGGCGAAGTTTGCTATTCGCGAGAAACCCAAAGCCCTCTTAGTCTGTGCCTCCCTGGTCCTAGGGAAGCTTATAAAGTCCATCCTGCGTGCGTAAAGGGCTTCAGTCACCTGTCGAATAGAGCAATGTGTGATGTGCTGAGAGATACCGCAAATGTCGCCAGCTGAGGCCTGAAAGGAGCCCGATGCGTAGAAGGAAAGTGCTGCAGTAACCTTAACCTCAACTGGCAGTGCGGTCTTGATGGTGCTGGTAGGCTGCAGATCTCCCTTAATTAGTTAGCAGAGCTCACCGATGACTTCCTTTCAGAAGCGCAGCCTCCTAAGGCACGTGTTATCAGACAAGTTCAGGTATGATTGCTTTTCCCTGTAAATGCATTGGGTGTAAGGTCCTCCTCCACAGCAGTCTGCCATGTCTTTGATTGGGCACATAATGCTCTTCAATATACCTTCTCCCATCTCCAGTCTGCAGCATGTGATTCGTGACCAATACTGGTAAAGAAATTACAGACCTCATCACTATAAATGCCCTAAATTTGTCCTCAACAGATACAAATGTGATTAGATGATTGGCAAGAGTCAACAAGGTCCGTAAAATCACTCACAAATTGATTCTCCTCATAAGCACTTGAAGCATCCTTTCAGTACAGGTCCTCCGACATTCTAAATGGCGTCCGTAGTGCCGAGTACTGCCGACTTAAGGTCAGGTGATTGCAGCTTTTCTCCAGCAATCTTTTCGGCGAGTGATCAGCTCGGCGAAGTGTGGGCAACATGGCAAAAGTTGTCGTCGGCGATCATCTGGGCGATAGCCTAAGGCCGGGCGATGCAGCACATTCATGTGTGCCGAAAGCAATGCTCCGGCCCTACTTTCCATTTTTGAGCAAAAATGGGAGATAGCCTTCTTATATGGGTGATAGATGGACGATCATGAGTGGAAAGTCTAGCCCTCAAAGTGCAGAAAAATACATTTAAAAAAATAATTTAAACATTTAAAATAAGGCAAATTTATTTTTAGATTCTTTAAAATATTTAAATTTATTTTGCAAAAAATTAGATTAGTTTTAAATAATTAATTAAATTCCAGTTTTATTAATTTGAAATATGTGATAGTTTTAAAAAAAAGTTATTTTCAGTCTCTGTTTTTGGGGGTTGTCCCATTCATACTAATGGTGATTCCGTACATATGGAACTCACATAAGGATGGATGGGGATCCACCTACACTGATAGGTTGAGCCGGCCCATGTGATCTCATTGATGCACAGGAAACCCTTACACTCCTGGGATACGTGGGCGTCTTCGAAGGCCTTCACATAGAGGACCTGGACCGCAAATCTCCGAACCGCCTGGACCGCCAAGTAGATTCATAGAGATTGTTCAGGTCGGAGCCATCTGCTTTCGACCGCAATTTCTGGGCCAGCTTGTATTGAGCTTCGTTGGAACAGCGGAGGTGTTTTTTTTTTAGAAAGTATCATAGAATAGTACAGCACAGAAACATAGAAACATAGAAAATAGGAGCAGTAGTAGGCCATTCGGCCCTGCGAGACTGCCTTTCAAATATGATCATGGCTGATCCTCCAATTCCCACTTTCTCCCCATACCCCTTGATGCCTTTTGTTTCTAGAAATCTATCTATCTCCTTCTTAAATATATTCAGTGACTTGGCCTCCACAGCCTTCTGTGGTAGAGAATTCCACAGGTTCACCACCCTCTGAATGAAAACATTTCTCCTCATCTCAGTCCTAAATTTCCTACCCCATATCTTGAGACTGACCCCTTGTTCTAGACTTCCCAGTCACGGGAAACATCCTCCCTGCGTCCAGTATGTTCGATCCAGTCAGAATTTTACACGTTTCAATGAGATCTCCTCATTCTTCTAAACTCTAGGCCTAGTCAAACCAATCTCTCCTCAAAAGACAGTCCTGCCATCCCAAGAATCAGTCTGGTGAACCTTCGCTGCACTCCCTCTATGGCAAGTATATCCTTAGGTAAGGAGACCAAAACTGCACACAATACTCCAGGTCTGGTCTCACCAAAGCCCCGTATAACTGTAGTAAGACATGCTTGCTCCTATACTCCAATCCTCTTGCAATGAAGGCCAAAATACCATTTTCCTTCCTAACTGCTTGCTGCACTTGCATCTTTGCTTTCAATGACTGGTGTACAAGAACACTCAGGTCTCTTTGTACATCGACATTTCCCAAGCTATCACCATTTAAATAATACTTTGTCCTTATGTTTTTCCGACCAAGGTGGATAACTACACATTTATCCACGTTATACTGCATCTGCCATGTGTTTGCCCACTCACTCAACCTATCTAAATCGCCTTGCAGTGTCTTTGCATCCTCTTCACAACTCACAATCCCACCTAGTTTTGTGTCATCAGCAAATTTGGAAATATTACATTTGGTTCCCTCATCCAAATCAGTGTGGTACACCATTAGTCGCTGCCCGCCACCCCGAAAAAGACCCGTTTATTCCTACTCTCTGTTTCTTGTCAGTTAACCAATTTTCAATCCATGCCAGTATATTACCTCAATCCTATGTGCTTTCATTTTGAACAGTAACCTCTTGTGTGGGACTTTATCAAAGACCTTCTGAAAATCCAAATACACTACATCTACTGTATTTGGAAAGCCTGCTTAAATCCATTCCGGGAACGGTCGTATTCCAGGACGACATCCTCATCACGGGTCGAGACACCGAGGAACACCTCCACAACCTGGAGGAGGTGCTACGCCGACTGGACCAGGTAGGCCTGCGACTCAAGAAGTCTAAATGCATGTTCTTAACCCTCGAGGTTAAGCTTCTGGGCAGAAGGGTTGCTGCAGATGGGATTCGGCCCACCGAATCCAAAACAGAGGCGATTCGACAAGCACCCAGGCCCTGCAACACATCGGAGCTGCGTTCATTCCTGAGACTGTTGAACTATTTCGGGAACTTTCTGCCGAACTTGAGCACATTGTTGGAGCCGCTATACATGCTCCTGCGTAAGGGTTGCGATTGGTTTTAGGGGTACTGTCAGGAACGGGCTTTTAATCGGGCGCGAAACCTACTTTGTTCAACAAGTTGTTGACCCTGTTCGACCCCTGTAAATGTTTAGTTCTGACATGTGATGCATCGTTTTATGGGGTTGGGTGCATGTTGCAGCAGGGTAATGCTGAGGGTCAGCTACAACCTGTGGCTTATGCTTCCAGGTCACTCTCTCAAGCAGAACGGGGATATGGCATGGTCGAAAAGGAAGCGCTTGCATGTGTCTATAGTATAAATAAATTGCATCAGCACCACTTTGGTAGCAAGTTTGAATTAGAGACGGACCACAAGCCATTAACATCCCTGTTGTCAGACAGCAAGGCTGTCAATGCCAACGCATCAGCTCGCATACAGCGGTGGGCTCTCACGCTGGCTGCTTATGACTACTCCATCCGGGACTGGCCTGGCACCGAAAACTGCGCTGATGCACACAGCAGGCTTCCAGTGGCCACCACTGAGGGGGCAGCTGAGCAAAGCTCTGAGATGGTCATGGCTGTCGATGCCTTTGACAGTGCAGGCTCCCCCATCACAGCCCGCCAGATCAAAATCTGGAGAAACAGAGATCCCCTCCTATCCTTGATTGAGAAATGTGTCCTGACTGGGGATAAGAACATAAGAACATAAGAATTAGGAACAGGAGTAGGCCATCTAGCCCCTCGAGCCTGCTCCGCCATTCAACAAGATCATGGCTGATCTGGCCGTGGACTCAGCTCCACTTACCTGCCCGCGCCCCGTAACCCTTAATTCCCTTATTGGTTAAAAATCTATCTATCTGTGATTTGAATACATTCAATGAGCTAGCTTCAACTGCTTCCTTGGGCAGAGAATTCCACAGATTCACAACCCTCTCGTAGAAGAAATTCCTTCTCAACTCGGTTTTAAATTGGCTCCCCCGTATTTTGAGGCTGTGCCCCCTAGTTCTAGTCTCCCCAACCAGTGGAAACAATCTCTCTGCCTTGATCTTGTCTATCCCTTTCATTATTTTAAATGTTTCTATACGATCGCCCCTCATCCTTCTGAACTCCAACGAGTAAAGACCCAGTCTGCTCAATCTATCATCATAAGATACCCTCTCATCTCCGGAATCAGCCTAGTGAGACGTCTCTGTACCCCCTCCAAAGCTAGTATATCCTTCCTTAAGTAAGGTGACCAAAACTGCATGCAGTACTCCAGGTGCGGCCAACATTCCATTCGCCTTCCTGATTACCTGCTGCACCTGCAAACTAACTTTTTGGGAGGACCCTAAAAGAGTTTCATGCACAAGGACCCCCAGGTCCCTCTGCACCGCAGCATGTTGTAATTTCTCCCCGTTCAAATAATATTCCCTTTTACTGTTTTTTTTCCAAGGTGGATGACCTCACATTTTCCGACATTGTATTCCATCTGCCAAACCTTAGCCCATTCGTTTAACCTATCTAAATCTCTTGCAGCCTCTCTGTGTCCTCTACACAACCCGCTTTCCCACTAATCTTCGTGTCATCTGCAAATTTTGTTACATTACACTCTGTCCCCTCTTCCAGGTCATCTATGTATATTGTAAACAGTTGTGGTCCCAGCACCGATCCCTGTGGCACACCACGAACCACCGATTTCCAACCCGAAAAGGACCCATTTATCCCGACTCTCTGCTTTCTGTGAGCCAGCCAATCCATGCTAATACATTTCCTCTGACTCTGCGTACCTTTATCTTCTGCAGTAACCTTTTGTGTGGCACCTTATTGAATGCCTTTTGGAAATCTAAATACACCACATCCATCGGTACACCTCTATCCACCATGCTCGTTATATCCTCAAAGAATTCCAGTAAATTAGTTAAACATGATTTCCCCTTCATGAATCCATGTTGCGTCTGCTTGATTGCACTATTCCTATCTAGATGTCCCGCTATTTCTTCCTTAATGATAGTTTCAAGCATTTTCCCCACTACAGATGTTAAACTAACCGGCCTATAGTTACCTGCCTTTTGTCTGCCCCCTTTTTTAAACAGAGGCGTTACATTAGCTGCTTTCCAATCCGCTGGTACCTCCCCAGAGTCCAGAGAATTTTGGTAGATTATAACGAATGCATCTGCTATAACTTCCGCCATCTCTTTTAATACCCTGGGATGCATTTCATCAGGACCAGGGGACTTGTCTACCTTGAGTCCCATTAGCCTGTCCAGCACTACCCCCCGAGTGATAGTTATTATCTCAAGGTCCTCCCTTCCCACATTCCCGTGACCAGCAGTTTTTGGCATGGTTTTTGTGTCTTCCACTGTGAAGACTGAAGCAAAATAATTGTTTAAGGTCTCAGCCATTTCCACATTTCCCATTATTAAATCCCCCTTCTCATCTTCTAAGGGACCAACATTTACTTTATTCACTCTTTTCCGTTTTATATATCGGTAAAAGCTTTTACTGTCTGTTTTTATGTTTTTCGCAAGTTTACTTTCGTAATCTATCTTTCATTCCTTTATTGCTTTCTTAGTCATTCTTTGCTGTTGTTTAAAATTTTCCCAATCTTCTAGTTTCCCACTAACCTTGGCCACCTTATACGCATTGGTTTTTAATTTGATACTCTCCCTTATTTCCTTGGTTATTCACGGCTGGTTATCCCTTTTCTTACCGCCCTTCTTTTTCACTGGAATATATTTTTGTTGAGCACTATGAAAGAGCTCCTTAAAAGTCCTCCACTGTTCCTCAATTGTGCCACCGTTTAGTCTGTGTTTCCAGTCTACTTTAGCCACCTCTGCCCTCATCCCACTGTCATCCCCTTTGTTTAAGCATACTACGCTCGTTTGAGACACTACTTCCTCACCCTCAATCTGTATTACAAATTCAACCATACTGTGATCACTCATTCCGAGAGGATCTTTTACTAGGAGATCGTTTATTATTCCTGTCTCATTACGGATTGGGCACCCGTACACGGAGCATGCCCTAAGGAGGTCAGGCCGTTCCACAGGCGGATTGATCGATGAGCTCTCCATCCAAGCTGACTGCCTACAATGGGGCAGCCGGGTAGTCATGCCCCAGAAGGGCAGGGAGGCATTCATCAGGGAACTCCACAGCGAGCACCCAGGCATTGTGATGATGAAGGCCATTGCCCAGTCATATGTTTGGTGGCCTGGAATTGATTCAGACCTGGAACACTCTGTTCGCAGGTTCATGACCTGTGCCCAACTGGGTAATGCCCCCAAGGAGGCCCCGCTCAGCCCGTGGCCCTGGTCCACCAAGCCATGGTCACGCATACATGTTGACTACGCGGGCCCGTTCATGGGGAAGATGTTCCTCATTGTAGTAGATGCGTACTCGAAATGGATCGAGTGCATCATCCTGAATTCATGCACGTCATCCACCACCATGGAAAGCCTACGTGCGATCTTTGCGACCCATGGCTTGCCGGACATCCTGGTTAGTGATAATGGCCCGTGTTTCACGAGCTATGAATTCCTGGAGTTTATGTCGGGCAATGGCATCAACCATGTCAGGACTGCGCCGTTCAAGCCGGCCTCCAATGGTCAGGCGGAATGGGCAGTCCAAATCATTAAGCAAGGGATGCTCAGGATTCAAGGACCCTCCCTACAATGCCGCCTATCGCGCCTCCTGCTGGCCTATAGATCCCGCCCGCACTTGCTCACGGGGGTCCCGCCCGCAGAGCTACTCATGAAATGGACACTCAAAACTCGGTTGTCCCTCATCCACCCAGTCCTGACCGACATAGTTGAGGGCAAGCGCAAGTCACAAAATGATTACCATGACCGTAATTCAAGGGGGAGATGTTTAGAAATAAATGATCCTGTATTCGTCCTCAATCACGCCATGGGGCCCAAATGGCTTGAGGGTATTGTAATTGGCAAAGAGGGGAATAGGGTCATCATGGTAAAACTCAACAATGGCCAGATATGCCGTAAGCATCTGGACCAAGTAAAAAAAAGGTTCAGAATGGACACGGAGGAACCTGAAGAAGACCATGAGATGGAGCTCACAACACCGCCAGTGAACGAGCAACAAGGGCAATCAGAAGAATGCACAGTCCCTGAGGTCAGCCCGGACAGGCCGGAATCACCACAGGTGACAGACACTCACGTCAGTGTCCAACAACCAGAGCCCCAACTGCGGCGCTCCACGAGGGAGCATAGACCACCTGAAAGACTAAACCTATGATCCCAATAAGACTTTGGGGGGCGGGGGGGCGGAGATGATGTCATGTATGTAACTCCAATGTAACACCACTGTATTACTTTATACATTCAACTCAGATGCACACCTTGACGACAGGGGGTGAACTTGTGGGAGACACTCCTTACCTGATCACACAGGTATATAAAAGGGAGGTCCCACGCAGGGTCATCACTTCTGCAGTTCTGAATAAAGAGTTAAGGTCACTGAGTGGCCTTGTCCCTGGAATGTGCCTCGTGTGGTTTCATGCTGTAGCGTAAGGACTTTACACTCCACCAACCTTACCCCGCCACGCAGCACTGCCCCCCCAGTCATCAAAATCCACAGCGCAGCCTTGGACAACGTGGACCATGTTCCATACCTCGGGAGCCTACTGTCAGCAAGGGCAGACATCAACGACGAGGTCTAACACCGCCTCCAGTGTGCTAGCGCAGCCTTCAGTCGCCTGTGGAAGAGAGTGTTCGAAGACCAGGACCTCAAATTTAGCACCAAGCTTATGGTCTTCAGGGCTGTCGTGATACCCGCCCTCCTATATGGCTCAGAGACATGGACCATATACAGTAGACACCTCAAATCATTGGAGAAATACCACCAACGCTGTCTCCGCAAGATCCTACAAATCCCCTGGGAAGATAGATGCACCAACGTCAGTGTTCTCGATCAGGCCAACATCCCCAGCATCGAAGCACTGACCACACTTGATCATCTACTTGGAACTCTTCCATGGCAAGCAATCCCCAGGTGGACAGAGGAAACATTTCAAGGACACCGTCAAAGCTTCCTTGATTAAGTGCAACATCCCCACTGACACTTCGGAATGTCTGGCCCAAGACCGCCCTAAGAGCATCCGGGAGGGCGCTGAGCACCTCAAGTCTCGTTGCCGAGAGCATGCGGAAAACAAGCGCAGGCAGCGGAAGGAGCGTCCGGCAAACAATACTCCCCACCCACCCTTTCCTTCAATGACTGTCTGTCCCACCTGTGACAGAGACTGTAATTCCCGTTTTGGACTGTTCAATCACCTGAGAACTCACTTTTAGAGTGGAAGCAAGTCTTCCTCGATTTCGAGAGACTGCCTATGATGATGATCGACCATGGGGCCGATTTTCATCAAGGCCTCCGTCTGTTTAAGTGCCGCCCAACATGCCGTCGATATTTTGGACGGGATATTCAAGAAGAAGATTCCTCGAAGGTCAGCGGGCGGCAAATGAACGACATACGCCGCCAATCAGGGCCGCAGCGGACGGGAGCTCTCATTCTCGGCGGCCGCCCAAGTGCCACCGAGGATGGAGGCGGGCCCACGGAGGGTCGAAGACCTAAAAATTAAAATCAATAACAAAAAATTTAAAAAACTATCGGAAGCCCTTCAGGGGACCCCATCAAGATATGTCGCTGTGGAAAAACCAATAAAAAAATGTTCACTAACCTTTTTTCAACGATCTTCATGCTCACCATTGGGGACAGCCCAGCCTCCTCACATCGGTCCACCCCCGTTCTGCCGCTGAGTCACGCCGACTCCCACCCGCATCAATATGGGAGCTTGGCGGGCGGGAGGTCAAGTTGTGCTACTTGGCCATCCGCTGACGTCAGCGGGTGGTTCCCAGCGGCTCTCCCCTCCAAAGTGGCACTGGGCTGATCAAGAAGAACAATGTTGTCAGCAGTGGGCGGCAGTCAGCAGAAGCGGGCAGTGAGTTGATGAATTTCGGCGTCCATAAGCTTGGTGCCAGATTTGAGGTTCTGGTCTTCAAACATTCTCTTTCTCAGGCGACCGAAGGCTGCGCTGGCACACTGGAGGCAGTGTTGAACCTCTTCGTCGATGTCTGCCCTTGCTGATTGTCGGCTCCCGAGGTATGGAAAATTTTCCACGTTGTCCAAGACCGTGCCGTGGATTTTGATGACTGGGCGTGCTGCATCAAGAAGCCAGTTCCAGGGAGATTATTTAAAGGGATCATCAGTAATGACTCGCAGCTGTCAGGTTAGAGCAGTTTCGCTGGTTTCATGTCAGTTTCACCCACTGCAAAAGTTTAATTCGATAATTTCAAGGTTCTTTTGTATTAGGAGTCTTGTGGCAACTAAAAAGTAGCTACATTTATTCTTCAAAGATTCTACCTGCTATACTTGGTAACATTACTGGGGCCTGTACTGGCAGTCAACCTCGTTCTCCAGTGGAGGGAGCGTAGACAGCCAGAAATACAGAAACATGTGCGCAGAGATGAGGATGGACATCAGGGCTCTCACCAGAAGGCCTTACCCTCCGAGGGTATTCTGACAACATCTCTCCTACCTTCAATTATGTGAGGAGCAGTGTATTAGACAGCTCCGCCTCACCAATGAGGTGGTCACAGAACTTTGCCACCTCCTCTAAACAGACCTCCAGCCTCACACCAGAATGACTTAAAGTCAAGATCATAGGATTACATAGGATCACTTCGGGTATACGACACAGAAACAGGCCATCTGGCCCAACCAGTCCATGCCGGCGTTTATGCTCCACTCGAGCCTCCTCTCATCTTTCCTCATCTAAATCTATCAACATAACCCTCTATTCCCTTCTCCCTTATATGCTTATCTAGCCTCTCCTTAAATGCATCTATACTATTCGCTTCAACCACTCCGTGGTAGCGAGTTCCACATTCTCACCACCCTCTGGGTAAATAAGTTTCTTCTGAATTCCCAATTGGCTTTCTTGGTGACTATCTTATATTGATGGCCTCTAGTTATGCTCTTCCCCACAAGTGGAGACATTGTATCCACTCTATCAAAACCTTTGCTCACCACATCCTCATCATTCCATCCCTCTCGCAGGCCGTATCACAGCACAAAGCTGAAATGACAGACACCACAAAAGAATGCTCAGTGAATTAATACATTTATGAAAAATCAGTGAACAGATATTGACACCAAAAATATTAACTATTCACCATTGTGGAATCCCTTAGTGCCTCTCATTACTGTGCCTTTGCCTGCTGTAGTGCTTCCAAGAAATGTTGGCCCAGGCTGCTAAGTGTCTGTGCAGGAGACTTCAGGTGGCATTGCAGGATGTTTTCAACCAGCTCTGGACCTGGAAGGCCCGGCTGTAGACTGCACCAACTCAGCATGGACGGCAACAGTCTGGGCTAGTTGGATGTCAAGCAGCGACAAAGGCAATGGCAGCGTGGCAGTGGGGGGAGCAGGGATGCTGTCATCCTGAGAGAGGACAGCAGGTTCCTGCTCCACTGAACCACTGCCATTCCCCTGGGATACCACCTTCGCATCCCGACCAATCTGCTGGAGCACAGATTGCTGGCCTGCTGAGACACCAGAAAGGCCTAGTTGACGGGGGTAAACCCAGTCGCGATGGCAGCACTCAGAGCTTGCGTGGTATCATGCTGAGTCTGCAGTCTGAGATTCGATGCCACCAATCATAGACTGCATTACAGCACCTGAAGGGTGCAAAATTCACGAGAACCCCCCCAGTGTTCGGGCTCATTCGAAAGGAAATTTAATTTGGGACTATCTACCGGTAAGTTTGAAATCCTAAAGTAATTATGGAAGAAACTACGAACTTTAATCGAATTTTGGACTTTTGCAAGACAAATTCAAGCCTGTGGGAACAAAAGAAGCCCACTTGATTATTAGAACTGTCTGGGTGTTGGGACTAAGTTAACTTGCCTGGAAGACTGGACATTCGAAAACCCTTCTCCACAAGAGACGTTTACATTACAACAATAACTCAGAGATGCCAGCCATCAAACCAAACTGAGAAAAGCCATCTTCAACATGAATAAGAACAAAGGGCCCACTACAGCCTGTATGCGAAAAACTAAGCACAAAAGGACATTGCGATTAACAAGCTAATATTTCCATCAGGAAATAGATTTAGAAATGCAACCCACCCAAGACATATTAACTTTTAACGAGCCCACTAAAATATTACAAAGAAAAGTCAAGCCCGGCAAATTTAAACAAAGAATTCTGAACTGATTTGGTACGAAGATTAGAACAGCTCAAACCGTATAACTGGCCCCCTGTTTCAACAAAGGGTATGACACACTTTGCCATACAACCAAGACCACGTTGATGTCATCAATAAGGGAGAGAAACCAACGCGACAGTTGTAAACTAACTTCTCCAGCCTCGAAGTCCTGAAGGAAGGAAGAACATCACCATCACGGCAGCAACCGACCACAGCCAACGTGGCACCAACAAAAAACCACCACAATCGACCAAACTTGAAACAAAACTCCAACAGGAAGAAACTAAAGAATCGAAAGTTTCCACTCTACAATCTAAGCCCTGACTACCAATAGGTGAAAACATTACCTAAAGAGACTTTGAACCTATTTCTAACGAAGGAAACCGGGTACTTACCCCATAGATCCAAAACGCGCCTTACCGCATCAGCGGACTCAACCCAACTGAAGATTGCGCAGTAAGAAGTCTTCTCCGACGTTCGGGGCACAGCAAGCAGAACCTACAGAACTCAATGAACCCTGAAATCACGAACTACCACTAACTGACCAGAAAGGATTGGTAAGCATAGTCCCTGCCTTCCCTGGCGTCTAACCTAGCTAGAATTAGGTATTGGGAGGTGGGAGTTGTAATTTTTACTGTAACCCCCTTTGAATGTGTAATGTATTATTCTTTATCAGAGTGATTATAAGTTTGACATTGTATTTTCTTGTCTGTAATAAAGTCAAAGTTCTTTTGCACCAAATCAGTTGTCCTTTGCACTTTGTCACATCCCCCAAATAAACCCAGAATCTAGAACCCAAAGGAGTGGGAGCGATTCGAACCGCTCAAGTAGGTCAGAAGTGAACCTGACCCCCGAGACCACCTCCTTATACACCAAGACGTTGCATTGCTTCTGCCTGTGCTGCCAGATCACCCATCACACACGTCATGGGGTCTGGGTCGCCGCGGTCTCTCTGGGAGTCTACCATCGTCTGCAGACTGGAAATAATGGATTCCATAGGGTGCGCTGAGCCTTGTGCAATGTTGGAGGCGGATTCCTCCATGCACCTTATCATCTCCGTGCGCATGACCATCACCCTTTTTCTAAAGACTTCCCCATCGAGGTCCTCATCTGAGTCCTGTGCATCAGAACTCGCGCGCGAACTAACCTCCAGGGAACTGGCTCCCGAGCTACCCTTTACCCTGGCCTTGCTGTAGCCCACTCGTGCCCGGTGCCTCAACCTGTGCAGATTCCGCTACTACACTAGCCTCCAAAGAACACATAGTGCCAGTTTCTGAGCTGGTGCCTGCAGGTGAGATATGCAGTGACGCTGTGTGTTCTTCCTCCTCCTCTTCTCTCATCTCGCTCTCTACCGTGCCCTCAGGGACAGGCTGCACAGGTGCTTGCTCATTGTCTGAAAGCATAAATTTACAAGAGTCGGGTTAAGGTGAGGGGAGGGGGGCAGGAAGGGAGAAATGCATATATACAGCATGATTAGCTGGAAAATGCTAAATGTTTGTGGGGTGAGGGGGAAGTGGGATTTGAGAAGAAGGAGCAGGGATGACTATAATGTTGTTATCCCCAAAGGGGGTCAATGTCGCCAGTAGCCACGGCGCCCACCACTTGACGCCCAATTATTTGCAGCACTCGATTCTCCAGCACAGACAGTGGTTGGGTGTCGGCTTGTCCCCTGCTTGTACATTCCTGCTCCCTCCTATTGTGAGCCATCTTGGCCTGCAAGAGAAAGGGAAGTGTGAGAGTGAGTGTGGAGCGATGTGCTTGGGTGATATGCCTGCCATAGTTGAATAGCTGTCATTGTGTGCAAGGTGTGAGATGTGGGTGTGATTGTTGGTAGGTAGAGATTGTTGGGGGTGAGTGCTGGGGGTATGATGCTTTCGGCATTGTATGAAGACTGTGGTTCAGCTAATGGTGTGTATCACTTGTTGAAGCCTTCACTCACCCTGACCACCCGAGTGAGGTCATTAAATTTCTTCCTGCACTGTGTGGGGGTACTGGGGGATGTGCTGCTCGAGACGAACTACCCGATACGCACTGCCCGAGACGCGTTGCCCGAGACGCGCTGCCCGAGACATGCTGCGCTACCTCCCTCCACAAGGTGTGGACCACTTGTGGCGAGGGCCTCCTGCCACTTGTCGGCTGGAGCACTGCCCTCCGTCTCTCCACAGCAAACACCAACGCCTCCAATGCTTCATCACAGAATCTGTGGGCTCCCTCCCAAGGCGTGGATCTGTTATCAGCACGTCTCAGCTGCACAGCCAACAATGCTGAGAATGTGATGTTGCAGGATCAATGAATCTTTCCTTTAAGCACTGGAAAAAGCCTGCGGCAATCATGAGTTGTGATTAGACTGCACCTGATATTGGTCCACCCTTTGAGTGTAACGCCAATGAGCTTGGGCTTTAAACTTGAATTAGCGCTCCAATCATTTTATTGATTAGTGAGCACGAATTTTGCGGCAGTCTAAAGCATTCGCACCTGCCGCCGATTCTCCACTGTACAGCAAAATTCTAAAAGGACAAAGGGTGTTAATAAAACAAGCCTGAAGGCTTTGTGTCTTAATGCAAGGAGTATCCGCAATAAGGTGGATGAATTAATTGTGCAAATAGATGTTAACAAATATGATGTGATTGGGATTACGGAGACGTGGCTCCAGGATGATCAGGGCTGGGAACTCAACATTCAGGGGTATTCAACATTCAGGAAGGATAGAATAAAAGGAAAAGGAGGTGGGGTAGCATTGCTGGTTAAAGAGGAGATTAATGCAATAGTTAGGAAAGACATTAGCTTGGATGATGTGGAATCTATATGGGTAGAGCTGCAGAACACCAAAGGGCAAAAAACGTTAGTAGGAGTTGTGTACAGACCTCCAAACAGTAATAGGGATGTTGGGGAGGGCATCAAACAGGAAATTAGGGGTGCATGCAATAAAGGTGTAGCAGTTATAATGGGTGACTTTAATATGCACATAGATTGGGCTAGCCAAACTGGAAGCAATACGGTGGAGGAGGATTTCCTGGAGTGCATAAGGGATGGTTTTCTAGACCAATATGATGAGGAACCAACTAGGGGGGAGGCCATCTTGGACTGGGTGTTGTGTAATGAGAGAGGATTAATTAGCAATCTCATTGTGCGAGGCCCCTTGGGGAAGAGTGACCATAATATGGTGGAATTCTGCATTAGGATGGAGAATGAAACAGTAAATTCAGAGACCATGGTCCAGAACTTAAAGAAGGGTAACTTTGAAGGTATGAGGCGAGAATTGGCTAGGATAGATTGGCGAATGATACTTAGGGGGTTGACTGTGGATGGGCAATGGCAGACATTTAGAGACCGCATGGATGAAGTACAACAATTGTACATTCCTGTCTGGCGTAAAAATAAAAAGGGGAAGGTGGCTCAACCGTGGCTATCTAGGGAAATCAGGGATAGTATTAAAGCCAAGGAAGTGGCATACAAATTGGCCAGAAATAGCAGCGAACCTGGGGACTGGGAGAAATTTAGAACTCAGCAGAGGAGGACAAAGGGTTTGATTAGGACAGGGAAAATGGAGTACGAGAAGAAGCTTGCAGGGAACATTAAGGCGGATTGCAAAAGTTTCTATAGGTATGTAAAGAGAAAAAGGTTGGTGAAGACAAACGTAGGTCCCCTGCAGTCAGAATCAGGGGAAGTCATAACAGGGAACAAAGAAATGGCGGATCAATTGAACAAGTACTTTGGTTCGGTATTCACTAAGGAGGATACAAACAACCTTCCGGATATAAAAGGGGTCAGAGGGTCTAGTAAGGAAGAGGAACTGAGGGAAATCTTTATTAGTCGGGAAATTGTGTTGGGGAAATTGATGGGATTGAAGGCAGATAAATCCCCAGGGCCTGATGGCCTGCATCCTAGAGTACTTAAGGAGGTGGCCTTGGAAATAGCGGATGCATTGACAGTCATTTTCCAACATTCCATTGACTCTGGATCAGTTCCTATGGAGTGGAGGGTAGCCAATGTAACCCCACTTTTTAAAAAAGGAGGGAGAGAGAAAACAGGGAATTATAGACCGGTCAGCCTGACCTCAGTAGTGGGTAAAATGATGGAATCAATTATTAAGGATGTCATAGCAGTGCATCTGGAAAATGGTGACATGATAGGTCCAAGTCAGCATGGATTTGTGAAAGGGAAATCATGCTTGACAAATCTTCTGGAATTTTTTGAGGATGTTTCCAGTAAAGTGGACAAAGGAGAACCAGTTGATGTGGTATATTTGGACTTTCAGAAGGCTTTCGACAAGGTCCCACACAAGAGATTAATGTGCAAAGTTAAAGCACATGGGATTGGGGGTAGTGTGCTGACGTGGATTGAGAACTGGTTGTCAGACAGGAAGCAAAGAGTAGGAGTAAACGGGTACTTTTCAGAATGGCAGGCAGTGACTAGTGGAGTGCCGCAAGGTTCTGTGCTGGGGCCCCAGCTGTTTACATTGTACATTAATGATTTAGACGAGGGGATTAAATGCAGTATCTCCAAATTTGCGGATGATACTAAGTTGGGTGGCAGTGTGAGCTGCGAGGAGGATGCTATTAGGCTGCAGAGTGACTTGGATAGGTTAGGTGAGTGGGCAAATGCATGGCAGATGAAGTATAATGTGGATAAATGTGAGGTTATCCACTTTGGTGGTAAAAACAGAGAGACAGACTATTATCTGAATGGTGACAGATTAGGAAAAGGGAAGGTGCAACGAGACCTGGGTGTCATGGTACATCAGTCATTGAAGGTTGGCATGCAGGTACAGCAGGCGGTTAAGAAAGCAAATGGCATGTTGGCCTTCATAGCGAGGGGATTTGAATACAGGGGCAGGGAGGTGTTGCTACAGTTGTACAGGGCCTTGGTGAGGCCACACCTGGAGTATTGTGTACAGTTTTGGTCTCCTAACTTGAGGAAGGACATTCTTGCTATTGAGGGAGTGCAGCGAAGGTTCACCAGACTGATTCCCGGGATGGCGGGACTGACCTATCAAGAAAGATTGGATCAATTGGGCTTGTATTCACTGGAGTTCAGAAGAATGAGAGGGGACCTCATAGAAACGTTTAAAATTCTGACGGGTTTAGACAGGTTAGATGCAGAAAGAATGTTCCCAATGTTGGGGAAGTCCAGAACCAGGGGTCACAGTCTGAGGATAAGGGGTAAGCCATTTAGGACCGAGATGAGGAGAAACTTCTTCACCCAGAGAGTGGTGAACCTGTGGAATTCTCTACCACAGAAAGTAGTTGAGGCCAATTCACTAAATATATTCAAAAGGGAGTTAGATGAAGTCCTTACTACTCGGGGGATCAAGGGTTATGGCGAGAAAGCAGGAAGGGGGTACTGAAGTTTCATGTTCAGCCATGAACTCATTGAATGGCGGTGCAGGCTAGAAGGGCTGAATGGCCTGCTCCTGCACCTATTTTCTATGTTTCTATGTTTCTATGTTTTCTACTGACACCTCCCATTCCTGGGCTATAATGAATTTCTAGCCCAAGCCTCTATTTTTAAAGCCCAGGATTCCATATGGTTTATTAACTGATTTGTTAACCTGTCCTGCCAACTTCAAAGATTTGTGCACAAGCACCCCCAGGTCTCTCTGTTCTTGCACTCCCGTTAAAATTGTACCATTTAGATTGTATTGTCTCTCATTTATCCAACCATAATCCATCACCTCACTCTTCTCTGTGTTGAATTTTATTTGTCATATGTCCGCCCATTCCACAAGCCTGTCTATTTGCTCTTGTAGTCTATCGCTATCTTCCTCACTGTTTACTACACTTCCAAGTTTTGTGTCATCTTTAATTATGTCCTTAAGGAAAAATGGACTGGAGGAAGATCATCAAAATACAAAACCTAATTTGAAGAAAGGAGATTTAAATTGGCTGTGAAAAAAGATATTGGTTTAAATATAAAAACTTACGAGTTAAACCCGACACAGAAGTTGTGTGCCGAGAAAGAGAAACAAAGATGTTTACCTATGGAAAAGAGGAAAGTCATCCAAAAAAAAATTAATAAGTTCGGATTCAAAAGGGGAATAAATCTAAGTTACGCGAACTCAGCAAAGGAAGAAAAAAACCTGGGAATTAGGGAATTCTTAAAAAAGATAGAACCGGCACGGAAGTTTAGAGTTTGTGCGGAGAGAAATAAAACACAAGATTTGCCCAGTGAACGGGACCTAAAAACAAAATGCTGGAATACATATAGCTTGTGGGAAATTGGATTTCAGTAAACAAAATAGCTATTAAAAATGTGTGGTCTCGTCTTAAATCAATGAAAAAAATCTTTGACAAGTATTTGAATTGAAAGTTTAGAGAAATTGGAGTTTAATCTATAATGCTGTCTTTCCCGATGAGAAGGTTTTATTATGACAAATTTACTAATGATTTCTGCTGTTTTAATGGATTCCTAATTTCTAAGCAAGTTTTGAAAACACAAAGACTTGAAAAAAAAATTTCCGGATGGTTATGCTAAGTCACGTAATGACGTCAGGCCTTCTTGCAAACCTGTAAACATAGAAACATAGAAACATAGAAACATAGAAACATAGAAACATAGAAACATAGAAACATAGAAACATAGAAACATAGAAACATAGAAACATAGAAAATAGGTGCAGGAGTAGGCCATTCGGCCCTTCTAGCCTGCACCGCCATTCAATGAGTTCATGGCTGAACATTCAACTTCAGTACCCCATTCCTGCTTTCTCGCCATACCCCTTGATCCCCCTAGTAGTAAGGATCTCATCTAACTCCTTTTTGAATATATTTAGTGAATTGGCCTCAACAACTTTCTGTGGTAGAGAATTCCACAGGTTCACCACTCTCTGGGTGAAGAAGTTCCTCCGCATCTCGGTCCTAAATGGCTTACCCCTTATCCTTAGACTGTGACCTCTGGTTCTGGACTTCCCCAACATTGGGAACATTCTTCCTGCATCTAACCTGTCTAACCCCGTCAGAATTTTAAATGTTTCTATGAGGTCCCCTCTCATTCTTCTGAACTCCAGTGAATACAAGCCCAGTTGATCCAGTCTTTCTTGATAGGTCAGTCCCGCCATCCCGGGAATCAGTCTGGTGAACCTTCGCTGCACTCCCTCAATAGCAAGAATGTCCTTCCTCAGGTTAGGAGACCAAAACTGTACACAATACTCCAGGTGTGGCCTCACCAATGCCCTGTACAACTGTAGCAACACCTCCCTGCCCCTGTACTCAAATCCCCTTGCTATGAAGGCCAACATGCCATTTGTTTTCTTAACCGCCTGCTGCACCTGCATGTCAACCTTCAATGACTGATGTACCATGACACCTAGGTCTCTTTGCACCTCCCCTTTTCCTAATCTGTCACCATTCAGATAATAGTCTGTCTCTCTGTTTTTACCACCAAAGTGGATAACCTCACATTTATCCACATTATACTTCATCTGCCATGCATTTGCCCACTCACCTAACCTATCCAAGTCGCTCTGCAGCCTCACAGCATCCTCCTCGCAGCTCACACTGCCACCCAACTTAGTGTCATCCGCAAATTTGGAGATACTACATTTAATCCCCTCATCTAAATCATTAATGTACAGTGTAAACAGCTGGGGCCCCAGCACAGAACCTTGCGGTACCCCACTAGTCACTGCCTGCCATTCTGAAAAGTACCCATTTACTCCTACTCTTTGCTTCCTGTCTGACAACCAATTCTCAATCCATGTCAGTACACTACCCCCAATCCCATGTGCTCTAACTTTGCACATCAATCTCTTGTGTGGGACCTTGTCGAACGCCTTCTGAAAGTCCAAATATACCACATCAACTGGTTCTCCCTTATCCACTCTACTGGAAACATCCTCAAAAAATTCCAGAAGATTTGTCAAGCATGATTTCCCTTTCACAAATCCATGCTGACTTGGACCTATCATGTCACCTCTTTCCAAATGCACTGCTATGACATCCTTAATAATTGATTCCATCATTTTACCCACTACCGATGTCAGGCTGACCGGTCTATAATTCCCTGTTTTCTCTCTCCCTCCTTTTTTAAAAAGTGGGGTTACATTGGCTACCCTCCACTCCATAGGAACTGATCCAGAGTCAATGGAATGTTGGAAAATGACTGTCAACGCATCCACTATTTCCAAGGCCACCTCCTTAAGTACTCTGGGATGCAGTCCATCAGGCCCTGGGGATTAATCGGCCTTCAATCCCATCAATTTCCCCAACACAATTTCCCGGCTAATAAGGATTTCCCTCAGTTCCTCCTCCTTACTAGACCCCCCGACCCCTTTTATAACCGGAAGGTTGTTCGTGTCCTCCTTCGTGAATACCGAACCAAAGTACTTGTTCAATTGGTCCGCCATTTCTTTGTTCCCCGTTATGACTTTCCCTGATTCTGACTGCAGGGGACCTACGTTTGTCTTTACTAACCTTTTTCTCTTTACATATCTATAGAAACTTTTGCAATCCGTCTTAATGTTCCCTGCAAGCTTCTTCTCATACTCCATTTTCCCTGCCCTAATCAAACCCTTTGTCCTCCTCTGCTGAGTTCTAAATTTCTCCCAGCCCCCAGGTTCGTTGCTATTTCTGGCCAATTTGTATGCCACTTCCTTGGCTTTAATACTATCCCTGATTTCCCTTGATAGCCACGGTTGAGTCACCTTCCCTTTTTTATTTTTATGCCAGACAGGAATGTACAATTGTTGTAGTTCATCCATGCGGTCTCTAAATGTCTGCCATTGCCCATCCACAGTCAACCCCTTAAGTATCATTCGCCAATCCATCCCAGCCAATTCACGCCTCATACCTTCAAAGTTAGCCTTCTTTAAGTTCTGGACCATGGTCTCTGAATTAACTGTTTCATTCTCCATCCCAATGCAGAATTCCACCATATTATGGTCACTCTTCCCCAAGGGGCCTCGCACAACGAGATTGCTAATTAACCCTTTCCATTGACAGCTGTTTTATACAGAACATTATTAATTTGGATTTCTTAATAAAAGAAAGACTCACCTGACAGACAGAGGAAAAGGAGGGATAGTCAGAATAAAAATAAAATGAAAAAAGTCGATGTAATAATACTCGCCTGCTACAGAGAACAGATAGATACTCAAACAAAACTAAGAGAAGATAAATAAGCTGGAAGAGATAAAGACAGCTCTGTCAAAAGCCATCCAAGAGACTGGACAGGCCTGGGCGGAGTTGCTACCGGCTATCCTGATGAGATTAAGGGCAACTCCTAACCGAATGATGGGATTAACCCCATATGAGCTTATGACTGGGCGAGCGATGCGATTACTGGAAGGGATAATTACAGGAGGATCCGATGTGGGCCCTCTGCGGGATCAGATTAGGAGGTATGTGGTGGAGTTGTGCAAACAGCTTAAGGGGATGTGGTGGGAGGTGAGAGAACGTCAGGCAGGTCGAGACGAACGAGAGGAGTGGGAGTCCCCAGTGGATCTCTCTCAAGTAGGGGACAGAGTAATATTAAGGGCCTGCCAGGAAGAACAGGATTTGTGCCGCGCTGGTCAGGTCCCTACGAGGTCCTATTAAGTGGGGATACGTAGAGATATGCACGTGATAGGATGGTGGAAACATTAGCACCAACTAAAACCTTATTCAGTTTAACTAGATCATGGAGAACTTGCTAGTACTCCTCGTTGGGACGTTGGTCTTGGGACCTCTCGTGTCTACCCGGTATGGCAAGGAACACTGCCCAAATGGATGTGACAACCCCAGAAACACCACCACACTAGACGATTGTGCTCTTATAATATGATCAAACAAAAACAATGTACCAGTGACAGCTCCTTTAGGACGACGCGACAAAAACAGAACCACAGGAACACTCGCACGATACGACAACTATTGACCGTCTGGGGGGGGGGGGGGGGGGAAAGACAACAAGGAAGGTTTTGTGGGACTAAATAGGTTGATGATAACCGGGGGCGGGGGGGGGGGGGGGGAGGGTTGTGCTGGGAGTAATCGGAAGTTCATTTCTGTGGGGACTGAAGTGCAGACTGTCTAAATAATTCTAAAATAAGGTGGCAAACAGAACGCTTTAATGGAACACAGTCCGATGAGGGGGAAATAGTACGGATAAAATGGACTGAGGATCAGCTAAAAATAAAAGTGCATACGAGCTCACACTGGCAAATAGTACAATTACACCCTGGAAACGCAGAGAACGAGGTTAAGATATCGTGTACCGACAAGGTAATAGGTTCATCAGATATGAAACGTAGAGAGCCAAGCGATACAAAGGTTTTACCCCATAATATCCATACCTGCAGTGGGGGAGGGCCCTGGAGAATAGTCCCGTGACACCCATTCCCTTACTATTGCCCCAACCAAACGAAAGGGCCCGCAAACGGCCTGGTATGGAGATCGGAGGGAATAATGCTGCATGAAGTTCTGCCCGTAATTTAGGACTGCCAGAAAAGTGTGACCCGAAAGTACGGGCGCTATACACCCGTATGTTGCAGGAGATGATGTCCTGACAGGAGTCAACACAGGAACTTCCTTTGTTAATGCCCTAGATGTACAAACTCTAGAAGAACAAACAGAGCGGGTCAAAGACACAGTCAGGATTCTGCTACAGAAAGGGACAGGAAACACCGAGGACCTTGCTAGAGAAAGAGATGGGACAGCGCGGAGCTTAGTTAAAAGGATTATAGCCCTGGAGGGCCACGCTGCCACCATTAACCACCTGATTGATCGAGAATTTAATACAGAAAAGGAAGAGGTTCAGCGAGACCTCTGCCATGCTTACGGGGGATGGATGATCAGGCAGGTCAGGGAGAACCTGGACCAAATACACAGGGGCAAAGTCCCGGACTGGATCAATAGCACCCATCTGTTCCGCCTAGCACAGCATCCGGAGACACTGGATGTGTGCACTATGAAAGGAATGACAAGAGCCTTTCCAGCGACAGGCAGATGCAACGATTCCCATTCTGCCCTGGTGGGTCTGGACCATATCCCTAGTTTGAGGTAGAGAACCTGGGGCTAATCCGGGGTGAGAACTACATGTGGTATTATCCAATGGATCAATATGCGATCAAACGGAACGGAACCATGAGAGGGGTCTCATTATCAGGGTGCCGCAGGGTAGGAAGCCGAACTATATGTCCACATCCAGTGGGCTGGGGGAGTAAGGACGAGTGCGGATTTAATAAGACAAAGGGATGTGTCTTAGAAATAAGCCCATCAGAGTCAGAGCCCACTCACTCAGTCTACCATGGAAAAGGGGAATACTGTGTGGTAACCAACCAACTAACTTATGACTATGGTATTTATCAGTGTAACATCTCTAACCCCAACTTTTGCTTCACCCCGAGGCTACTGGTAACGATTGGATGAGCACGAATGACGTATATCCACGTTCGAGAAACTATTACCCTGAACCTGACTGATAAAATTAAGCAAGATTTATACCAATACAAAAGTAAACTGGCTGCCCCAATACCTCATCTGCCTGAGGACCTGAGGAATATAAAAGACCCCCTGCTGGCAAGCATAAAACAATACCACATTATCGAACAGGAGACACGTACATTGGACAAAAATATTGCAAAAGGCCTTCAATATACACCTTGTATGAGAAGGCGTGGAACTGGGACTGAATGTTAATATACACCCATGGATACGAATAATCTCACACATATTAGTGGCTGTACAATTGGTTTTAGCATTGGGATACTTATTTATGTGTTGTACTTCTTATAAACACTGCAGGACAAAGAAGCGAGCTCGGACTACCACATTGGAGGGAAATAAATTATTGATTACAGGAATCTAATTTGGAAACTCTGGATCTCAGTTCTCCCCAACCTAGCGGCTGATCACCGCAGCAGAGGTGGGGGAAATGAGAACTGGAGTGACAAAGGTGATCAATTGGGCTAGCCAAGGATCAAAAGGAGGGATATTGTAGAGGGATTTTTTGGCTATTCCTGCTATGAACCTAATATGGTCATGCCTGGCAAGAAAACCATATTTAGACTCCAACATCCACTTACCCTGAGCCATGAAGATAGGGGAAGCAAGACAAGGGAAGTGGGCACGCAGCTACATGTTTGCTCTTACTGCTATCTGCTTGTTTTTCTGCTGATAAAGGGGAACTGAATGTTTAAACAATGAGCTCAGGGTCTCATGTACCTTGTTGCGCAATGTGTCTATTCTTCTGTGTAACCTTGATGACACACACAGTTGTAGTTTGCGAGCTTAAATATGGGGCATTCTGGGCAAGTCAGGGAGTATCTGGGGTTATGGGTTGCGGAACCTGAGCACAGATCTCCGACGTGGCCACGTCGACAAATACGTATATTAAACTTGTGTGTTTTCCCACTTAAAGCAGACAGGTGTCTCGAGTTTTGTTCTTTGACATAGATTGGTACCCCAACAACAGCTATTCACCACAACTCTCTGTTTTCTATCCCTTAACCAATTTTGTATTCATGCTGCTACTGGCCCCAAATAAGGGTTTGCCAGGAATTTGAACCTGGAGCCTCTTGGAAATTTCAGCCATTAAACCCAAAGCGAGATCATACTCCTAGACCAACCAGCCCATTAATTGAAGCGCCTTTTGGCTGAAGCACCAACCCCTGGAGAATGCTGTGCTCCCAGGACCCCTAGCTCTAGTTCAGATGCTGCGACAAAGGAGACCTGTGGAAACATTGTTGGTGGAGCCAGGCTCAACTGGAGAAATATCCCCACAGTTGAGCCTTCTGGATGACGAAGCTGACAGTGATCATCATGTAGATGGTAGAAGCCCATGATGTCACCTTTTTTCTTTTTATTCATTCACGGAATGTGGGCATTGCTGGCAAGGCCAGCGTTTATTGCCCATCCCTAGTTGCCCTTGAGAAGTGGTGGTGAACGGTCTTTTTGAACCGCTGCAGTCCGTATGGTAAAGGTGCTCCCACAGTGCTGTTAGGGAGTGAGTTCCAGGATTTTGACCCAGCGACGATGAAGGAATGGCAATATACTTCCAAGTCAGGATGGTGTGTGACTTGGAGGGGAACGTGGAGGGACGTGGTTGTTCCCATGCACCTGCTGCCCTTGTCCCTCTAAGTGGAAGAGGTTGCTGGTTTAGGAGGTGCTGCCGAAGAAGCCTTAGCGTGTTGCTGCAGTGCATCTTGTAGATGGTATACACTGCAGCCACGGTGTGCCGGTGATGGAGGGAGTGAATGTTTAAGGTGGTGGATGGGGTGCCAATCAAGAAACCTGCTTTGTCCTGGATGATATCGAGTTTCTTGCGTGTTGGAGCTGCATTCATCCAGGCAAGTGGAGAGTATTCCATCACTCTCCTGACTTGTGCCTTGTAGATGGTAGAAAGGTTTTGGGAAGTCAGTAGGTGAGACACTCGCCACAGAATATCCAGCCTCTGACCTGCTCTTGTTGCCACAGTATTTATATGGCTGGTCCAGTTAAGTTTCTGGTCATGGTGACCCCCAAGATGTTGATGGTGGGGGATCCGGCAATGTAATGTCGTTGAATGTCAATGGGCGATGGTTAGACTCTCGCTTGTTGGAGATGGTCGTTGCCTGGCACTTGTGTGACATGAATGTTACTTGCCACTTATTAGCCCAAGACTTATTAGCCCAGGTCTTGCTGCATTTGGGCATGGACTGTTTCATTTTCTGAGGAATTGCGAATGGCACTGAACACTGTGCAGTCATCAGCAAACATCCCCACTTCTGACCTTATGATGGAGGGAAGGTCATTGATGAAGCAGCTGAAGATGTTTAGGCCTAGGACACTGCCCTGAGGAACTCCTGCAGCGATGTCCTGGGGCTGTGATAATTGACCTCCAACAATCACAACCATCTTTCTTTGTGCTGGGTAAGACTCCAGCCAGTGGAGAGTTCCCCCTGATTCCCATTGACCAGTTTTACTAGGGATCCTTGATGCCACACTCTCAAATGCTGCCTTGATGTCAAGGGCAGTCACTCTCACCTCACCTCTGGAATTCAGCTCTTTTGTTCATGTTTGGACCAAGGTTGTAATGAGGTCTGGAACCAAGTGGTCCTGGCGGAACCCAAACTGGGCATCGGTGAGCAGGTTATTGGTGAGTAAATGCTGCTTGATAGCATTGTCGACGACACACTTTGCTGATGATTGAGAGTAGACAGATGGTGCAGTAATTGGCTGGATTGGATTTGTCCTGCTTTTTGTGGACAGGACATACCTGGGCAGTTTTCCACATTGTCAGATAGATGCCAGCATTGTAGTTGTACTGGAACAGCTTGGCTAGAGGTGTGGCTAGTTGTGGAGTACAAGTTTCAGCACGGCAGCTGGGATGTTGTCGGGGCCCATAGCCTTTGCTGCATTCAGTGTGCTCAGCTGTTTCTTGATATCATGTGGAGTGAATCAAATTAGCTGAAGACTAGCTTCTGTGATGGTGGGGATCTCAGAAGGAGGCCGATAAGAATCATCCCCTTGGCATCTCTGACTGACAGTGAGCCCACTAGTGGACGGTTCCTCTGATGGTCAAACCAAGCCAAGTTGCGAAAACATGGAGGCTCAAGCTGCTAATGCAGAGGATACTCACTATTTCTGGCCTCTTAGAGCCAAGTGTCCAGAGTTTTGCAGCTACGTAACTACCAAGCTGCTCTTCCAGTCTTGCGGGGGGCATGGGCATGGGGGCATGGATTCATCGCCAGGCTGATTGTCCTCCCCGAGGTCATCTTCATCCTCCTCCTTGTCTTCCTCTTCTGCCTTCCCTCTCTCCTGAGGTGGACCGGCGATTCCATCTGGCAATTGTCCTCTCCTCATAGCTAGGTTATACAACATGTAGCATACCACAATAAACTCAGCGACCTGCTCAGGGTGGTATTGTAGGTTGCCTCTTGAGTGCTCCAGGCATCTGAAGCACTATTTAAGAACTCCAATTGTCTTTTCCATGACATTGCATGTAGCTATAGGGCTTTCATTGTAGCGCTTCTCAGCTTCCATCTGGGGATTACGCAGGGGGGTCATAAACCAGCTGGCAAGGCCATATCCTTTATCCCCCAGCATCCAACCGTGACCTTGTGGCTGACTCTTAAACAGGTCAGAGACAGTGGTCTCACGTAAGATGTGTGCATCATGGATGCTGCCTGGAAAATTTGCATTTACTGCTATGATTATTTGCTTGTGGTCGACAAAGAGCTGCACATTCAGCAAGTGGAATGAGCGATAGATGGGCGATAGATGGACGATCATGGGTGGAAAGTGTAGCCCCATGTGTCTGACCATTTCAACAGTCTATGTCTTCCTGAAGTCTGCTTCTAACCTCTTCATTGTTTACTACATTTCCAAGTTTCGTGCCATCTGCAAACTTTGAAATAATACGCTGTATATCCAAGTCCAGGTCATTAATATATATCAAAGAGTATTTGGAAAGCATTTCTAATTAAGATTTCAGGAGTAATTTAAGTTTATAATGACAGTTGCATCTGCAGTGAGTGAATACTTTATACAAAGCTGCCAGGATAACACAAACAAATTTCTTAAATCAATATTCTAAATGAGTATTGAAAGATTTTACAATGGTGTTATAGGCAATCACACAAGACATCACAAGGAAGAATTGGAAATATCACGCTAGTGCAGTAGGTAGTGTAAGATTTCTAAATGTCTGGCATTAAATTGACAGTGATTCTTTTAAAACAATTCGGAATAGTTTATTAAACACACACATGCACGTCTTATCAGAAAAACAGCAGTTGTCAGCTAGCCTATGGATTGACTTAGTTACAACAGATACAATGTTACAACAATGATTTATAAAAAGGTATACGTCACTTCCCTCTGGCAAAGCACATGGCCCGCTCCTTTGTCCGTAGAGAGAGGTCCTGCCTTTTGCCATGTGCTTAAGAAACGAGAGAGAGCAATCTTTGACTTGAGTTTTTATACTGCTTAAAGCCATTGTTTCTCAGGAAGCCTCAGGATTGGATCTTGGTTCCAGGGCCGTTCCTAATTGGCTCTCCTCACACATGTGTCTGTCTGGAGGACCCGGTGCCATCCCTTGATTAGGTTAATGGCTTTCCAATTAAGACAACATGCTGGAAGTCTGTGAGCTTCCATTTTGTCTCTTTCAAAACTGTCTTTTCGTATAATCTCATTTTTTAACATTTATACATGCACAGAATCAATGTTATCATTAATAAACATTTTTATTCTTACAGTAGTGAGCTTCTGAAGGAAGGGTTGAAACATATTGTTGAGACAGAGTAAATGGGCTTTCCTTACATCTAACCTAATTTAAATTAATCTCTGCATTATTTGATTGCGGGTGTATAACGCTGCAAAAAGTGAAGAATGTTTAATTTCCCCAGCACTGGCATCCTTCTCCATCATAATCACAAAAAAGAAAAGGAAAATCTCCCAAGGCTTCTCTACCCTAGTTCTGAACTCTCTTGTCTCCCTCTAGTTTCTCTACTATCTGCCAACATGCTCTCTCAGAGCTCATCTCATCCATGAGGCCCACCTCCTGCTCTGTTGACTCCATTCCCACTAAACTACTGACCATACAACTTCCTGCCCTGCCTCCCATTCTAACTGACATTGTAAATGATTTGCTTTCCTTGTTGAGGAATATACTGTCAACCGCTTTGTCCTTGCAAAATACATTTCCCACATTCCTTTCCTCCTCAAAGTCCTTGAGGGTGCTGTTGCCTCTCAAATCTGTGCCCAGCTCTCCTGCACTCTGTTTGAATTTCTATAATCAAGATAGCACTCCTCACATAGCATCCTGTGTGACTGTGACCACGGTGCACTACTGTTTCCCCAGTTCTACACCTTTTTACATGGTTAACAGCTATATCCTCCTCCAACACCTCTCATCCATTGTCCAGCTCAATGGGACTCAAGATTCCACTCATACCTATTAGCTTGTAGCCAAAGAACCTCTGTCTTTTTTCCTACCCCCACGTGACCACCTCGGGAGTTCCTCAAGAATCCATCCTTGGCCCTCTCCTCTTCCTCATCCACATGATTAGTGATACCATCGACAGATATAGGATGAGCTTCTACAGTACACTGATGATACTCAGATCTACCTCTCCACTAACTCTCTTCACTCCTCCACTGCATCTATGTTGCTTGACTGACATCCAGTTCTGGATGAACCACAATTCCCTCCAGGTAAACATTTGGAAGACCAAATGCATCATCTGTCGCCCCCACCGCAAACTCCATACCGACTCCACCGCCCTTTTGGCCACTGTCTCAGGTTGAACCAAATTGTGTGCAACCTCGGCATCCTATTCAACCACAAGCTGAGCTTCTGACCCCATATGCTCTCCATCGCCAAGACTGGCTACTTCCACCTCTGTAACATCACCTGCATCTGCCCCTGCCTCAACCTATCTGTCACTGAAACCTTCATCCAAGTTTTTGTTACCTCCAATTCAGACTATTGCAATGCTCTCCCGGCCAGCCACCTATATTTCACCCTTCGGCTCATCCAGAACTATGCTCCCCCATATCCTGCACCAGGTCCCACTCACCCATCAGTCCTCTCCTTGCTGAACTGTATTGGCTCCTGGTACCCTAATGCTTCAAATTTAAAGTGATCATCCTTGTGTTTAAATCCCTTCATGGCCGCATCCCTCCATGGAAGCTGCCTCCAGCACTGGGTCTCCCTTAACTCTTCATTCCTCGAACTCTGGCCTCCTGTGCATTTGCTCCTCCCTTCACCCCACCATTAGCGGTTGTGCTTTCAGCTACTTCGGCCCACACACTGGATCTCTAAACCCTCTGTTTTTGCATTTCTCTCTCTTCCTTTAAGTCTCAGCTTGAAATTCATTTAGAAACATAGAAACATAGAAAGTAGGTGCAGGATTAGGTCATTCGGCCCTTGGAGCCTGCACCACCATTCATAGAAACATAGAAACATAGAAAATAGGTGCAGGAGCAGGCCATTCAGCCCTTCTAGCCTGCACCGCCATTCAATGAGTTCATGGCTGAACATGCAACTTCAGTACCCCCTTCCTGCTTTCACGCCATACCCCTTGATCCCCCGAGTAGTAAGGACTTCATCTAACTCCCTTTTGAATATATTTAGTGAATTGGCCTCAACTACTTTCTGTGGTAGAGAATTCCACAGGTTCACCACTCTCTGGGTGAAGAAGTTTCTCCTTATCTCGGTCCTAAATGGCTTACCCCTTATCCTTAGACTGTGACCTCTGGTTCTGGACTTCCCCAACATTGGGAACATTCTTCCTGCATCCAACCTGTCCAAACCCGTCAGAATTTTAAACGTTTCTATGAGGTCCCCTCTCATTCTTCTGAACTCCAGTGAATACAAGCCCAGTTGATCCAGTCTTTCTTGATAGGTCAGTCCCACCATCCCGGGAATCAGTCTGGTGAATCTTCGCTGCACTCCCTCAATAGCAAGAATGTCCTTCCTCAAGTTAGGAGACCAAAACTGTACACAATACTCCAGGTGTGGCCTCACCAAGGCCCCGTACAACTGTAGCAACACCTCCCTGCCCCTGTACTCAAATCCCCTCGCTATGAAGGCCAACATGCCATTTGCTTTCTTAACCGCCTGCTGTACCTGCATGCCAACCTTCAATGACTGATGTACCATGACACCCAGGTCTCGTTGCACCTTCCCTTTTCCTAATCTGTCACCATTCAGATAATAGTCTGTCTCTCTGTTTTTACCACCAAAGTGGATAACCTCACATTTATCCACATTATACTTCATCTGCCATGCATTTGCCCACTCACCTAACCTATCCAAGTCACTCTGCAGCCTAATAGCATCCTCCTCGCAGCTCACACTGCCACCCAACTTAGTGTCATCCGCAAATTTGGAGATACTACATTTAATCCCCTCGTCTAAATCATTAATGTACAATGTAAACAACTGCGGCCCCAGCACAGAACCCTGCGGTACCCCACTAGTCACTGCCGGCCATTCCGAAAAGTACCCATTTACTCCTACTCTTTGCTTCCTGTCTGACAACCAGTTCTCAATCCACGTCAGCACACCACCCCCAATCCCATGTGCTTTAACTTTGCACATTAATCTCCTGTGTGGGACCTTGTCGAAAGCCTTCTGAAAGTCCAAATATACCACATCAACTGGTACTCCTTTGTCCACTTTATTGGAAACATCCTCAAAAAATTCCAGAAGATTTGTCAAGCATGATCTCCCTTTCACAAATCCATGCTGACTTGGACCTATCATGTCACCATTTTCCAAATGCGCTGCTATGACATCCTTAATAATTGATTCCATCATTTTACCCACAACTGAAGTCAGGCTGACCGGTCTATAATTCCCTGCTTTCTCTCTCCCTCCTTTTTTAAAAAGTGGGGTTACATTGGCTACCCTCCACTCGATAGGAACTGATCCAGAGTTAATGGAATGTTGGAAAATGACTGTCAATGCATCCGCTATTTCCAAGGCCACCTCCTTAAGTACTCTGGGATGCAGTCCATCAGGCCCTGGGGATTTATCGGCCTTCAATCCCATCAATTTCCCCAACACAATTTCCCGACTAATAAAGATTTCCCTCAGTTCCTCCTCCTTACTAGACCCTCTGACCACTTTTATATCCGGAAGGTTGTTTGTGTCCTCCTTAGTGAATACTGAACCAAAGTACTTGTTCAATTGGTCTGCCATTTCTTTGTTCCCCGTTATGACTTTCCCTGATTCTGACTGCAGGGGACCTACGTTTGTCTTTACTAACCTTTTTCTCTTTACATACCTATAGAAACTTTTGCAATCCGCCTTAATGTTCCCTGCAAGCTTCTTCTCGTACTCCATTTTCCCTGCCCTAATCAAACCCTTTGTCCTCCTCTGCTGAGTTTTAAATTTCTCCCAGTCCCCAGGTTCACTGCTATTTCTGGCCAATTTGTATGCCATTTCCTTGGCTTTAATACTATCCCTGATTTTCCTAGATAGCCACGGTTGAGCCACCGTCCCTTTTTTATTTTTACGCCAGACAGGAATGTACAATTGTTGTAATTCATCCATGCGGTCTCTAAATGTCTGCCATTGCTCATCCACAGTCAACCCCTGAAGTATCATTAGCCAATCTATCTTAGCCAATTCATGCCTCATACCTTCAAAGTTACCCTTCTTTAAGTTCTGGACCATGGTCTCTGAATTAACTGTTTCATTCTCCATCCTAATGCAGAATTCCACCATATTATGGTCACTCTTCCCCAAGGGGCCTCGCACAATGAGATTGCTAATTAATCCTCTCTCATTACACAACACCCAGTCTAAGATGGCCTCCCCCCTAGTTGGTTCCTCGACATATTGGTCTAGAAAACCATCCCTTATGCACTCCAGGAAATCCTCCTCCATCGTATTGCTTCCAGTTTGGCTGGCCCAATCTATGTGCATATTAAAGTCACCCATAACTGCTGCATGCACTCCTAATTTCCTGTTTGATGACCTCCCCAACATCACTACTACTGTTTGGAGGTCTGTACACAACTCCCACTAACGATTTTTGCCCTTTAGTGTTCTGCAGCTCTACCCATATAGATTCCACATCATCCAAGCTAATGTCTTTCCTAACTGTTGCATTAATCTCCTCTTTAACCAGCAATGCTACCCCACCTCCTTTTCCTTTTATTCTATCCTTCCTGAATGTTGAATACCCCTGGATGTTGAGTTCCCAGCCCTGATCATCCTGGAGCCACGTCTCCGTAATCCCAATCACATCATATTTGTTAACATCTATTTGCACAGTTAATTCATCCACCTTATTGCGGATACTCCTTGCATTAAGACACAAAGCCTTCAGGCTTGCTTTTTAACACCCTTTGTCCTTTTATAATTTTGCTGTACAGTGGCCCTTTTTGTTCTTTGCCTTGGGTTTCTCTGCCCTCCACTTTTCCTCATCTCCTTTCTGTCTTTTGCTTTTGCCTCATTTTTGTCTCCCTCTGTCTCCCTGCATAGGTTCCCATCCCCCTGCAATATTAGTTTAACTCCTCCCCAACAGCACTAGCAAACACTCCCCCTAGGACATTGGTTCCGGTTTGTACTGGTCCCACCTCCCCCAGAACCGGTTCCAATGCCCCAAGAATTTGAATCCCTCCCTGCTGCACCACTGCTCAAGCCATGTATTCATCTGCGCTATCCTGCGATTCCTACTCTGACTAGCACGTGGCACTGGTAGCAATCCCGAGATTACTACTTTTGAGGTCCTACTTTTTAATTTAGCTCCTAGCTCTTTAAATTCTTTTCGTAGGACTTCATCCCTTTTTTTACCTATGTCGTTGGTACCAATGTGCACCACGACAACTGGCTGTTCTCCCTCCCATTTCAGAATGTCCTGCACCCGCTCCGAGACATCCTTGACCCTTGCACCAGGGAGGCAACATACCATCCTGGAGTCTCGGTTGCGTCCGCAGAAACGCCTATCTATTCCCCTCACCATCGAATCCCCTATCACTATCGCTCTCCCACTCTTTTTCCTGCCCTCCTGTGCAGCAGAGCCACCTACGGTGCCATGAACTTGGCTGCTGCTGCCCTCCCCTGATGAGTCATCCTCCCCAACAGTACCCAAAGCGGTGTATCTGTTTTGCAGGGGGATGACCACAGGGGACCCCTGCACTATCTTTCTTGCACTGCTCTTCCTGCTGGTCTTCCATTCCCTATCTGGCTGTGGACCCTTCTCCTGCGGTAAGACCAACTCACTACACGTGATACTCACGTCATTCTCAGCATCGTGGATGCTCCAGAGTGAATCCACCCTCAGCTCCAATTCCGCAACGCGGACCGTCAAGAGCTCGAGGCGGATACACTTCCCACACACGTAGCGCCCAAGGACACCGGAAGTGTCCCCGAGTTCCCACATGGTACAGGAGGAGCATATCACATGGCCGAGCTCTCCTGCCATGTCTTAACCTTAGATACCCTTAAATTGGTCATAACAATGTTACAGTTCACTTACTGATATAAAAAATAAAAGAAAAGCTACTCACCAAACACCAGCCAATCACTTACCCCATTGGCTGTGATGTCACTTTTTGATTACTTTCTACTTCTATTTTGCTTTCTCTCCCGCTGTAGCTGCCTTTTGATAGGCTGCTCCCCTCTCACCCACTGCCGCTGGCTCTCGATCTCCCGCTGGGCCTTTTATAGGCTGCTCCCCTCTCACCAACTGCCGCTGACTCTCGATCTCCCGCTGGGCTTTTATAGGTCGCTCCCCTCTCACCAACTGCCGCTGACTCTCGATCTCCCGCTGGGCTTTTATAGGTCGCTCCCCTCTCACCAACTGCCGCTGGCTCTCGATCTCCCGCTGGCCTTTTATAGGCTGCTCCCCTCTCACCAACTGCCGTTGGCTCTCGATCTCCCGCTGGGCCTTTATAGGCTGCTCCCCTCTCACCCACTGCCGCTGGCTCTCGATCTCCCGCTGGGCCTTTTATAGGCTGCTCCCCTCTCACCAACTGCCGCTGACTCTCGATCTCCCGCTGGGCTTTTATAGGTCGCTCCCCTCTCACCAACTGCCGCTGGCTCTCGATCTCCCGCTGGCCTTTTATAGGCTGCTCCCCTCTCACCAACTGCCGCTGGCTCTCGATCTCCCGCTGGGCCTTTTATAGGTCGCTCCCCTCTCACCAACTGCCGCTGGCTCTCGATCTCCCGCTGGGCCTTTTATAGGCTGCTCCCCTCTCACCAACTGCCGCTGGCTCTCGATCTCCCGCTGTAGCTGCCTTTTATAGGCTGCTCCCCTCTCACCAACTGCTGCTGGCTCTCGATCTCCCGCTGGCCTTTTATAGGCTGCTCCCCTCTCACCAACTGCCGTTGGCTCTCGATCTCCCGCTGGGCCTTTATAGGTCGCTCCCCTCTCACCAACTGCCGCTGGCTCTCGATCTCCCTCTGGCCTTTTATAGGCTGCTCCCGCATCTCACCAACTGCCGCTGGCTCTCGATCTCCCGCTGGGCCTTTTATAGGTCGCTCCCCTCTCACCAACTGCCGCTGGCTCTCGATCTCCCGCTGGGCCTTTTATAGGTCGCTCCCCTCTCACAAACTGCCGCTGGCTCTCGATCTCCCGCTGTAGCTGCCTTTTATAGGCTGCTCCCCTCTCACCAACTGCCGCTGGCTCTCGATCTCCCGCTGTAGCTGCCTTTTATAGGCTGCTCCCCTCTCACCAACTGCCGCTGGCTCTCGATCTCCCGCTGGCCTTTTATAGGCTGCTCCCCTCTCACAAACTGCTGCTGGCTCTCGATCTCCCGCTGGGCATTTATAGGCTGCTCCCCTCTCACAAACTGCCGCTGGCTCTCGATCTCCCGCTGTAGCTGCCTTTTATAGGCTGCTCCCCTCTCACCAACTGCTGCTGGCTCTCGATCTCCCGCTGGGCCTTTTATAGGCTGCTCCCCTCTCACCAACTGCCGCTGACTCTCGATCTCCCGCTGGGCTTTTATAGGTCGCTCCCCTCTCACCAACTGCCGCTGGCTCTCGATCTCCCGCTGGCCTTTTATCGGCTGCTCCCCTCTCACCAACTGCCGCTGGCTCTCGATCTCCCGCTGGGCCTTTTATAGGTCGCTCCCCTCTCACCAACTGCCGCTGGCTCTCGATCTCCCGCTGGGCCTTTTATAGGCTGCTCCCCTCTCACCAACTGCCGCTGGCTCTCGATCTCCCGCTGTAGCTGCCTTTTATAGGCTGCTCCCCTCTCACCAACTGCTGCTGGCTCTCGATCTCCCGCTGGCCTTTTATAGGCTGCTCCCCTCTCACCAACTGCCGTTGGTTCTCGATCTCCCGCTGGGCCTTTATAGGTCGCTCCCCTCTCACCAACTGCCGCTGGCTCTCGATCTCCCTCTGGCCTTTTATAGGCTGCTCCCGCATCTCACCAACTGCCGCTGGCTCTCGATCTCCCGCTGGGCCTTTTATAGGCTGCTCCCGCGTCTCACCAACTGCCGCTGGCTCTCGATCTCCCGCTGGGCCTTTTATAGGTCGCTCCCCTCTCACCAACTGCCGCTGGCTCTCGATCTCCCGCTGGGCCTTTTATAGGTCGCTCCCCTCTCACCAACTGCCGCTGGCTCTCGATCTCCCGCTGGGCCTTTTATAGGCTGCTCCCCTCTCACAAACTGCCGCTGGCTCTCGATCTCCCGCTGTAGCTGCCTTTTATAGGCTGCTCCCCTCTCACCAACTGCCGCTGGCTCTCGATCTCCCGCTGGCCTTTTATAGGCTGCTCCCCTCTCACAAACTGCTGCTGGCTCTCGATCTCCCGCTGGGCATTTATAGGCTGCTCCCCTCTCACAAACTGCCGCTGGCTCTCGATCTCCCGCTGTAGCTGCCTTTTATAGGCTGCTCCCCTCTCACCAACTGCTGCTGGCTCTCGATCTCCCGCTGGGCCTTTTATAGGCTGCTCCCCTCTCACCAACTGCTGCTGGCTCTCGATCTCCCGCTGGCCTTTTATAGGCTGCTCCCCTCTCACCAACTGCCGTTGGCTCTCGATCTCCCGCTGGGCCTTTATAGGTCGCTCCCCTCTCACCAACTGCCGCTGGCTCTCGATCTCCCGCTGGCCTTTTATAGGCTGCTCCCCTCTCACCAACTGCCGCTGGCTCTCGATCTCCCGCTGGCCTTTTATAGGCTGCTCCCGCGTCTCACCAACTGCCGCTGGCTCTCGATCTCCCGCTGGGCCTTTTATAGGTCGCTCCCCTCTCACCAACTGCCGCTGGCTCTCGATCTTCCACTGGGCCTTTTATAGGCTGCTCCCCTCTCACCAACTGCCGCTGGCTCTCGATCTCCCGCTGGGCTTTTATAGGTCGCTCCCCTCTCACCAACCGATTCAATAAGATCATGGCTGATAGAAACATAGAAAATAGGTGCAGGAGCAGGCCATTCAGCCCCTCTAGCCTGCACCGCCATTCAATGAGTTCATGGCTGAACATGAAACTTCAGTACCCCCTTCCTGCTTTCTCTCCATACCCCTTGATCCCTTTAGCTGTAAGTGCCATATCTAACTCCCTCTTGAATATATCCAACGAACTGGCATCAACAACTCTCTGCGGTAGAGAATTCCACAGGTTAACAACTCTCTGAGTGAAGAAGTTTCTCCTCATCTCGGTTCTAACTGGCTTACCCCTTATCCTTAGACTGTGTCCCCTGGTTCTGGACTTTCCCAACATCGGGAACATTCTTCCTGCATCTAACCTGTCCAGTCCCGTCAGAATTTCCTATGTTTCTATGAGATCCCCTCTCATCTTTCTAAACTCCAGTGAATACAGGCCCAGTCGATCCAGTCTCTCCTCATATGTCAGTCCTGCCATCCCGGGAATCAATCTGGTGCACTCCCTCAATAGCAAGAACATCCTTCCTCAGATTAGGAGACCAAAACTGAACAAAATATTCCAGGTGAGGCCTCACCAAGGCCCTGTACAACTGCAGTAAGACCTCCCTGCTCCTATACTCAAATCCCCTAGCTATGAAGGCCAACATACCATTTGCCTTCTTCACCGCCTGCTGTACCTGTATGCCAACTTTCAATGACTGATGTACCATGACACCCAAGTCTCGTTGCACCTCCCTTTTTCCTAATCTTCCGCCATTCAGATAATATTCTGCCTTTGTGTTTTTGTCCCCAAAGTGAATAACCTCACATTTATCCACATTATACTGCATCTGCTATGCATTTGCCCACTCAGCTAACCTGTCCAAGTCACCCTGCAGCCTCTTAGCACCCTCCTCACAGCTCTTTAACCAAGCTTTCAGTCACCCCTCATAACATCTCTTTCTTCGGCCCAGCATCACCTTTTTCCCCTTAAACTTCTGTGACACGCCTTTGAGTGTTTTTCTACGTTAAAGGTGCTATTGAAATGCAAGTTGATGTTGTTTACACAGCCATCACTGGCTATGTTGGGTTTCTCACACTTCGGAAGTTTATTGGGCAGATTCTTTCCTGTTGCTCTTGGACCTAAAGCGCATGAGGGAACATCATGTGGAGACGATTGCACATTGCTAAGGAAACCTCTCTGAGTTTATATTCTTTTATTTAAACTGACAAAAGAATTGGATGGGTTATCTGCAACACAACAACAACCTGCATTTATATAGCACTTTTAACATAGTAAAACATCCCAAGGCACTTCACAGGAGTGTAATCAGATAAAATTAACACCAAGCCAAGGAAGGAAACATTAGCATAGATGAGCAAAAGCTTGATCAAAGAGACACTCTATCCTAGCAATTATTTATGACCAAGTTTAACAGTGGAAAATCTACCCTTCTTGTGCACAAACATATTGTTAGTACACTGTGTCCTGCATAAGGAAACAGAAAAATAAACTAAAGTTTCAGATCAAGTTGCTGTAACTGGTTCCAGATTTTATATACAGAAATATTATAGTTTATCGTCTTGGATCATATTCCATATGTTTTTGTTTTTAATGATGCTGAAATACAGTCTGTACTAACTGACACGGTTTCCAGAATTGCCTGCATCATATTAAATGAAGTAGAAGTGCAACTGATTATCTAAGAGCTAACTCTCTTTTATCCAGAAAAAACAAATCAATCACCCTCAGGCACTGCTGCGCTTAAAAGACACTTAAGTGAGTTATCAGAGGTTCAAGCTGCAGTTTCCCTTTCTGTTTTTCTTCATAAACTAATCTACCACCCATCAAATGTCACAGCGTATTACAAGTGTAAATCCTTTCATGCATCACACTGAGCATACACAGTGAGCTTTCTCATAGAATTTCGCAGGATATGAATGTAACATAAGAATTTGCAAAGAATGTAAGTCTGTAGAGATCATAAAAATAGTTTTTGAAATATTAAGAGGAAGAAATTAGGGAGCGCCCCATTTGGGACGCTAACTTTTTAAAATTTGAAAAATTAGCACCAGGCGCTAATGTTTTCCAACTTAAAAAAAATGTAATGTTTGTACTCCAGGAATAAAGTGGAGCGCTTGGTTTCCCCGAACGTACAAAAATGTTGGAGTCACATGGGCCTGGACCACCAATCACTAGGCAGTATTCTCATTGATAATAATGGGAATTCCGTTTTTACGAGTTCCCGTTACTATCAATGAGAATAACCCCCTAAAACAAGAAACACAACATAACAAATAAAAAAACACCTCACATATTTAAAATTAATTGAAATTAAAGTTAATTAAATGTTTTAGAAAAAATATATATTTTGTGGAATTTTTTTAAATGTGTTTTAATAGGGTTTAAAATAACCTTACCTGATTGGACGGGGTTTTTAACATAAAAGTGTATGATTAAATTTAATTTTTATATGTTTCAAAACTCTTACACTGGTAAAAGTAAGCTTTACAGCTGCTTTTACCTGGTGTAAAAGTTTCAAGGACATTCGCTGGGCATGAGTTGGGCAAATAGCCCAATCTCTCCCCCGTGAATGTTCTTCTCCCTGAGATGCGGAGAATCTGTCAAGAGAAATCTTGACAGATCGGAAAAGCTGGTTTTCAGCGCGTGCGCATCGCGCCCCAAAAAACGGCTTTTGCGAAGCCTCACCGGGTCTGTGCGCACTTCGTACCGATCTAGTGAGGTCTGAATTTTCAGCACAATGTATCCCAGGGGTTTAATAATGTGAGCACTCGTGACCACGCTACCCCACATCAATAGGTTGACTTATTTGATTTAAACATGATGGATTTTAGCTAACCCACAGCATTTCTAACATCTTTGCCTCAGAAAAAGCCCTCGCAGCTTTCTTTTTAACAAATCTGACTGCTTTGCAGTCTTCAGAAACAAAAGTTCCTGCACAGCTTCCTGTTTCTGTATTTTATCTCTTGCTGTACGCAGCCATTAAAAGGATTAAAGACTTTCCAATACAATGGGTGTAAGCTGTTGTTGATTGCCGAGAGAGTCCGATGAACTGCTTATTATTTACATTCGATAGGGAAATACCATCAAGCTCATTAGCATCAAAACTATCATCCCAGCCTTTTTCTTAATGTGTGCTGATACACTACACTTTAAAACAGCATTAAAAGAAGATGCAATACCTGCCCTTTTACCTCCTCCCTTCCCACTATCCAGGGCTCCAAATACTCCTTCCAGGTGAAACAGCGATTTACTTGCATTTCTTTCAATTTAGTATACTGTATTCGCTGCTCACGATCTGGTCTTCTCTACATTGGGGAGATCAAGTGTAGATTGGTGATCGCTTTGCGGAACACCTCTGTTTAGTCCGTAAGTGTGACCTTGAGCTTCGGGTCTCCTGTCACTTTAATTCTCCACTCCACTCCCACCCTGATATCTCCATCCTCGGACTCCTGTACTGTTCCAAGAAGCTCAACGCAAGCTCAAGGAACAGCACCTCATCTTTCGTTTAGGCACTTTACAGTTCACTGGACTCAACATCGAGTTCAACAATTTCATACCGTAACCTCTGTCCATCTTTGGCTTCCTTCCCCTCCCCCACCCTGAGCTTATGTTATTTTTCTCTTTGTCTCCAATGGCAGTTGGTCATTATTCCGCCATTCACAACCTATCTAGGCTCATCTTTTTCTAATTCCTGTCATTACCATTTCAATGCGTCCCATCATCCCTTTTGTCTCTCTAACCTCTTCTGCCTTCCACCGTATTACAGACCTTCCCTTTTGTTCTTTCTTCCTCTCCCCCTTACAGTGCTTCTTAAGAATATTCTTTTTGAACACTCACCAGTTCGGATGAACGGTCGTTGACCTGAAACGTTAACTCTGTTTTTCTCTCCACAAATGCTGCCTGACCCGCTGAGATTTCCAGCATTTTCTGTTTTTATTTCAGATTCCAGCATCCGCAGTATTTTGCTTTTGTATTAAAATAAACTCTTTAGCCCTGATATTTATGGGCGGGAAGGGAGTAGGGGGTGGGGGAGGGGTGGCGGGCTGTTTTGCATTTGGGAAACAAGGAAGAATGATGAAGGTTAAAATCGACGCCTTTTTGCCAAATCATTTCTGTGGAACAAAGGTCAAAAACCCCAAAATAATGATTGTTTCAGCACTGAGAAAGCACAGACATGATCTATATCAGATCACACATTTACCTTCTCAGTTCCAGTAGAAAATGGTCTCACACCTCAAATTTCTCTTCATAACTGCAACCCAGCCAGCATTTTAGTCTTTCACATCTTTGGCTGTCTAAACACACCACACTGTCAAGTACGAAGTTCTGATATGTGTATATAAACACAGTTTCAATTAATGGATGCAAACTGTATTTCTACTCTAGCATTCTGTTGTTCCCGAACATCTGTGCAGCAATACACTAGAGAACGTTTTCCTCCCACTAATAGATTTCCCAAACAACCTTTAATTTCCTTTTTGAACTAATTTAAAACATTGAAAATACACATAAAAGATCTGCATCCAACTATTTCTCATTCTTTTACCTGCCCATCTAGATCACCTATTTCTCCACACTGTTACAGAATTGTATCAAATTGTCTATACCTATCATACATGCATTTTAAACATAGACACAAGATTAGATAGATAGATAGATAGATAGATAGATAGATAGATAGATAGATAGATAGATAGATAGATAGTGTAATATAGAACTCCACAACTGCTCCATCTAGTGGTTTACTGTGGTAATACAACTACTCATATAAATACAATAAAAGCATCATGTGACAAGGTCACCTGACAAGTTACCGTAGCGCCATCTTGTATGTGTGTGTTTGTGAAGTCGTAAAGAATATATCACATTGGCAAATGAGGATAGGATTTCTGGATGCCCCAGCTGAAATTTTCATTGGTGGATGTTTCCTGCCAACCAACAGAGAGACTTTGAGAGGTTTTTTGTTTTACAGCACAGCTAAAAATCCAGATAGCTGCACCTATGGGAATAATAGGGCGCTTGGATGAGTACAATCGCGACCGAGAGACTTTTGGAGTGTATACGGCGGAGTGGCTAGAAATGTTTTTTACTGCAAATAGTATCACCGAAGTCCCGATGATGAAAACCGCAACCAGGTGGTGTTAGAAAGAAAACGGGCTATTTTCCTGACTGAATCAAGCCCCAAGGTGAATGAAAGCCTGAAAAATGTGCTTATTCCCATCAAGCCAAAGAACACATCACTTAAGCAGATTCTAACTAAGATAGAAATGCACTACAGTCCTGAGCCCTTGGAAAATTCTGGATTTTATTATTTTAGAATACAAAATTAATTAACTGACGAGAGTATCAGTGAGTACATCATAGCATTTTGGAAACTTTCAGGACCGAGCATTGCATGACTGCTTTGTTTGTGGAATGAAAAATGAAGCAATCAAAAGAAAGTTGTTGACAATTGTAGGATTTCTGAATCTCTCTGGGCTTACATTTGACAGTGAGATGATTCTTTCAAAACTATTGGCACAGTTTATTAAAAACACACACATGCATTTAACAGCAGTCGTCAAATATCCTATAGATCTACCTTAGTTACAACAGAGATACAATGAGGTTATAATAAAAAGCGATATACGTTACGCCCCTTTTGCTGGCTGGTTTGAACACACGGCATGCTGATTTGGCTGGTCTTCAACAGGAGGCCTTTTGCCGTGTTACCAGCAGGGAGAGAAGAGAGAAACATTTCTGGCTTGTGTTTTTTATATTCCTCAAGGTCATTGTCCTCAGAAAAGCCCCACGATTGGACCCTGGCTCTAGGGCAGTTCCCCTTTGGCTCTCCTCACACATGTGGCTATCTGGCCTGGTTCAGCCATCTCTTGATTAGATTAAATGCCTTTTCAATACACAAAACCCATGTGGCAACCTGTGGGGGCTTTCATTTTGTTTCTTACAAAACTTAGCCCATGCTGGTAATCTGTGGGCTTCCATTTTATCTCAACACAAACAGGCCTTTCCATTAATCTACACTTTTAACATTTATAAATACACAGAATCAATTAATAAACACTTTTATTCTTACAAACTCCCCACCTTGAGGGGAAAATATCCTTATTGACCCCTCATATTGAGAGGGAGAGAAATAAAAGTAGGTGGTCTGACTTGGTCGCCACCTCGTAAGGTGTAGGCCACGTGGGGGATTTATTATAGTCCAATCACATCTCCAGCGGATACTCTCCCCTTCCCGTATCTTCAATGCACCATCGCTTCTTGAAGCCCATTGATGATTGATGATGTTCCTGAATCATGCTGCAGCTCCCACTTCTCCATCTTCCCTCGGTTTCGGTTGTGGCCGGTATCGTCCTGACAATCGTCAGGATCCGTAACATGGTCTGTGGGAAACAAGATCAGTGCAGTATTTACTCTTTGGCAGTTTTTAACCGATTAATGTGAAACCACTTCCTGTACTTAACACCCTTTTTCCCTGGTAACTGAATCAAATAGACCGCGGTGTTTATCAATCAGTCTATAATCTTATGCGGTCCCCACCACCTGGGCTCAAAGGCAGCTTCTTTTTCCCATAATTTGGAATCATTACTGAGTGTCCCACCTCATATTCAAAGGGACGTACTTTCTTGTCAAAGTAGTTTTTAATTTATCTTTTAGACTTCCCCAAGTTGGTGGCCACACATCGATTGATCTGATCGGTGTGATCTATCACTTGTTCCAGCCACTTGGAATTACATGTTTTCATTGTCAGGGGACTCATCTCTGTTTGTGTTAGCTGGCCTGGTGTTCTCATGAACCTCCCTGTCATGGCCTGATATGGGAAGACCCCTGTTGTTCTATGAGGTGTGGACCTCATTGCCATTAAACACATTGGCAGCATGTTAGCCTACTGAGTGGGGTGGTCCGCGCACAATTATTTTAACATTAATTTGAGGGTCCTGTTCCCCCTTTTGACCCCTCCGTACGACTGGGGGTGGTGAGCAATATGTGATTTGTGTTTTATCCCCAACATTTCCTGCAGGTGGGTAAAAATTTTACCGGTAAAGTGTGAACCTTGATCACTGTCCACTTGTACTGGTACTCCCCACCTACAAAATATATGATTCAATAGTGTTTTGGCTGCTATGATTGTGGTGTTGGAGCGGTAGGGGAATGCTTCGATCCATTTAGTGAATTGATCCACCACCACTAGGGCATGCTAAAAATTGCCTTGCGCCTGTGGAAGTGGTCCAATGAAGTCTATCTGGAGGCGAGTCCATGGCCCTTGAGGTGGGGGTGAGCTTTGAACCAAGGCTCAGTTAGTGCATGCGGGAGGATTGTGTTGCAGGCACGGTAGGCATCCTGCCACGTATTGGTCGATTGCCATGTTTCCCACATGGAAGACCACCAAGCTGTGGATGCTACCTTACAGAAGGTTACCAGGGCCGAATAGTGCCCTGCTGTGGGGTGGGAATGAAAGAGGGAGAGCAGTTCCTGACCCTTCTCTGGTGGAACACACACCACCGGGCAGGTGTTTGGCTTTCTTTTGAACATCAGCAGCTCCTTGTCTGAGTCAGGGGTAGTGGCTAGTATGGTATTGGGAGCCCAGGCTGTTGGTTGAGGAAGGGGTCTGCCTTCCTTGTGCCAGGCGCTTACAGCAGCATATGACCAGTATTGCTGCTGCAGGGATTTTAAATCTAGGTGATCTGTTGGGGAGGCTTTGCTAACAGCATTGCAGGGCTCAACAACTATATCCTCGATCTCCCCATTAATCACAGTGTCCTTGGCTGCTCTGTCTGCTCTGGAATTTCCCTCACTATGTGGACCCCTTTTCTATGGGCTGCTACCTTTCCTATGAAGCAGGGCTGGGATCACTGTTTAAGGTATGACCAGAGCAGGCGTAACCAGGGCTCATGGACCAGGGCCTTACCGTCTATCGTACAATAGTCATTTTTGTGATATAGGGGCAGGGAGAGCATGGTGTTTATAGCATAGGCACTATCGGACCAAATATTCATGGTCTATCTGAGGTTTCCTGTACAGCAGTTAGACGTGCGGCGATTTCTGCATATTGTGAAGACTGTCTGTTGCATCTTTGCGGGATGGTTCTTTCTGGCAATACACAGCATATCCGGTGTGAGGGGATCCCTCAATGTGATATGAGGAGCCATCGATGTAGACATCTGGGGCACCCTGTATGGGCTCTTTCTGCTCAGGATGGGTCTCAAAGTTAATCAGAGGTAGGGGACATTCATGTGGGTCCCCCTCATAGATCAGAAATTGTGGCAGCAATGTGGTGGGTTTGGAAATGGTATCAGTGTCTCTTTCCATAAATTCCTATGTCCATTTGCTGAGGCTCTGCGAGGAAACTAGCGAATCTCCAGGTTTCATCAGTAGTTTCAGAGGTGTGTGTCCGCTGTGCAGGATTGTAGCCTGTAACCCAGTAATAAAAGTAAAATGATATACCAACCAGAAGACGGCCAGTAGGTGGCGCTTGCATGCGGTATACATCTTTTCTGCCCCCTGCAGGATTTGAGACACACATGCAATGGGCTGTAATCGATCAGCTCGCGTTTGGCACAGAACTGCAGTGAGGCTTTGCTCTGTGACCCCGACCTCCAAATGGAAGGGCTGCGTGGGATCAGGAGGGATCAGACATGCGGCCTGTATCACTGCAGTTTTTAATTTAGCCATGGACTGGGTGTGAGCAACAGTCCATGCCGGGTGTATATCATCACTCTGCAGTTTTATTAAATCATACAGTTGCTTTGCACACTCTGCATTGCCTGGGATAGAGTTCCTTTGGTACCCCACCAAAACAAGAATGATCGTAGTGCTGTTTTGGAAGTGGGTAATGGCAGTCGCTGTATTATCTCTACCTTGTGAGAGTCGGGGGATGATCCCTCTGGAGAAATGGACACTCCTAGAAAGGTGACCCATTCTTTTACTAATTGAGCCTTGCGGGGATTCACCTTTATCCCGCCTGAGCCAACAATGTCAAAAATTTGTGCAAAAGGGACAGATGCTCCTCCATGCTGTTGGTTGCCAGCAGTAGGTCATCTACGTACTGCAGCAAGCAGCTAGGACGGGAAAAGTCTTTTAAAATTGCAGTCATTTTTTTGTGGAATATCGTGGGGGCATTGTGGAACCCCTGAGGCAGGCATGTCCAGGTGTAGCTCTGGTCCTCAAATGTGAACGCACATTTGTACTGGTCTTCCCCTTTAACAGAGATACTCCAGAATCCATTGGCGATGTCGAGGGTCGAGAAGTACTTGAAACCAGCAGGAATTTGAGATGATATGGTGGGAGTTTCTCTTACTACCGGTGAGCAGGCTGGTGTTACAGAATGTAACTTTCTGTAATCAATAGTCAGTCGCCAGCTGCTATCAGGTTTTTTAACTCGCCATGCAGGTGAATTGGTCAAGAAAGTGCCTGTCCTAAGAACACCCTGCTCGAATAGGGATTTTATGGTGTCTCGGATGTAAGGGTGACTCTCCCTTGGGATGGGGTATTGTTTAGTGAATGAGTGGGGGGGGGGGTCCCTCACTAGATTCCTCACCTGCCATTTTCCACAGTCATGTGTCAAACACCGCTAGGTGTTCCTGAATTAGTTTCGCCACAGCTTCATTTTCGCTCCCTGGAGCGTCATACTCAGATGGCTTTTTAATAGCAAAAACCGAGTGAGCATCTGAAATTTCTATCATAGAAACATAGAAACATAGAAACATAGAAAATAGGTGCAGGAGTAGGCCATTCGGCCCTTTGAGCCTGCACCGCCATTCAAATGAGTTCATGGCTGAACATGCAACTTCAGTACCCCATTCGTGCTTTCTCGCCATACCCCTTGATCCCCCTAGTAGTAAGGACTACATCTAACTCCTTTTTGAATATATTTAGTGAATTGGCCTCAACAACTTTCTGTAGTAGAGAATTCCACAGGTTCACCACTCTCTGGGTGAAGAAGTTTCTCCTCATCTCGGTCCTAAATGGCTTACCCCTTATCCTTAGACTGTGACCCCTGGTTCTGCACATCTCCAACATTGGGAACATTCTTCCTGCATCTACCCTGTCTAAACCCGTCAGAATTTTAAACCTTTCTATGAGATCCCCTCTCATTCTTCTGAACTCCAGTGAATACAAGCCCAGTTGATCCAGTCTTTCTTGATATGTCAGTCCCGCCATCCCGGGAATCAGTCTGGTGAACCTTCGCTGCACTCCCTCAATAGCAAGAATGTCCTTCCTCAAGTTAGGAGACAAAACTGTACACAATACTCCAGGTGTGGCCTCACCAAGGCCCTGTACAACTGTAGTAACACCTCCAAGCCCCTGTACTCAAATCCCCTCGCTATGAAGGCCAACATGCCATTTGCTTTCTTAACCGCCTGCTGTACCTTATCTTTCAATCCTATCAAAACACAGTCCTGATTATAATCTATCACCACGCCATACTGATCCAAAACATCAGTCCCTAAAATTCCCCTTCCGTCGGGGGTGGTTATCAGCATAGGTGCTGGGACCTTACAGGTGAGGCCTCCCAACTGAAGTTCATTGGCCTTCCCTGTATATGCAGTGGTCGTATTAACGTTAAACCCTTTAAGCGTCACATAACCCTTGCCCGCCGCCGCATGGCGTTCAGGGTATGGGGTGTGGATGATGGTAACGGCTGAGCCATAACCTGCTGCCTGCCCCCTTTTAAAACAAAACGAACTACTGGTCTCCTGCTACCATCACATCGGATCCCCACTTCCGACCAATCTTTGGGGGCCAAACCCTGTCATAGGGTCGATCCTGGAATGGGTCTCTCTAATGAGGGTGCATTGTCAATTACTTGAACCGGTAAATGATTTTGCATCCTCCCCGTGGCAATTTGGGTTTGTATAAGGGTTATCAATTTATCCAATCTTTGATCTGTCCCAGAGGGCTTGGATTCGTCCCTCGCGAGGTACCTATGCATTGCCTCATGGTTCGGTGCTGATCTGGGTCTGCTGCAGTCTTTTGCTAGGTGGCCTACCTTCTTACAATTAAAACACTGTCCCTTAAAGGGGTAGTTTTGAGATCCCTCTACCATTGCCACTGGTTTATTTGCAGTTGGTGGAGACTTCCCCTTTAACTGGTCTTTTACCATCTTCCAGGCTATTTGAGTGTTGGTCTCTATATCTGTCCACTGATTGGTGGGCCTCATGGCTATTCCCAGAGTGGTTTTAACTAAAGGGTGGAATTGGGTCAGGAACATCGATTTAAATTGTTCTTGATTCTTTCCTACTGTAGCATTTGCGGGTGCCTGGTTCTGCGTACGTTGATAGATATCGTACAGGCGATTACTGAAGGCTCTAGGTGTCTCTTCTGGGTACTGCTTTGTCTGATTAAGCAGAGCCCTTAAGTTCAAGTTTTGGACACCTAGATGGTTTAGGATCTCAGTCATGAGTGTATCGGCCGCTGTGCCAGGCTGGAGGACTGCTTCTGGCAGATTATCTTTTAGGGAAGTGGAACAGGCCAAGAAGAGGACTCGTGTTAAGTCTCTCTTTTCCAACTCGGGGTGACCCCTCCTGAAATTTGCTCACCTCCTATTAACTTCCAGTGGATCACCCCCATCATTAATGGACCCTAACTCGTGGCTACACGCCGTGGCATCAGTACCAGATATGGGCCTTGAGTCGGTATGGTTACTGGTGATGTGACCGTGCGCATTACGTCGTGAAAAAGTGGTTACTACGGCTACAATTGGCTCTTGTGTCTCCACGGTATCCCATCCTACACCACTCTCCTGGGGATTATACTGACTTCCTTCCTCGTCCTCTTCTGCTGTCTCTGTTATGGCTCCCCATGTTACTGCGGATACCAGGGCCTGCTGCTCCCCAACTTACTTTTTAGCCTCGCTATTTCTAGTTGGCACTGGGAGTGATCTGCCTCCCTATGTAGCTTCTTAATGATTTTTTTAATGCAGCACTAGCATCTTCTATCTCTTGCTGGAGCCTCAAGTTTTCCAATTTATATTTTTTAACTCTAATTTGTTTTCATTTGCTTCAACAACGGCTGCTGTGGCATTTAAGTTTGAAAGGCTTTGTTGCTGTAGCAACGAAGCTGCCTGTTCGACCCCGATCTCTAATTGCCTAATACTGTGATTTAATTGGCCAATTTCTCGGCTTAAATGCTGTATTTCTCCCTCTTTTAACTGCTTCACAAGTTGGAGGCCTTCTTTTTTTGCTGTTTCATAACTTCAATCTCTCTTTCTTTTAGTTGAATCTCTTTTACTTGCAATTCTTTCAAATCTGGTATCACTTTGGCGTCTTGCCTCATTAATTCCTCATCTCTCCTGGCACAATAAAAAGCGCTAAATGCCACGAGACTGTTTGCCCGTTTTGATCTCAGCTTTCCCCTATCTACCCTCTCCTGGATAATTCTCACCATCTCCCCAAATGAGGCAGGTCTGCCCTCATGCTGTGCCTGTGCCCTTAACTCTTCTGCGTCTTGTATCAGGAGCTTTTGGGACAACCTCTCCTGATAAACTAGCTCAACATTACTTTTTATTGTTGGCTTTTTGTTCCTGACCTATCCCTTCATCCTGTGTCTTTTGAATATAACTTTGAATATAACTTAAACAGTTCCAACCCACCCCACTTAAACAGTTACAACTATCGAGATGACTGCTTCCCTAAGACGCAACTCCCGATCCGTTTAATTGTTTCAATTATAATTGCAACACAGGTTAGAATTGCAACTCCCGAGATTTCCAATTGTTCAAAGTAATCATCAAAAAGCTGTCTTGCCAGTTGCCCACATTCTCCACCAATTTTGTAGGATTTCTGAATCTCTCTGGGCTTATATTTGACAGTGAGACGATTCTTTCAAAACAATTGGCACAGTTTATTAAAAACACACACATGCATTTAACAGCAGTTGTCAAATATCCTATAGATCTACCTTAGTTACAACAGAGATACAATGAGGTTATAATAAAAAGCGATATACCTTACGCCCCTTTTGCTGGCTGGTTTGAACACATGGCATGCTGATTTGGCTGATCTTCAACAGGAGGTCTTTTGTCATGTGTCCAGCAGGGAGAGAAGAGAGAGAAAAGTTTCTGGCTTGCGTTTTTTATATTCCTCAAGGCCATTGTCCTCAGAAAAGCCCCACGATTGGACCCTGGCTCTAGGGTAGTTTCCCTTTGGCTCTCCTCACACATGTGGCTATCTGGCCTGGTTCAGCCATCTCTTGATTAGATTAAATGCCTTTCCAATACACAAAACCCATGTGGCAACCTGTGGGGGCTTTCATTTTGTTTCTTACAAAACTTAGCCCATGCTGGTAATCTGTGGGCTTCCATTTTATCTCAACACAAACAGGCCTTTCCATTAATCTACACTTTTAACATTTATAAATACTCAGAATCAATTAATAAAAGCTTTTATTCTTACACAACCCCTAACTTGACTTTTGATTTAGCTTATCAGACTGCTATGCCGAAGGATATGGCCGACCAATACTCCTGAGAATTTTGCACCATTTCTCACCATCAGACAACTGAGGTGAATCACCTGCATGTTAAAAGTAAAAGGCAGTTGGGCCCCAAGGCCTCGGTAACTAGCCAGGGTAACAGTACATTGAAGTCATGCTAGCGGAACGTGAGACAACACATTGCTCTAAGTTGTCCATATGTGAAGGCAGAGTGTTTCTTCCGCAAGTGAACAGGCCATCTTGCAAAGGTGTTTTGACTGAAAAATAAACTGATGTTCAATGCTATAAGTAGAAATTGCCAAACACTACATAGCATTGAAGAGAAGCAACAGGATGAGGAGGTTCTGGTGATAAACGTCGTCAGGAGCACAAGGATATCTAACAACAATTCGTTATGTATCATCATCCAAGTAGACATTGCAGGAAACAGTATACCCATGGAAATAGACACTGATGCATCCATGAGTACAGCACCGGAATCACTATATTTCGACAAGTTGAGTGATTTTCCACTGGAAAATTCAAAGTTACAGCTGCGAGGCTACTCAGGAGAGCAAATTCCTGTTGTTGGATGTATTACCATCCGGTGAAATATAAGGATCAGTTTCAGAGCTTGCCTCTCTTAGCAGTGGCAGGAGACTAGCCTGCCTCAAGAGGTAGAAATTAGTTGGGATCACTGAAGCTGGATTGGAATGAGATTTTTCATGTTGAAACAAGATTTGCATCGAAAGATGACGTCATCAAAAAGTATCCGAAGGTGTTCTGCGAAACAGGCAGTCCGATCCAAGGCTTCAGGGCGGGTGTCAGAGTACAGAAGGATGCTAGACCAGTTTACTGCAAGTCACATTCCATACCATACACCCTCAAGGTGAAAACTGAGTAAGAACTCAAAAGACTAGAAACTGAGAACATTATCTCTAAGGTAGATCTAAGTAATTGGGCATTGTTGTTGTACCTAAGTCAGATGGTAAGATAAGGTTTCGTGGTGATTATAAAATAACCGTACTCTAGGTTCTAGAGGGTAATCTACCCAATGCATTGCCAAATGTAGAAGATTTGTTCACAATGCTGACAGGTGGCCAGATCTTCTCAAAGTTAGATCTCACAAATGCCTCCTTACAACTTGAGCTAGATGAGGAGTCCAAATCATGCTTGACTATAAATACTCATCTAGGCCTATATCAATTTAATAGGCTACCATTTGGAGTGACTTCTGCCCCTGCCATATTCCAAGGGGTGATGAACCAGGTTTTGCAAAGCCTTGAATGGGTAGTATGTTATTCAGATGACATACTAATTTCACCACCAAACAGGCAAATTCATAATAACATATTGAATGAAGTGCTCAAATGGCTAGAGAAGCACAGAGTACGAGTGTCTGCTCGCAAGTGTGAGTTACTCAGTGGAGTACTTAGGGCACAGAGTAGACAAAGATGGTTTACATTCAACCATGGAAAAACTGGATGCAATCAGAAATGTATCCACTCCCAAGAATGTCACTGAACTTCGATCATTTTTGGGTCTTTTGAACTATTATGGGAAGTTCCCACCAGATTTGGTTACAGTATTACATCCACTGAATGAGCTGCTAAAAAAAAGGTCCAGTGAAAGTGGTCAGAAGAATGCGATGCAACATTCAAAGAGTGTAAAAGCCAGTTGGTAGAGAGTACCATGTTAGTTCACTATGACATATCTAAGGAGATAAAGCTAGCATGTGACACCTCTCCGTATGGAGTTGGGGCACTGATCTCTCATGTATTACATAATGGGGAGGAGAGACCAATTGCTTTTGCTTCATGCACTCTCAGTGCCAGTGAGCGTAATTATGCGCAGATTGAAAGAGAAGCTTTTGCTTTAAGTTTAGGGGTCAAGAAGTTCCACAAATACTTGTATGATTGTACATTTACCATCATTACTGACCATAAGCCCCTGACAACAATCTTCCATCCAAAGTCCCCAGTTAGCTGCAACCCAAATGCAGAGATGGGCTTTGATTTTATCAGCATATATGTACGACATTGAGTACAGACAATCAGCTGATCACAGTAAAGCTGATGCTATGTCCAGGTTGCCATTCCCATCACAAGTTACACTCAATAGGGAAGAAGTGTTCTATTTTCCATACATTGATGAACTGCCAGTCACAGCTGATGAGATTGGTAAAGCAACCAAACATGATCGAATTACGTCAAAGTGTATGATTACATAGCTAATGGCAGAGAAAGATATTCATCCACACTTCATTCATAGGAATGAATTATCAGTGGATAAAGATTGTATCATGTCTGGTGCAAAATTAGTTATTCCAAATAAGCTCAGGTCCAAATTGTTAGTAGATCTTCATGACCAGCACCTGGGAATGTGCTTGACCAAGAGTTTAGGATGCAGTTACTTATGGTGGCCAGGTCTAGCTAAAGATATCGAGTACATCGTTAGTCAGTGTACTACATGTCAATCGGTAAGCAAGAAACCACCATCAGTACCATTACAGCTATGGAAATAGCCTCCCAGGGTGTGGCAAAAGTTACATATAGATTTTGCTGAGCTAGAAGGACAACAATTGTTTATTGTGAATGATAGCCATTTGAAGTGCGTAGATGTGTTTCTGATGCGAAAAATAACAGCAAGTAACACTAGACAATTTGCGAAGATTGTTTTCTTCATATCGCCTCTGAGAAGGAATTGTGGCTGATAATGGATCACAATTTTGTTCAGAAGAAATTGCACAGTTCATGAGCAGAAACGGTGTGAAACATACCAAGGTTCTACCATACCACCCTGCTTCAAATGATACAGCAGAGTGCACAGTACAAATTGTAAAACGTGCCCTCGTCAAGCAAATGTTGGATCCAAATCCAAAGAAACGGCAGTTGTCGTTGGACCACAAACTCGCACATTCCAAATTACTTATCATAATACTCCTCTTACAACTTCTGGGGGCAGAACACCAGCAGAGTTGTTTCTCTTGGCACAGTCAGTAGAAGAGAAACAATTAAGACAGAAAGAGAATCATAATAGAGGTAGAGTAAGAGAGAGAAGTGTGAAATTGAATCAGAAGGTGAGAGTGAAGAACCACCATAAATGGTTAAAGTGGTTACCAGGAAAAGTAGTGAAGATATATGGTCCTCACTCAAGATTTTTGATCATGGAAAGGTTAGGTTTATTCACATAGATCATATTTTACCTACAGATGTAGAAGGAGTTGAACGTTGGAATTATTCAATTATTTCTGATGCGTCAGATAGTCCTGTTACAAGTAGAGTACCAGTAGCAAATCCTACATCAGATATAGTAGAAACAAGTGCAAGAGAATGTTAGAATTTAAGTCTGAGTTTGAGTCAGGCAGACAAACAGTCTGAAGTTGTAGAGAGCCAAATATAAATCAAGGGTTGCCCTTGGAGAAAAACTCTCCTCAAGATCAGCCTAGCATGAGTCTAAGTTCAACACCAAATTTGAAAAGTTCTGTTCAAAAGCAAACGTATCCTCTTTGAAACAGAAAACCAGTGGTTAAGTTTGATTTGTAAATATGCAAAAATAAGTCCATATCTTTTGTTGTGTACAATCATGCATGTTATGTATGATTATTATTTTGTTATGATTACTTATTCATTAAGGAGGGAGAAGTGTAATAGCGAGCTCCAACTAGTGGACTACTGTGGTAATGCAACCACTCATGTAAATACAATAAAAGCATCATGTGACAAGATCACCTGACATGTTCCTGTCGAGCCATCTTGCACGTGTGTGTTTGTGATGTAGTAGAGAATATTTCACAGATAGATAGACAGACAGACAGACAGACAGACCTAAAGGCCCCAAAATTGCATATGGGGGCAGTAACAGCCATAGGCGGGAGTTCCTGCACCAGGTGGACCGCCCCCTGAGAGTAAGTGAAGCACAAAATATCGCACTCCACTTTCTCAGTGGGGCACGAGCGGGACGGAAAGACTTCGCGAAGGGCCCAGTGCTACGTGGTGGGATGCATAGCGATGCCGCATATACAGGACCATCCCCTTCATTAAAGAGGAGGGCCAAGCTGCTGATTCTGCAGGCAGGAAACGGGGCCATCCCTGGACCACTAGCGAGCGGGGTACTATGGCAGCAACCCGGTACACAAACGGAATGCCGGGCTGCAAGATCGCGGCACAGACCCCGCGATCGACGACCGGTAAGTTGGCCATTTTTTTTTACATTTTCCACCTCCCCTTTAATTATTGCTCCAGGAGCGGCCAACAGCCCACGGTAGCTTCAGGGGTCACTACTGAATTTTCGCTCCGGGGTGAAAACGGATTGCTATGCACAGTGATGATGTCACCATTGTCGGCGTAGTGGACCGGGCGCTCCTGGTAGGAGCGGGCGCTACCGATTACCACTACTGCTAAGCTCCCACGGAATTTCACAGGAGTCAGTGGTGGTGCTGCACCCGGGCAAAAATTCTTTTGCACACCGTTAATGCCCCCAGAGGCGCAAACGCCCTGATATTTCTCCCCCAAAGAATTTTAAAATTCATTATCTATTCTTCAAATTAAGAGTTGTGATAGTGAACAGCAAACAATTAATAGAATAACAACATTCTAGTGGCAGAACAGAATGACAACATCCAGGTTTTACCTATACCTATATTTTGTTGAGAAGTTTGATACTTTACATTGGGGCAACAACATTAGTATTCTTTCTATTGTAGACGAGCTGGGCAATATTATTGATGATGTCTGAGTAATTGATAAACAGCAATATTATGCCTACGCTGATATAGTGCTTGATTACATTGTTGAAGTGCTTCATACAATGATTTACTTTTAATTGCAATCACTGCTGTTTTGTAGGCAAATTCGCCACACGACCATGAAAACCATCAACAAACAGCATCAAAATAAATTGCCAATTAAACTGTTAAATTGCAGAGACTGAACGAAAAGCAGGCTTCAGAAATGGCAACTAATAAACCAATTAAATATACTTCAAACATTACTGAAAAAAAGAATATAGGAAAGCATGTAATAAGAAAAGGATGTTCAACCTATCAATCTTATTTCTGCCGTGTTACAAGTTTCCCCATCATGGACACTGCACACAATTTATTTAGTAAATAAATGAATAACTGGTCTCCCTTATCAATTTGATAAAAGGGAAAATCTGCAACAAAAAAAGAATTGCCACGGAAATGGCCAGTATATGAAAGGGAAAGAAACATTTTCAGTTTAAATGTGGCCGTTTATCGAGATTTTTGGGGCTGAATTTTTAGTTTAAAGAGAGTATGGGTTTGTGAGCGGGTGGGCAGTTAAAAGCGCTGAAATTGACAATGCGTCGAGAAGCCAGATTCAACCTGACGGCTTCCGCCTTTAACGCAGGTGTGTTAGTCAACGTATGAGAGATCCCCTTGGGACAGAGGGATTACCTAACTAAAGCAATTTAAAAATAGTGGAAAGGCTATTAATAACCTTTTTTTACTGACAGCTTTTACTGGCTGTCCACAGAATTCCCAGGCTTCCTGAACCTCGCCTGTGAAAGTAAGGTGAGAGCACAGTGGCAATTGTGGGAACTGAACAAATGACAATTTTTTAAAAAACACATAAATACTTACACCTTACACCTGCTTCCTTGCCTAAGGAAAAGGCTCTTGCTGACATCACATGCTGAGAATTTGCTTTCAGGAGTTTGCAGGTGATTTCTACAACTTCAGAAGCCACTCTCATCTGATCGCCACTTCGTCAAATATGAGATCAGCATGGGTGCTGTTTATGCTGTTTCACCTTGGACCTCAGATTTTGACCAAGATGAGCAGCAGCAGCCACAACACCAGGAACACGAGCAGCAGCAGCCTTCTCCTCATTGACCTTCCACTCCACAGGAGAGAGGGGATGAGCACAGGGGTGCACTTTGTAGGAGGTGTTACCCCCAACACAAGGTATACAGGCAGAGGATGAGCTTAGAATTATCGAATCATAGAATGATTACAGCATGGAAAAGGCCATTCGGCCCATCGAGCCCATGCCGGCTCTCTGCAAGAGCTAGGCTATCACGTCAGGTCGTGGCAGACATTTGTAGCCTGCTAGACGAAGACCTGCTGCTGAGTTGACTTGGTGGACAGGTATTACCAATGGCTGTCAAATTCACCACCATCCTGAACTTCTTTGCCAGGCTCCTTCCAGGAATCTGAAGCAAACATTTGCAGGATCTTGCAGTCGGCCATCCACAGATGCATCACCCAGACGACTGATGCCATGTTTTCCAAGGCAGGCACTTATGTACACTTTGCCACTAATGAAGCCAGTGTTAGTGAGCGGGCATGCGACTTTGCCACTCTGGCTGGCTTCGCACAGGTGCAGGACATCATCGGCTGCGCATATAAGGCACCCCCACATCACCCAGGAGTGTTTGTGAACCACAAGGGCTTCCACTCCCTCAATGTGCAGCTCGTCTGCAACCACAAAAAGATCATCATGCATGTGTGTGCCTGATTCCCAGGAAGCTGTCATGATTCTTTTATCCTGCGCCAGTCCACCCTCCCTCAGCTCTTCGCACCTCCAACCAGACTTATCGGCTGGCTGCTTGTCGACAAGGGCTATCCGCTGAAGATGTGGCTGATGACACTCTTGAGGAGACCAAGCAATGAGGCTGAGGAGCGCTACAATCAAAGTCGAATGACGACGAGATGTGTCATAGAGCACACAATCAGGATCCTGAAGATGCGCTTCAGATGCCTGGACAGATGTGGAGGATACCTTCAATATGCACTAGATAGGGTCTCCAGAATCATCGTGATATGGTGCGCGCTGAACAACATAGTGTAGCAGCAAAGATTGGAGCTGCAGGAGGAGCAAGGTGCAGAGCACAGATCCTCTTCGGAGGAGGAGGAGGAACATGAGACAAAGGAGGAGGAAGAGGAACCTGCAGTAAGCATGGCATCAGCAGCGGTGTTCATTGCTGCCTGGGAGGCCCGAGATGGCCTCATAATGACCCGATTTAGTTAGGTTGCACCAGTGCACCCATCTGATCGTCAGATGCGGAACTAATTTCTCCACCACCACCCCTCCCCCTCCCGCCACAAAGTAATGCTAAAATGACCAAACCATTCCTATCACTCACACCCATTCCTCGAGGTTAAGTAATGTATTATCATTCACTCCAATGGACAAGGCCACTTGCCAGGCAGCAGGCAAAAATGGTCAAGTTAGGAAAGTGGTGCAAAGAGATGAACTTTTGTGAGTTATCAATAGAACTGAAACTTAACACTGTAACATCTTTAAAAATATCCTTCTGCATCTACAATTGTGTCATTTTTCTTTTCCTAGTGCTTCTATGACATGCACTCCCTGTGGCTTCAGCAGAGGTAGAGGCAGGCTGCTCACTTCCCTGCTCTGTCTGCTTAAACATTTTGGCGGATGTCCTCTGGGTTTTGGAGTGAAAGATTGCTCTTCCTGCAATTGTATAGGGACAGACTCGGCCATTGTGATCGGAGGAAGCATGTGGGGCTCTGACTGAGAGGGAGGCAATGGGGGAGAAGTGGGAATACTTTGAGAAGAGCCTCCACTTCCATGTCCCCTCTCACCATCATCCCTCTCATGGGCCACCCGCACTTTCCTGCTAGCAAGGAGCTGGAGAGCACCTTGCTGCACATCAGTGGAGCGATGAATGTCTGAGTCTACTTTGCTAACCCTCCTAGATATGACTGCAATAAGAGTCTGCAAGCTGTTGTTCACAGCAAGCGTGTTCTTGTTTGACTGATGCACTTGCTCCTCCATGTAGGTGGCCATTCTATCCGTGGAAGAATACGTTGTTGCCATCGCCTGCAATATGGTGCTGTTCATGTTGTAGATGTACTCCTCCATTCTCCCTACAATCATGCACATTGTGGCTGGAAATGTTGCCAGAATCTCGTGCATTTGTTGCTGTTTCTCAAGGATCTGCCTCTTTGTCGACGGCCCCCGAGGTTCAGCATCGGCATCCAGCTGAGCACTGCATATCGAGTGTCCTACGAGATATTAGGACAAGTGACCAAAAGCTTGGTCAAAGAGATAGGTTTAAGAGTGCAGAGATCTCAGAGGATTGTCTGACTAGAGGAGGTTACAGAAATTAGGCCATGGAGGGATTTGAACACAAGGTTGAGAATTTTAAAATTGAGCTGTTGCAGTAGGAATGAGGGTGCTAGATTTGCCCAATAACTTACAACTGAATGCTTATTGTAGTGTGGCAGTAAGTCAGGAAGGTCCTGGTTCAAATCCAAGTCTGAACTAGCCCAGACTCTGCCGACGTAGTAATGGGACCATTGCAATTGGCATCAGCATTTCCAGTGCAAGGAGATGGAAAAAACTCAGTCTTGATTATTACCAGGAAACCTTGTGGGTCATGTATGTGTGCAGATACCAGATGAAGTCATGGTCAGGCTGAGTTCTACTGTTCCACACCCCATATTCAATTAGTCTGCTGACACCAGCTGCCCTGGTTCACAAGTAAAGAATGTCCACTTGAGCTATGTACTGCAGAACTGCTTCCAGTCATGCGACTAAATGGCAGAGTTAGGAAAGCAGAGTGGAGGTTTAGGGGAGAAAAATCACTCAAGAAAATGGAATGGGAAATATTTAAAAGAGCCACATGACTACGATGTTGGTAATGCGAGGTATAGTTTCATCTAATTTGAAGACAATGCAATGTGAATCCATTGTCTATGGTTTCATAGGAACTTGATCATCGGCCATGCTTTTCCCACATAAGAACATAAGAAATAGGAGCAGGAGTAGGCCATATGGCCCCTCGAGCTTCCTCCGCCATTCAATAAGATCTTGGCTGATCTGATCTCGGCCTCAACTCCATTTTCCTGCCTGTTCCCCATAACCCTTGACTCTCCTATAGTACAAGAATCTGTCTATCTCAGCCTTGAATATATTCAATGACCCAGCCTCCACAGCTCTCTGGGGTAGAGAATTCCAAAGATTCATGACCTTCTGAGAGAAGAAATTCCTCCTTATCTCCGTCTTAAATGGGCGACCATTTATTCTGAAACTATGCCTCCTAGTTCAAGATTCCCCCATGAGGGGAAACATCCTCTAAGCATCTACCCTATCAAGCCCCCTCAGAATCTTATATGTTTCAATAAGATCACCTCTCATTCTTCTAAACTTCATTGAGTATCGGCCCAACCTGCTCAATCTTTCTTCATAAGACAACCGCTTCATCCCAGGAATCTACCAAGTGAACCTTCTCTGAATTGCCTCCAATGCAAGTATATCCCTCCTTAAATAAGGAGACCAAAACTGTACGCAATACTCCAGATGGTATCATGGACGCCCTTGACAGTTGTAGCAAGACTTCTCTACATTTATACTCTATCACTCTCCTGTCCTGTGACAGCTGGAGCTGGTGCTCTCCACTCTCTCTCCTGTGACAGTTGGAACTGGTGCTCTCCACTCTCCCGTCCTGTGACAGTTGGAACTGGTGCTCTCCACTCTCCTGTCCTGTGACAGTTGGAGCTGGTGCTCTCCACTCTCTGTCCTGTGACAGTTGGAACTGGTGTTCTCCACTCTCCTGTGACAGTTGGAACTGGTGCTCTCCACTCTCTCTCCTGTGACAGTTGGAGCTGGTGCTCTCCACTCTCTCTCCTGTGACAGTTGGAACTGGTGCTCTCCACTCTCTCTCCTGTGACAGTTGGAACTGGTGCTCTCCACTCTCTCTCCTGTGACAGTTGGAACTGGTGCTCTCCACTCTCTCTCCTGTGACAGTTGGAACTGGTGCTCTCCACTCTCTCTCCTGTGACAGTTGGAACTGGTGCTCTCCACTCTCTCTCCTGTGACAGTTGGAACTGGTGCTCTCCACTCTCTCTCCTGTGACAGTTGGAACTGGTGCTCTCCACTCTCTCTCCTGTGACAGTTGGAACTGGTGCTCTCCACTCTCTCTCCTGTGACAGTTGGAACTGGTGCTCTCCACTCTCCCGTCCTGTGACAGTTGGAACTGGTGCTCTCCACTCTCCCGTCCTGTGACAGTTGGAGCTGGTGCTCTCCACTCTCCCGTCCTGTGACAGTTGGAACTGGTGCTCTCCACTCTCCCATCCTGCAAAAATTGCAACTGTTGCTCTCCACTCTCCCGTTGGTGTAGGAGGGAGGGCTTTAGTTTCCTGAACAATTGGGACCACTTCTGGGGTAGGTGGGACCTGTACAAGTCGGACAGGTTACACCTCAACAGAGACGGGACCAATGTTCTCGCGGGTGGTTTTGATAGTGCGGTTGGGAGGGCTTTAAACTAACTTGGCAGGGGGATGGGAAGCCAGGAGAGGGCTCTGAGCTAGTTAGAGTGGGTGAGAGCTCAGATGAACAGAATCCCAAGAAAGAATGCAAAAGGCAGGAGGCAACAGAGCAGAGTAGCACTGGGGTAAGTGTAAACCACAAGGTAATAGGTAGGGACAATATGTATGAATATAAAGGGGCTGCAGGAGGGGTCAAAACTAAAAATCATGGTAAAAAAACTAGTATTAAAACACTTTACCTAAACGCATGCAGCATTCGAAACAAAGTAAATGAGTTGACGGCACAAATCATTACAAATGGGTATGATTTGGTGGACATTACTGAAACGTGGTTGCAGGGTGGCCAAGACTGGGAATTAAACATACAGGGGTATCTGACAAGTCAGAAAGATAGACAAGAAGGGAAAGGAGGTGGGGTAGCTCTGTTAATAAAGGATGATATCAGGGCAGTTGTGAGAGACGATATTGGCTCTGATGAACAAAATGTTGAATCATTGTGGGTGGCGATTAGAGATAGTAAGGGGAAAAAATCACTGGTGGACGTAGTTTATAGGCCCCCAAATAATAACTTCATGGTGGGGCGGACAATAATCAGGGGAATAATGGAGGCATGTGAAAAAGGAATGGCAGTAATCATGGGGGATTTTAATCTACATATCGATTTGTCAAATCAAATCGCACGGGGTAGCCTTGAGGAGGAATTCATAGAATGCATACGGGATTGTTTCTTAGAACAGTATGTTACAGAACCTACAAGGGAGCAAGCTATCTTAGATCTGGTCCTGTGTAATGAGACAGGAATAATAAATGATCTCCTGGTAAAAGATCCTCTTGGAAAGAGTGATCACAGTATGGTTGAATTTGTAATACAGATTGAAGGTGAGGAAGTAGTGTTCCAAACGAGCGTACGATGCTTAAACAAAGGGGACTACAGTGGGATGAGGGCAAAATTGGCTAAAGTAGACTGGGAACACAGTGGCACAATTGAGGAACAGTGGAGGACTTTTAAGGAGCTCTTTCATAGTGCTCAACAAAAATATATTCCAGTGAAAAAGAAGGGCAGTAAGAGAAGGGATAACCAGCCGTGGATAACCAAGCAAATAAAGGAGAGTATCAAATTAAAAACCAATGCGTATAAGGTGGCCAAGGTTAGTGGAAAACTAGAAGATTGGGAAAATTTTAAACAACAGCAAAGAATGACTAAGAAAGCAATAAAGAAAGGAAAGATAGATTACGAAAGTAAACTTGCGCAAAACATAAAAACAGACAGTAAAAGCTTTTACCGATATATAAAACGGAAGAGAGTGACTAAAGGAAATGTTGGTCCCTTAGAAGATGAGAAGGGGGATTTAATAATGGGAAATGTGGAAATGGCTGAGACCTTAAACAATTATTTTGCTTCGGTCTTCACAGTGGAAGACACAATAACCATGCTGGTCACGGGAATGTGGGAAGGGAGGACCTTGAGACAATCACTATCACTAGGGGGGATAGTGCTGGACAGGCTAATGGGACTCAAGGTAGACAAGTCCCCTGGTCCTGATGAAATGAGAGATGGCGGAAGTTATAGCAGATGCATTCGTTATAATCTAACAAAATTCTCTGGACTCTGGGGAGGTACCAGCAGATTGGAAAGCAGCTAATGTAACGCCCCTGTTTAAAAAGGGGGCAGACAAAAGGCAGGTAACTATAGGCCGGTTAGTTTAACATCTGTAGTGGGGAAAATGCTTGAAACTATCATTAAGGAAGAAATAGCGGGACATCTAGATAGGAATAGTGCAATCAAGCAGACGCAACATGGATTCATGAAGGGGAAATCATGTTCAACTAATTTGAGGATATAACGAGCATGGTGGATAGAGGTGTACCGATGGATGTGGTGTATTTAGATTTCCAAAAGGCATTCGATAAGGTGCCACACTAAAGGTTACTGCAGAAGATAGAGGTACGCGGAGTCAGAGGAAATGTATTAGCATGGATAGAGAATTGGCTGGCTAACAGAAAGCAGAGAGTCGGGATAAATGGGTCCTTTTCGGATTGGAAATCGGTGGTTAGTGGTGTGCCACAGGGATTGGTGCTGGGACCACAACTGTTCACAATATTCATAGATGACCTGGAAGAGGGGACAGAGTGCAGTGCAACAAAATTTGCAGATGACACAAAGATTAGTGGGAAACAGAGAGGCTGCAAAGAGATTTAGATAGGTTAAGCGAATGGGCTAAGGTTTGGCAGATGGAATACAATGTCGGAAAATGTGAGGTCATGCACCTTGGAAAAAAAAACATTAAAAGGGAATATTATTTGAATGGGGAGAAATTACAACATGCTGCGGTGCAGAGGGACCTGGTGGTCCTTGTGTATGAATCGCAAAAAGTTAGTTTGCAGGTGCAGCAGGTAATCAGGAAGGCGAATGGAATGTTGGCCTTCATTGCAAGAGGGATGGAGTACAAAAGCAGGGAGGTCCTGCTGCAACTGTACAGGGTATTGGTGAGACCGCACTTGGAGTACTGCATGCAGTTTTGGTCACCTTACTTAAGGAAGGATATACTAGCTTTGGAGGGGGTACAGAGACGATTCACTAGGCTGATTCCGGAGATGAGGGGGTTACCTTATGATGATAGATTGAGTAGACTGGGTCTTTACTCGTTGGAGTTCAGAAGGATGAGGGGTGATCTTATAGAAACATTTAAAATAATGAAAGGGATAGACAAGATAGAGGCAGAGAGGTTGTTTCTACTGGTCGGGGAGACTAGAACTAGGGGGTACAGCCTCAAAATACAGGGGGAGCCAATTTAAAACCGAGTTGAGAAGGAATTTCTTCTCCCAGAGGGTTGTGAATCTGTGGAATTCTCTGCCCAAGGAAACAGTTGAGGCTAGCTCATTGAATGTATTCAAATCACAGATGGATAGATTTTTAACCAATAAGGGAATTAAGGGTTATGGAGAGCGGGCGGGTAAGTGGAGCTGAGTCCACGGCCAGATCAGCCATGATCTTGTTGAGTGGCGGAGCAGGCTCGAGGGGCTAGATGGCCTACTCCTGTTCCTAATTCTTATGTTCTTATTATGTTCTTATATTATCCCCCTTGCAATAAAGGCCAACATTCCATTTGCCTTCCTAATTACTTGCTGTACCTGCATGTTAACGTTTTGTGTTTCATGTACGAGGACACCCAGATCCCTTTGTACAGTAGCATTTTGTAGTCTCTCTCCATTTAAATAATATTTTGCTTTTCTGTTGTTCCTATCAAAGTGGATAACCTCACATTTTCCCACATTATACTGCATCTGCCAAATGTTTTGCCCATTCACTTAACCTATCTATATCCCCTTGCAGAATCGTTGTCCCCTCCTCACAATTTGCTTTCCCACCTATCTTTGTATCATCAGCAAATCTGGTTACAATATACTCGGGTAGAAATTGTCCCCTGCTCGAAACGGAGAGCACGCATCCCGTTTGAATGGTTTTTGCTGCAGCTGCGGTTCAGATCGCCTCTTGAGCGACATTCCGCTCTTTGTTGTTTTTTTTCCCACTGGATCAGGAAGTTGCTCCTAATGGGGACGGTGACAACACTTGAGGGTTGGTTATGCGGTGGTGGCATCATCTGAGGGGCGGAAGTTGGGGGCTGTGCGGAGTAACCGCCGCGATGACATCATCACGACACCACGCCACCACTGCTCTCCCCTTCATTTAAAGGGGAGAGCCTCCGCAATTTTAAATCTTCAGCCCACTGGGCCACCAGAGAGGGTTTTGGCCGGGCCAGCGGCCTGGCACCCAAGAGGGGGCTACCTCTTCGGGGCTCGACCGAACCCGGGGGCATAATTGTCGGGCCGCAGTGCATCCTCCCCTTTAAGGGAAGCCGCACCACCATTGCAGAAGGCCACAGCCTCACTGGACCACCGGGGAAAAAAAGGCTTTTGGCACCGCCGGGCGGGGAGGGGTAGATCAGCGGTGCGCACGGTGATGACGCGCTTACCACAGATCGGCAGCAGCGGAGCAGTAAGGGGGCGATTGGGACACTGCTGAGAAACCTCAGGAGGGCAATTGGGCTATCAACAGCCATTCCACAAAAAGTCGCCGGCCATTCCACTCCGCAGCGAGGCTGCCAATTTGTGGTGGTAACAGGCATTAAGGAGAGGGGAAATTTTGGCCTGGGGGATTGGGCTGGATTTTCGAGAGCTTTGCGACCAGGTTTTCACTGTGATTTGACTCTCTGCGGTGAAAACCCGGTCGCAAAGCCCGGACGGGATCCTTGGGTACTTGTTTGTGGTGGCGCTTCCAAGTACCGACATTCGGCACTCTCTCAACCCATACACCATGGTGTGAACAGGTCAAACCTGTCAGTGCAGCCCTGCCAGCAGCAGTAAGTATGAAAACTTGCAAAAAAGTAAGTTAAAGTTTTTATTTTTTTTATTTTTTTACAGCTAAGGTTCTTGTAAATGTTTTTGAAATGTCTTTTGGAATTTAAAATTTTTTTCCCTCCTCCCAAGGCCTCTCTCGCAGCACACCCGGCCCCAGACTAAAGTTGCCGAAACTCATGTTTTGCGCCGCAAATGCTTGTGCAACACCTCCCTTACAGATGGAGACATAAAGGCCGAAAATTCGGCCGAAAAATGGTAGCGCAGCAAAATCGGTAAGTTTCACGTATCACTACCGTATTCGCCGAAAAACCCTGAAAGCCGAAAATCCAGCCCAACTTGTGTAGTAACCTTTTATGGGGCACTGTATCAAATGCCTTTTGGAAATCCAAATACACTACATCTACTGGTTCCCCTTTATCCACCCTGCTCATTACATTCTCAAAGAACTCTAATAAGTCAAACACAATTTCCCTTTCATAAATCCATGTTGACTCTGTTTGATTATATTATGATTTTCTAAATGTCCTGCTACTACTTCCTTAATAATGGATTCCAGCATTTTCCTAATGACAGATTTTAGGCTAACTGGCCTATCGTTTCCTGCTTTCTGTCTCCCTCCTTTCTTCAATAGGGGAATTATATAAGAACATAAGAATAAAGAAATAGGAGCAGAGGTAGGCCATTTGGCCCCTCGAGCCTGCTCCGTCATTCAATAAGATCATGGCTGATCTTATCTTGGCTCAACTCCACTTTCCTGCTCGCTGCACATAACCCTTGACTCCCTTAAGACCGGACCACAGTGGAGACATGCATGTCATAAACAGTGTCAAACTTCGTAGGGAACTCAAATAAGATAATGTATCATGTTTGTAACCACAGAGGGTATTGCCAGTGGCTTTTGACTAGGGAGGTCTCACTATTGTGGGCAGAGTAGAAACTGGACCGAATGGACTTATTGGTGGTGAAGTGAGCATGCAGCTGGAAGTGATGACATGTTAAAAGATCCTGGACAAGAAGAGAAGGTTCGGAGGTGGTTGGTAGTGGGAAGGAAATGACACATAAATCAGTCCAAACTGCTAAGGATCCTTGTGGCCCATTCCATCATGGGTATTGAGGTCGCAGCACTGAACTTAGACAGTGCTGTCAGCATCAGGAAATTGTTAAAGAGCGAAGTTTATGATTAGTAGTAGTGAGACAGATTGCAAACCCGTTTATGCTGTGCTTATTTTTTAAGAGTGAAATAAATCAAAATAGGTCAGATTTTTAAAACAAATGAATGAGACTTGACAGATCTGATTCATACCACCTGGCTGCACCTACACATCGAACAACAATCCAGGAAGAGTTTGCGAAGCCATGTAATGTACAAAGCCAGTAGAAGAGGAGCAGGCAACACAATAAATGAGTACAAAAGTGCAGAAATGTATTAATGTTTCTCCCACCTTAATCTTCACAACAGCAACCAGGGAGAGTTTTGCCCATGCCACAAGACTTGAGACCCAATAGAACTGTGTGCATCAAAAGGAACTGTGGAATAAAAAATAGTAACACAAGAAGAACCCCCTCCAACACATCTCTTCAACAGATTTTTGGAGGCATTTCAAACTTTTATAGATTATTGTTTCCATTTTCCTTTCATTATCTTCCCTCTGGAAGTCACAATATTCAATCACAGCTCTAAATCTTCATCTATTTCATTTCCGGCATCCCAATCTGTGGAGACTGAGGCTGAGACAGTGAGGGAGAAATTATATTATACAGAATTATTCGAATGACAAACAATACTAAAAATGATAAGCAATTCCCTGTGTTCAATGCACTCCTGTTTAAAAAGAAAATGTCCTCCTGCAGTATCACTTATCGCAGGAAAGAAAGACCCTGCTGATCTGAGCCTGGGCCTGAACAGTGTAGAGTGCCAGATTTGGCATCTGTGTTCCTGAGCTAGGGGAGGAAAAAATTCTGTTAGGATTCTCATTCCTGATTATTATGTTCATACTCTATTTTTTTGTTACAGCTCACTGGACGGGCATTAGGACCCTGTGGGAGCTATTCACAGTCGCTGTATTCATGCTGGTTCGTGTCGGTTTGGGACTCCATTTTGTGTTGTATAAAAGTTAAGTTACTTTTTTCCTGGCTCAGTTTGTTCGTTATTTACGCGTACACAACACTGATCATTATCCAGTTACCCCTGTGAAAAATGTGTCATATGGATATTGGATGAGGGTAGGATTAGGCTTGCTGTGAAGTTCCCACATGCATATAGCCATTTGGATAAAGTATTAAAGGGCTGCCTAGAACCATAAAACAGAATAAGTACAAGCCATTCCCTTTAAGAGAGGTGTCTTAAGAGAAGAAAAGGGGGAAAATTGGAGGTCCAATAACATTGGCCCAGAAATTGCAGTCGGAAGTGTTGTGTATCTGTTAAGCATGCACTCCCATGTACCGCCACCAGGGAACGCATTCCCTGAAGTCCCAAGGGATCCCAGCATCCCTTGGGAGCACTGTATATAAGCCAGCCCCTAAGGCCTGTTCCTCACTCTGGAGTGTCTTAATAAAGACTGAGGTCACTGTTACTTTAACCTCCCTGTGTGCACTCTCATCTGTGGTCGGAACACAATAGGAAGCTTGCCGCGGGCGGATGCCTCCGACCTGAAAAATTTCTACGCATCTACTTGGTGGTCCAGGAGGGTCAGAGACTTCTGGTCCTGTGCCTCTACGCATAGGCCTGCGTAGAGGCCCACATATTCCAAGGACTTACAGCTTCGTACGTGTCCCTGGGATCACGTGGGCTGGCCCATCCAATCAAAGTAGGGATATTCCCATTCATGCTTGTGGTAAGTTCCGTATGGATGGGAATACCCCCAAAAACACACAAGCACTTAAAATAAGTTTTTTTTAAATCCCATACTTAAAATTAATCAAAATGGAATTTAATTAATTATTTGAAACAAAAGTTTAATTTTTTGAAAATAACTTTACATATTTTAAAGGGTTTAAAAATAAACGTACCATATTTAACTGAATTTTAAATGTTCAAATTATTGAAAAAAATGTATTTTTCCGTCAATTATAAGTCTTACGCTGTTAAAAGCTGGCCTTACGCCTGCTATTATCAGTCATAAGAATTTCAAGGCCATTCGCTGGGCAGAAGTTGGGCAAATAGCCTAACTCTCCGTCCGCGGAGGCCCTTTACTTCTGGATGCGTGCGATCTGAAGTTCCGGGTTTAGGCACACGTGGGGGCCCTATGGACGTGTGCGCACCTCATACATGCCCGTAGGGGCCGTGAATTCTGGGCTATAGTCATTAGGAGATGTCTTTGTAGCCTTTTAAATTGCAACATAGGCCCATGTGGGGAAGGCCCTATAGCCTATTTAATCTCATCCTATCAGAATACCAATCTCACTGTCGTCCCATTGCAGCATCTGACTGCTTTTTAAATGAGTCAAGTGTCCTGACTTCAAACTTGCTCCCTGACAACATGTTCCTGCTGTTGAACAACCTCTGTGTAAAGAAACCCTTCCTCACATCTGTCCTACATTTGCACTGCACAATCCTGAATCTTGTCCCCTCTTGTCCTTTTCACCTGATGTATCTAAAAGTACTGTTTCAGGTTTATTGCCTTCATCACATTAAATGTCTTACACCCTTCTACAAAGTCCCTTCTGAGACATCTCTTTTTGAGGCTGGGAACGAGCCTCATTAATAATATTGGGCACAACAGACAACAACAACAACAACTTGTATTTATACAGCACCTTTAACCGAGTAAAACGTCCCAAGGCGCTTCACAGGAGTATTATAAGACAAAAAAAAAATTTTGCACCAAGCCACATAAGGAGAAATTAGGGCGGGTGAAAGAGGTAGCTTCTCAGATACATCTTAAAGGAGAAAAGAGAGGAAGTAGAGACGGAGAGGTTTAGGCCGGGAATTCCAAAGCTTAGGGTCTGGCAACAGAAGGCACGGCCACCAGTGGTTGAGCGATTATAATCAGGGATGCTCAAGGGGGCAGGATTAAAGGAGCACAGATATCTCAGAGGGTTGTGGGGCTGGAGGAGATTACAGATAGGGAGGAATGAGGCCATGGAAGGATTTGAAAACAAGGATGAGAATTTTGAAATCAAGGAATTGCTTAACCAGGAACTAATGTAGGTCAGCGACAACAGGGGTTATGGGTGAACTTGACGGTGAGAGTTAGGACACAGGCAGCTGAGTTTTAGATGACTTCAAGTTTACGTGGGGTAGAAAATGGGAGGCCAGCCAGGAGTGCATTGGAATAGTCAAGTCTAGAGGTAACAAAGGCATGGATGAGGGTTTCAGCAGATGAGCTGAGGCAAGGGCGAAGACGGGTGATGTTAAGAAGGTAGAAATAGGCAGTCTTAGTTATGCCGTGGATGTGTGGTCAGAAGCTCATTTCAGAGTCAAATATGACACCAAGGTTGCGAACAGTGTGGTTCAGCTTCAGACAGACATTGGGGAGAGGTGTAGAGTCAATGGCTAGGGAATGGAGTTTGTAGCGAGACCGAAAACAATGGCTTCGGTCTTCCCAATATTCAATTGGAGAAAATTCCTGCTCACCCAGAACTGGATGTGGGACAAGCAGTCTGACAATTTAGAGACCGAGGAGGGGCCGAGAGAAGACGTGATGAGGTAGAGCTAGGTGTCATCAGTATGCATGTGGAAATTCTTGCTGTTTTCGTATGATGTCGACAAGGGGCAGCATGTAAATGAGAAATAGAGGGGGCAAAGGATAGGTCCTTGGGAATACCTGAAGTTACAATGCAGAGTGGAAAAAGAACCCATTGCAGGAGATTCTCTGGCTACAATTAGATAGATAAGAATGTGTCATGTATGTACATTCTGTTTGTAGCCACCAGATGGCGTCATTGTTGGAGGCCACTGAGCAGCACGCACATAGTGCTGCTCAGGTATAAAAGGCCAGCTATTTTGAGAGTCAAGCACTTTGGGCCTAAATAAAGCAGAGCTAAGGTTGTACCTTGCTTAGTTAAACAGTACTCAGTTTGAAACTTTAATGCATACATAACATTTGGCGACGAGAATACTAGAACCTTTGTTTGCAAATTGAGCACGATTGGATTTTTAGAGTGATTCGTGGAAGGATTGGGCAGACTTTGTGAGCCGTTTGAACCAGTACTTTGTGGCCAACAAAATGAAGGGGATCGACGATGCAGATCGGTGCTGGGCCGTGTTCCTCACTGTGTGCAGTTCAAAGATCTACGGTCTGATAAAGAATCTACTCATGCCTAGTGATCCAACAGAGAAAACGTACAAGGAGTTATGTACATTGGTACGGGAACATCTTAAGCGAGCATCATCATCGCGAGATACAGGTTTTATACACACGTTCGATTGGAGGGCCAGAGCGTGGCGGAATTCGTTGCCAACCTGAGACGTCTATCAGGACCGTGCAAGTTCGGGACGGTGTTGGCAGACATGCTGCGGGACTTCTTTGTTATCGGTATCAACCACGAGGTAATCCTGCGCAAACTTCTGGCGGTGGAGGAGTTGCATTTAAAAAGGGCCATCCAGATCACTCAATCATGTATGATGACGAACAGGAGTCTAAAGCAAATAGGTTCGAAGAACCAAAACTCGGCAAGTATTGTAAATGCGATTGATTCGGCGTTTGGCAGAGCGGCACATGGCAGGGCCTATCCGGCTGCGTTCACGAACCTGTGGCTGCCCAAAGTCCACCAGCGAGAATGTATCCGCCTTCTCCGTGTTGGCACTGTGGGGGAAATCATCGGCACCAGCAGTGCCGATTTAAGCATCATCATCATCATCATAGGCAGTCCCTCAGAATCGAGGAAGACTTGCTTCCACTCCCAAAGTGAGTTCTCTGATGGCTGAACTGTCCGATACGAGAGCCACAGACCCTGTTACAGGTGGGACAGACATTCGTCGAAGGAAGGGGTCGGTGGGGCGTTACTCTGCTGCCTGCGCTTGACCTCTTCACGCTCTTTGCATTGAGACTGGAAGAGCTCAACGCCCTCCCGGATGCACTTCTCCACATCAGGCGGTCTTCGGCCAGGGTCTCCCAGATGTCAGTGGTGATGTCACACTTTATCAGGGAGGCTTTGAGGGTTCCTTGTAACATTTCCGCTGCCCACCTTTGGCTCGTTTACCATGAAGGAGCGCTGCATAAAGCATTTGCTTAGGGAATCTCGTAGCTGGCACGCGAACTATGTGGCCTGCCCAGTGAAGCTGATTGAGTGTGGTCAGTGCTTCAATGCTGGGGATGTTAGCCTGGACGAGGACACTGATGCTAGTATGCCTGTCCTCCCAAGGGATTTGCAGAATCTTGCGGAGACATCGTTGGTGATATATCTCCAGCGACTTGAGGTGCCTTCTATACAACATCCGTGCCTCAGATCCATACAGCCACAACAATCAACAAGCTCCCCGCTGGAGTGGAACTAAACTACAGAACTAGTGGGAAGCTGTTTAACCTACGCCGCTGATTTAAGCAATATAGTTGCAAAGGGTGTCTGAGAGTGGGGCATCTCCAGCGCAAGTGTCCGCAGATGAGCAAGCGAGCTGCGACACACCATGTGGAGGATGAGAGTCAGACTAGCGCGGATCTGGATACGCAATCCGAGGTGCCAGAGGAGGAAGTGTATGGACTGTACTCCTTCATAACCAAGAGTAAACCAATTTTGATTAATGGGAAGTTTAACGTGATACCGGTATCGATGGAACTGGACACGGGGGTGAGTCAATCGATCATGAACGAGAGGGCATTTAATAAGTTGTGGGATACTAAGACTGTGAGGCCTGTTAACGCCAAGCTGCGCACTTACACCAAAGAACTAATAAATGTGATTGGCAGTGCACAAATTAATGTGTCATATAACGGTGCGGTTCATGAGTTACCGCTGTGGATTGTTTCAGGCAATGGCCCAACGCTGTTCGGCAGGAGCTGGTTGGAGAAAATCAGATGCGACTGGAACGGCATAAAGGCGTTGACATCGGAGGAAGATACATGTGCCCAAGTATTGAGCAAGTTCCCCTCAATGTTCGAACCGGGTATCGGCAACTTCATGGGAGCCAAGGTACAGATTCACGTGAACTCAGATGCAAGACCCATCCATCATAAAGCTTGGGCAGTGCCATATATGATGGGGGAGAAGGTCAAAATTGAACTAGACAGACTCCAGAGTGAAGGGATCACCAGTCACATTTAATGAATGGGCCAGCCCCATTGTTCCTGTGCTGAAAAGTGATGACACAGTCAGAATCTGTGGAGTCTACAAGGCTACGATCAACAGGGTTTCGAAACAAGACCCGTTACCAAAGACTGATGACTTGTTTGCGACGCTAGCCGGAGGGAAGTCATTCACAAAACTGGACTTGACGTCGGCCTATATGACACAGGAGTTGGTTGAGACGTCGAAGAGACTTACGTGCATTAACACGCACAAAGGACTGTTTATTTACCACCGGTGCCCTTTCGGAATTCGCTTGGCTGTAATAATATTCCAGAGGAATATGGAAAGTCTACTGAAGTCCGTTCCCAGAACCGTCGTGTTCCAAGATGACATCCTGATCACCGATCGTGACTCCAAGGAACATCTGAACAACCTGGAAGAGGTTCTACTGCGTTTGGATAGAGTGGGACTCAACTGGAACGCTCGAAGTGGGTCTTCATGGCACCAGAGGTAGAATTCCTCGGGAGGAAAATCGCCGCTGATGGCATCAGACCTACTGACGTGAAAACCAAGGCCATCAAGAATACACCCAAGCCGCAGAATGTGACGGAGCTGCGTTCGTTCCTGGGTCTACTCAACTACTTTGGTAACTTCCTACCTAAATTGAGCACCTTACTAGAATCACTGCACATGCTATTGAGAAAAGGCGACAACTGGGTGTGGGGCACATCGAAAGACAGAACTTTCGAGATAGCCACCAATCTGCTTTGCTAGAACAAGCTGCTGGTACATTATGACCCATGTAAACGTTTAGTTTTGGCTTGTGATGCATTGTCATATGGAATTGGTTGCGTACTCCAACAAGCCAATGAGTCAGGAGAACTTCAACCTGTCGAATATGCATCCAAAAGTTTGTCTAAAGCAGAAAGAGCCTACAGCATGGTAGAAAAAGAAGCTTCAGCATGTGTATACAGTGCTAAAAAGATGCACCAATACCTGTTCAGTCTGAGGTTCGAATTAGAGACTTGATCACAAGCCGCTCATTTCATTGTTTTCCGAGAGCAAAGGTATCAATACCAATGCTTCATCCCGCATCCAAAGATGGGCACTGACATTATCTGCCTATGATTATGTCATTCTCCACCGACCTGGCACAGAGAATTGTGTCGATGCTTTGAGCCGGTTGCCGTTGCCCACACCAGAGCTGGAAATGCCACAACCAGTGGATCTAATGTTAATCATGGATGCTTTTGAGAGTGAAGGTACCCCTGTCATGGCTCAACAAGTAAGACCTGGACCAGCCAGGACCCGATATTATCAGTGGTAAAGGGTTGCATCCTCAAAGGGGATTGATCTGCCATACCTAAGCAAATGTGTGAGGAGGCCAAACCATACATTCGTCGCAAGGACGAACTGTCTACTCAAGCAGATTGCATATTGTGGGGCAATCGCGTTGTAATGCCCAAGAAAGGGAGAGAGAAGTTCATGTGTGAGTTACACACCACACATCCTGGTATAGTGATGACGAAGGCCATCGTCAGGTCCCATGTATGGTGGCCAGGAATTCATTCTGAGCTGGAAGCATCCATGCATCAGTGCAACACTTGCATGCAGCTCAGCGAAGCACCAGCGGAATCACTGCTGAGTCTGTGGTCATGGCCATCCAAACTTTGGTCCAGGATCCATGTAGATTTTGCAGGTCACTTCCTGGGCAAGATGTTTTTAGTGACGGTGGACGCTTATTCGAAGTGGATAGAACGCACAATCATGTCATCCAGCACGTCCACGGCAACCATAGAGAATCTCAGTATCATGTTCGCAAAACATGGTCTGCCTGACATAGCGGTGAGTGACAATGGGTCATGCTTCACCAGTCAGGATTTCCAGGAGTTTGTGAAACTTAATGGCATGAAACATGTAAGGTCAGCACCATTCAAACCTGCGTGCAGCGGGCAAGCTGAACGTGCAGTACAAATCATCAAGCAAAGCATGAGGAGAGTAACCCAAGGGTCACTGCATAGAAATATAGAAACATAGAAAATAGGTGCAGGAGTAGGCCATTCGGCCCTTCGAGCCTGCACCACCATTCAATAAGATCATGGCTGATCATTCCTTCAGTACACCGTTCCTGCTTTCTCTCCATACCCCTTGATCCCTTTAGCCGCAAGGACCATATCTTACTCCCTCTTGAATATATCCATTGAACTGGCATCAACAACTCTCTGCGATAGGGAATTCCATAGGTTAACAACTCTCTGAGTGAAGAAGTTCCTCCTCATCTCAGTCCTAAATGGCTTACCTCTTATCCTAAGACTATGTCCCCTGGATCTGGACTTCCCCAACAACGGGAACATTCTTCCTGCACCTAACCTGTCGAGTCCCGTCAGAATTTTATATATTTCTATGAGATCCCCTCTCATCCTTCTAAACTCCAGTGAATACAGGCCCAGTCGATCCAGTCTCTCCTCATTTGTCAGCCCTGCCATCCCAGGAATCAATCTGGTGAATCTCCGCTGCACTCCCTCAAATAGCAAGAACGTCCTTCCTCAGATTAGGAGACCAAAACTGAACACAATACTCCAGGTGGGGCCTCACCAAGGCCCTGTACAACTGCAGTAAGACTTCCCTGATCCTATACTCAAATCCCATTGCTATTAAGGCCTTCTTCACCGCCTGCTGTACCTGCAAGCCAACCTTCAATGACGGATGAATCATGACACCCAGGTCTCGCTGCACCTCCCCTTTTCCTAATCTGCCGCCATTCAGATAATATTCTGCCTTCGTGTTTTTGCCCCCAAAGTGGATAACCTCACATTTATCCACATTATACTGCATATGCCATGTCTTTGCCCACTCGACTAACCTGTCCAAATCAACCTGCAGCCTCTTAGCGTCTTCCTCACAGCTCACACCGCCACCCAGTTTAGTGTCATCTGCAAACTTGGAGATATTACACTCAATTCCATCATCCAAATCATTAATATATATTGTAAAGAGCTGGGGTCCCAGCACTGAGCCCTGCGGCACTGCACTTGTCACCGCCTGCCATTCTGAAAAGGACCCGTTAATCCCGGCTCTCTGCTTCCTGTCTGCCAACCAGTTCTCTATCCACGTCAGTACATTACCCCCAATACCATGTACTTTGATTTTACACACCAATCTCTTGTGTGGGACCTTGTCAAAAGCCTTTTGAAAGTCCAAATACACCACATTCATTGGTTCTCCCCTGTCCACTTTACTAGTTACATCCTCAAAAAATTCCAGAAGATTTGTCAAGCATGAATTCCCCTTCATAAATCCATGCTGACTTGGACCAATCCTATCACTGCTTTCCAAATGTGCTGCTATTTCATCCTTAATGATTGATTCCAACATTTTCCCCACTACTAATGTCAGGCTAACTGGTCTATAATTATCCGTTTTCTCTCTCCCTCCTTTTTAAAAAAGTGGTGTTACATTAGCTACCCTCCAGTCTATAGGAACTGATCCTGAGTCGATAGACTGTTGGAAAATTATCACCAATGCATCCACTATTTCTAGGGCCACTTCCTTAAGTACGCTGGGATGTAGACTATCAGGCCCTGGGGATTTATCGGCCTCCAATCCCGTCAATTTCCCTAACACAATTTCCCGCCTAATAAGGATATCCTTCAGTTCCTCCTTCTCACTAGACCTTCGGACCCCTAGTACATCAAGAAGGTTATTTGTGTCTTCCTTTGTGAAGACCGAACCAAAGGACTTGTTCAATTGGTCTGCCATTTCTTTGTTCCCCATTATAAATTCACCCAAATCTGACTGCAAGGGACCAACGTTTGTCTTCACTAATCTTTTTCTTTTCACATATCTATAGAAGCTTTTGCAGTCATTTTTTATGTTTCCAGCAAGCTTCCTCTCATACTCTATTTTCCCCCTTTTAATTAAACCCTTTGTCCTCCTCTGCTGTATTCTAAATTTCTCCCAGTCCTCCAGCTTGCTACTTTTTCTGGCTAATTTGTATGCCTCTTCCTTGGATTTAACATTATACTTAATTTCCCTTGTTAGCCACGGTTGAGCCACCTTTCCCGTTTTATTTTTACTCCAGACAGGGATGTACAATTGTTGAAGTTCGTCCATATGATCTTTAAAGGTTTGCCATTGCCTATCCACCGTCAACCCTTTAAGTATCATTTGCATGTCTAATCTAGCCAATTCGCGCCTCATACCATCAAAGTTACATTTCCTTAAGTTCAGGAGCCTTGTTTCTGAATTAACTTTGTCACTCTCCATCTTAATAAAGAATTCTACCATATTATGGTCACTCTTCCCCAAGGGGCCTTGTACAACAAGATTGCTAATTAGTCCCTTCTCATTACACATCACCCAGTCTAGGATGGCCAGCTCTCTGGTTAGTTCCTCGACATATTGGTCTAGAAAACCATCCCTAATACACTCCAGGAAATCCTCCTCCACCGCATTGCTACCAGTTAGGTTAGCTCAATCAATATGTAGATTAAAGTCGCCCATGATTACTGCTGTATCTTTATTGCACACATCCCTTATTTCTTGTTTGATGCTGTCCCCAAACTCACTACTACTATTTGGTGGCTTGTACACAACTCCCACTAGCGTTTTCTGCCCTTTGGTATTCAGTAGTTCCACCCATACTGATTCCACATCATCCAAGCTAATGTCCTTCCTTACAATTGCATTAATTTCCTCTTTAACCAGCAACGCCACCCCGCCTCCTTTTCCTTTCTGTCTACCCTTCCTAAATGCTGAATACCCCTGGATGTTGAGTTCCCAACCTTGTCACCCTGGAGCCATGTCTCCGTGATGCCAATCACATCATACCCATTAACTGCTATCTGCGCAGTTAGTTTGTCCACCTTATTCCGAATACTCCTCGCATTGAGGCACAGAGCCTTCAGGCTTGTATTTTTAACGCACTTTGACCCTTTAGAATTCTGCTGTAAAGTGGCCCTTTTTGTTTTTTGCTTTGGGTTTCTCTGCCCTCCACTTTTACTATTCTCCTTTCTATCTTTTGCTTCTGTCTCCATTTTATTCCCCTCTGTCTCTCTGCATAGGATCCCATCCGCCTGCCATATTAGTTTAACTCCTCCCAAACAGCACTAGCAAACAGTCCCCCTCGGACATTGGTTCTGGTCCTGCCCAGGTGCAGACCTTGTGGTTTGTACTGGTCCCACCTCCCCCAGAACCGGTTCCAATGCCCCAGGAATTTGAATCACTCCCTTCTGCACCACTGCTCAAGCCACGTATTCATCTGAGCTATCCTGCGATTCCTACTCTGACTAGCACGTGGCACTGGTAGCAATCCTGAAATTACTATTTTTGAGGTCCTACTTTTTAATTTAACTCCTAGCTCCCTAAATTCGTCTCGTTGGACCTCATCCCGTTTTTAACCTATATCATTGGTACCTATATGCACCACGACAACTGGCTGTTCACCCTCCCTTTTCAGAATGTCCTGCACCCGCTCCGAGACATCCTTGACCCTTGCACCAGGGAGGCAACATACCATCCTGGAGACTCAGTTGCAGCCACAGAAATGCCTATCTATTCCCCTTACAATCGAATCCCCTTTCACCATTGCTCTCCCACTCTTTTTTCTGCCCTCCTGTGCAGCAGAGCCAGCCACGGTGCCATGAACCTGGCTGCTGCTGCTCTCCCCTGATGAGTCATCCCCCTCAACAGTATCCAAAGCGGTGTATCTGTTTTGCAGGGGGATGACCGTAGGGGACCCCTGCACTACCTTCCTTGCACTGTTCTTCCTGTTGGTCTGCCATTCCCTATCTGGCTGTGGACCCTTTACCTGCGGTAAGACCCACCACTAAATGTGTTATTCACATCATTCTCAGCATCCTGCATGCTCCAGAGTGACTCCACCCGCAGCTCCAGTTCCACAACGCACTTCGTCAGGAGCTGGACTTCTCGCACACGTAGTCGTCAGGGACACCGGAGGCGTCCCTGATTTCCGACATGGTACAGGGGGAGCATAACATGTGTCCGAGCTCTCCTGCCATGACTTAACCCCTAGATTAACTTAATTTGGCAACAACAATGCTAAAGGTTACTTATTGAAATAGAAAAGAAAAAGAAAAGCTACTTACCAATCACCAGCCAATCACTTACCCCCTTGGCTGTGACGTCACCTTTCGATTTCTTTCTACTTCTTTTTTGCCTTCTGTCCCCGCTGAAGCTGCACCAGCTGGCCTTTATAGGCCGCGCCCGGACTCCCCGCTGCTCGAACTGCCACTCCTCCTCCAACGTTGGGCCTTTATAGGCCGCGCCCGGACTCCCCGCTGCTCGAACTGCCACTCCTCCTCCAACGTTGGGCCTTTATAGGCCGCGCCCGGACTCCCCGCTGCTCGAACTGCCACTCCTCCTCCAACGTTGGGCCTTTATAGGCCGCGCCCGGACTCCCCGCTGCTCGAACTGCCACTCCTCCTCCAACGTTGGGCCTTTATAGGCCGCGCCCGGACTCCCCGCTGCTCGACTGCCACTCCTCCTCCAACGTTGGGCCTTTATAGGCCGCGCCCGGACTCGCTTGTCCTGCAAACTGCTGAGTTACTGGACAAGACCCCACACACTCACAGGGGTCTCGCCAACTGAACTCATGATGAAAAGACTTCTTAAGACCAAGCTATCTCTGGTACACCCAGATTTAAATAATCATGTTGAATACAGAAGACAAAGCCAACAAGGGACCACGATCGCGCAACTGTGTCATGTGAGATTTCTGTTAATGATCCTGTACATGTGTTGAACTATGGTCAAGGTCCCAAATGGATCGCTGGTACAGTCGTGGCCAAGGAGGGCAACAAAGGATTCGTTATTAAGCTCAAGAATGGGCAAACTTGCAGGAAACATATGGATTAGACAAAGCTGAGGCACACAGACGAGCCAGAACAGTCAGACAAAGAACCTATCGACGACCACCCAACAGTCTTCAGAGGACTTAAGGATCATCAGTGAACCCGGAATTTCCATCACGGACCTGTTCGATAAAAATGGACTTGCAATTCCTGACATGGCCACTGCCACCCCCAACAAGTCAGTCATCCAGCCATCAGCAACAACAGATCCCGCAAACTCATCCAAGGCTGGAATCGAACCGAGACGGTCAACCTGGGAAGCACCAGACCGTCTCAACCTGTGAAAGACTGTGATAAGATCTCAGAGGGGGTTATTGTCATATATGTACATTCTGTTTGTAGCCACCAGATGGCGTCATTGTTGGAGGCCACTGAGCAGCATGCACATGGTGTTGCTCAGGTATAAAAGGCCAGCCATTTTGAGAGTCAGGCACTTTGGGCTGAAATAAAGCAGAGCCAAGGTTGTACCTTGCTTAGTTAAACAGTACTCAGTTTGAACCTTTATTGCATACATAACAGAATGGAAGCAGGCAAGTGCAGTCCCACCCAGCTGAACGACGGTGGAGAGGAGTTGGAGAACCGTATCAAATGCTGCAGACAAGTCAAGAAATAGGAGGAGGGATAGTTTACCTTTGTCACAGTCACAAACAATGTCATTTGTGACTTTGTTGAGAGCTGTTTCATAACTGTGGCAGAGCAGAAACCTGATTGGAGGGATTCAAACATGGAGTTTCGGGAAAGATGGCCACGGATTGGGGAGGCAACAACACGTTCAAGCAACCAACCGAATGTTTTTGTTTGGATTTTTTTTGTTTGCTACCTCAAAGCAACTGCCTGGAACATTGTAGATTGATTGTGTTATATCCTCAGCATTGGCAACCAATGCAAATATCAGAGCTCTAACACTCTAGTGCAGAGCTGCACGAAATGCATGAAATTACTTCCTTAACACTTAGGGCTAGATTTTCCACTTTTGTGCTTATTGCCCAAAAATGGGCGTTATTTCCGGCATGGGCTGTAAAAATGGGTTTTCAGATTGTCATGTGTTCAACTGTCATTGTAAACCATGTATAAACTGACCTAAGTTGTACACCATGAGAACATTGACCACTAGGTGGTGAACTTGTGGGAGGCACTCCTAACTTGGACTTTCAGGTATAAAAGGGGAAGCTCCACCCACCTTCATCACTTCAGTGCTGGCTAATAAAGGTTACTGGTCACAGAGTGACCTACTCTCAAGTATGGGCGTCATGTGCATTTATACTGTACAGTAAGGACATTGCACAGATCACTGGCTTCTCGCCCATTCTCAAAGCACCTGGTCTCGATTTTTTAAAATGGGCGTTACCGCGAGCGATATGAAATGGGCGGTAGCGTTAAACCTCGTGGAACTTCTGCCGTAAAGTGTCGCTGTCCTTAGCAAAGGCATGGCAATGCTCGATTCACGCGATTCAGGAGGTCAAGGGTCATCATGACATGCGCAAAAAAGGAGACAGAGAGAGAGGGAGCTCAGAGGGACTGAAGGCGTGTCTGGGTGTGGTGTGGCTGCTTTGGGAGGAAGGAGGGAGACTTTAGAACTTCACAGCAAGTAGGGAAAGAAAAATTAGCTGTTACCAGCCACATATTTGACCGAATTTGCCCTATAATGGAGGGAGAGGAGGAGGCATCACAGCACGCTGTGGAGACTGATGCTGGAGAGAGCAGTGAGGTGGGAGAGGAGCACATTGGAGGGCCCAAAAGAGCCAGGAGGTTCTCGGATGAAGCAAATGCCTCCCTCCTGCAGGAGGCCAAGTCATGTTGGGGTGATTTGACACAGGGAGAGCATGGGAAGCCCACCCCAAAGGCCTACCAGAAGATATGAACCGAGATAGCAGAGGTGGTCTCGTCGGTGACCAACGAGGTTCGTGAGGGCAACCAATGCCGCAAACGATGAAACGGCCTTGTGGGATCGGCAAGAGTACGTATTACATTTATTTACATGTACTTATGTATTTATATAATTTGATTTGTAACAGTCATGAGTGACTATCAGCAGATGTGAGGTCTTTCACTTTTACCAGGAATGTTTTACTCAAAGCCTGCGGTCACGGTGCACGTCTTTAGGTAAAGAATGATAATTTTCATAATAATCATGATTACATCTGTCGGTTATGTGTTGTATCAGTCTCTGTGACAGTACCTAGCAATGATATCGCGCAATGATCTCATGCCATGTCGTCCTGTCACATTTTACAGAAGAAGCTATCGACGATGAGGTCCGTGCAGAAGCGAACGGGTGGGGGGCACCAGTCCCCAGCGGCATCACTGAGATGGAGGAGCGGGTGCTCGCATTCGTGGGGAAGCACACCCGAACAGCCATGGAAGCATCTGCAGACACTGAAGTGATGTCACGTGAGCAAAGCTTACACCATTGTTTAATGTAAAGTCAATAGAAACCAGACCCACTCATATCCGACCAGTCATATATGATAGATGATTTCTAAAATTGTCACAGAAATAATGCTAGCCTAATGAAAATCATTGCAATGCTAATGTGTTGGTGGTTATGAAATGTGATGTCTGTGAATTTTTGAGAGTGGTGGTGCTTTTGACGTACATATGCTGTGTGTAGCGCTGGACTCGCCTTGTGACCCTAGCACCCCCTTCTCCTCTAATAACCTCATTTGTGTTTTGCAGCCCAGCCAGCAGCACGGCCCCAGGCAAGACCACAGAGGCCAGAAGGTGGGGGCGCGGGGCCTGACTCTTTGGACGATCCTACATCTGGTGCTGAGGAGCTCCGATTCTCACCTATCAATCTGTTCTCCACAGATGAGAGCTCCGACTTCGAGGAACCTGCATCGCCACGCTCCAGAAGCCATTCCACCCCAAGGTCATCTCGTGGTCTGTAAAGTCCTTACTCTACAGTATGAAACCACATGAGGCACATTCTGGGGACAAGGTCACTCTGTGACCTTAACTCTTTATTCACAGGACTTCAAAGACGATGACCTTGTGTGGGACCTCCCTTTTTTACCTGTGTGATCAGGTAAGGAGTGTCTCCCACAAGTTCACCCCTTGTGGTCAAGGTGTGCATCTAGGTTGAGTGTATACAGTAATACAGTGGTGTTACATTGTGGTTACATACATGACATCACTTCCCCCCACCCACTCAAAGTCTTATTGGGATCATAGGTTTAGTCTTTCAGGTAGTCTACACTCCCTCGTGGAGCGCCGCAGTTGGGGCTCTGGTTGTTGGACACTGACGTGAGTGTCTGTCACCTGTGGTGATTCCGGCCTGTCCGGGCTGACCGCAGGGACTGTGCATTCTTCTGATTGCTCTTGTTGCTCGTTCACTGGCGGTGTTGTGAGCTCCATCTCATGGTCTTCTTCAGGTTCCTTCGTATCGAAGCTAAACCTTTTCTTTACTTGGTCCAGATGCTTACGGCATATCTGACCATTGTTGAGTTTTACCACGATGACCCTATTCCCCTCTTTGTCAATTACAGTGCCCTCAAGCCATTTAGGCCCCATGGCGTGATTGAGGACGAATACAAGATCACTTATTTTGATACATCTCCCCCTCGAATTACGGTCATGATACTCGTTTTGTGACTTGTGCTTGCTCTCAACTATGTCGGTCAGGACTGGGTGAATGAGGGACAACCGAGTTTTGAGTGTCCGTTTCATTAGTAGCTCTGCGGGCGGGACCCCCATGAGTGAGTGCGGTCGGGATCTATAGTCCAGCAGGAGACGCGATAGGCAGCATTGTAGGGAGGGTCCTTGAATCCTGAGCATACCTTACTTAATGATTTGGACCGCAAGTTCCGCCTGGCCATTGGCGGCCAGCTTGAACGGCGCAGTCCTGACGTGGTTGATGCCATTGCCCGACATAAATTCTCGGAATTCGTAGCTTGTGAAACATGGGCCATTATCACTAACCAGGATATCCGGCAAGCCATGGGTTGCAAAGATCGAACGTAGGCTTTCCATGGTGGTGGATGATGTGCATGAATTCAGAATGATGCACTTGATCCATTTCGAGTACGCATCTACCACAATAAGGAACATCATACCCATGAACGGGCCCGTATGGTCAACATGAATGCGTGACCATGGCCTGGTGAGCCAGGGCGATGGGCTGAGCGGGGCCTCCTTGGGGGCATTACCCAGCTGGGCACACATCGTGCACCTGCGAGCACAGTGTTCCAGGTCTGAATCAATTCCAGGCCACCAAACGTGTGACCGGGCAATGGCCTTCATCAGCACAATGCCTGGGTGCTCGCTGTGGAGTTCCCTGATAAATGCCTCCCTGCCCTTCTGGGGCATAACTATCCGGCTGCCCCATAGTAGGCAGTCGGCTTGGATGGAGAACTCATCCATCCGTCTGTGGAACGGTCTGACCTCCTCAGGGCATGCTCCGTGTGTAGGTGCCCAATCCCCAGTCAGGACACATTTCTTAATCAGGGATAGGAGGGGATCTCTGTTTGTCCAGATTTTGATCTGGCGGGCTATGATGGGGGAGTCTGCGCTGTCAAAGGCATCGACAGCCATGACCATCTCGGTGCTTTGCTCCGCTGACCCCTCAGTGGTGGCCAGCAGAAGCCTGCTGAGCGCGTCAGCGCAATTTTCAGTGCCGGGCCAGTGCCGGATGGAGTAGTCATAAGCAGCCAGCATGAGAGCCCATCGCTGTATGCGAGCTGATGCGTTGGCATTGATAGCTTTGCTGTCTGACAACAGGGATGTTAATGGCTTGTGGTCCATCTCTAATTCAAACGTCCTACCAAAAAGGTACTGACGCATTTTTTTTACACCACAGACACATGCAAGCGCTTCCTTCTCGACCATCCCATATCCACGTTCTGCTTAAGAAAGCGACCTGGAGGCATAAGCCGCAGGTTGTAGTTGACCCTCAGCATTGCCCTGCTGCAACACGCACCCAACCCCATAGGACGATGCACCACATGTCAGAACCAATTTTTTACAGGGGTCGTACAGGGTCAACAACTTGTTTGAACAAAGTAGGTTTCGCGCCCGATCAAAAGCCTGTTCCCGACAGTCCCCCCAAAACCAATCGCAACCCTTACGCAGGAGCACATGTAGTGGCTCCAACCATGTGCTCAAGTTTGGCAGAAAGTTCCCGAAATAGTTCAACAGTCCCAGGAATGAACGCAACTCCGATGTGTTGCAGGGCCTGGGCGCTCGTTGAATCGCTCTGTTTTGGATTCGGTGGGCCGAATCCCATCTGCAGCAACCCTCCTGCCCAGAAACTCAACCTCAGGAGCTAAGAAGACACATTTAGACTTTTTGAGTCACAGGCCTACCCAGTCCAGTCAGTGTAGCACCTCCTCCAGGTTGTGGAGGTGTTCCTCGGTGTCTCGACCCGTGATGAGGATGTCGTCCTGGAATACAATTGTTCCAGGAATGGATTTAAGCAGGCTTTCCATGTTTCGTTGAAAAATCGCGGCCGCTGATCGAATGCCAAACGGGCACCTGTTATAAACAAACAGTCCCTTGTGCGTGGTGATGGTGGTCAGTAGTTTAGATTCGTCGGCCAGTTCCTGGGTCATATAGGCTGAAGTGAGGTCCAACTTGGTGAATAGCTTGCCACCTACCAGCGTGGCGAAGAGGTCCTAAGCTCAAGGAGCGGGTATTGATCTTGTAGGGACACCCGATTGATGGTGGCCTTGTAGTCGCCACAGATCCTGACAGAGCCATCCGCTTTTAGAACGGGAACGATGGGGCTCGCCCAGTCACTGAATTCAACAGGCGAGATGATGCCCTCTCTCAACAGCTGGTCCAATTCGCTCTCGATCTTTTCCCGCATCACATACAGCACTGCTCTGGCTTTGTGGTGCACTGGCCTGGCGTCCGGGGTGATGTGTATCACTACTTTAGTGCCTTTGAAAGTCCCGATGCCAGGTTGGAATAGTGAATCGAATTGTTGTAGGATGTGTGAGCACGAACTTCGCGCCACAGATGACATTGCGTGAACATCCCCCCATTTCCAGTTCATCTTGGCTAACCAGCTCCTCCGCAACAATGCCTGGGACAATCCAGAGCGGTAGCCGATTCACTAACCCATTGTGTGTGACAGCCAACATTGCACAGCCTAGCACCGGAATGATTTATTTAGTTTAAGTCCATAATTGTGTCTCAATACGTGCTAATTTGGGTCTGCTGGCTTTAAGTGGCCATAGCTTCTCAAATTGCTGAACGCCCATGAATGACTGGCTGGCCCCAGTGTCCAGCTCCATGCATACAGGGATACCGTTTAATAAAACCCTCATCATCATTGGTGCGTTTTGGTGTAGGAACTGTGAATATTCGTCACATGGACCCACTGAACCTCGGTGTCCATCGATTTGCCCCAAAAGTCAACCTGCCTCATATATTAGTCTGGTTGCAGACTTCCTGCACATTCGAGCTAAGTGGCCACTGAGATTGCCGTTTCTGCAGACAAACTGTTGAAATCTGCAAGATCTAGCTGAGTGTTTTCCCCCACACCTCCAGCATGAGTTAAAGTCTCAATTGTTGGGAACAAAGGGACTATGGCCAGGCATTCCGCGCTGACTGTCCCTTTGACTGCTCTTAAGTACCCTATTAATGGGTGTCAATGGCCCCATCCCGGGCCGCATTGTCCACTGTGATGGTATGAATGTCCGTTCAGCCTGCCATTGTCTCTGTTGAAGTCCTGCTCTGGGGTCTATTGCTGCCTGGGGAGTGTTGGACTGCCCCTGCCTGCCTGCGGGACTCTGAGTCGCATTGATGATGTTGACTCCCTGATCCATCGCCGTGTTAGAGGCAGAATTGCGCGCGTATATTATTTTCGTCTCTTCCTCCCCCGCCATGAAAGTTTGAGTAATCAATACCGCTGCTTACAAGATCAAATCCTTGGTCTCAATTAATTTGTGGAAAATTCCTGCATGACCGATGCCCTCGATAAAGAAGTCCCTTAGCATCTCCTCCCTGCAGGCGTCTATGAACTTACAGAGGCTGGCCAAACTCCGGAGGTCCGCTACGAAGTCCGGTATGCTCTGTCCCTCATGTCGTCGGTGGGTGTAGAATCTGTGTCGGGCCATATGTATGCTACTCGCCAGTTTGAGGTGCTCCCCCATCAATTTGCTAAGTTCTTCAAAGGTTTTGTCCGCCGGCTTTTCGGGTGCTAGTAAGTCCTTCATGAGCGCGTAAGTCTTTGGTCCGCAGCTGGTCAAAAGATGAGCCCTTCGCTTGTCGGCCGCTGCATCCCCCAGCCATTCTTTAGTAACGAAGCTTTGCTGAAGCCTCTTGACAAAATCGTCCCAGTCTTCCCCAACACAGTACTGTTCCTCTGTGCTACCAGTGACCATTCTCGTGGGTCATGAATTCCCGTTTCTCGTCGCCAATGTAAAGTCCTTACTCTATAGTATGAAACCACACGAGGCACATTCTGGGGACAAGGTCACTCTGTGACCTTAACTCTTTATTCACAGGACTCCAAAGACGATGACCCTGCATGGGACCTCCCTTTTTATACCTGTGTGATCTGGTTAGGAATGTCTCCCACAAGTTCACCCCTTATGGTCAAGGTGTGCATCTAGGTTGAGTGTATACAGTAATACAGTGGTGTTATATTGTGGTTACATACATGACATGGTCCTCCGGTCATTCCTGCCTCCACTCTGGAGGCAGCGGCTCCAAGCACCTCGCTACAGGGCACCCCATTTATCCCCAGGACGGCGCTGACCCCACGGAGGCCTCGTGGACGCGGCAGGTCTGTTCCACGAGCGCCACATGAGAACGGAGAGATGGTACAGTTGCCCACGAGGACTGTAGACATTGGTGACCAGCTCATTGAAGCATTGGGGGACATATCCTGACAGCTGGTCACCATGACCGAGTACATTCCGCGGATGGCGGAGGCCCTGGATGCGATAGCCAGGAACACTGCTGCCACAGGCCTCCCAGTGGTCTCCAAGCATGGCACTTCACCCCTAGGTTCAGCACCACCACTGAGAACGACAGATGAGAGCAAGGACCAAGATCCTGCTTCTGCATCAGAGAATGTTGCCCCCTCGGCAATCCCCCCCTGCTCCCGTACCCGTGCAACCACCGCCTCTGCCTTCATCCCCCCCCATGAGGCACTGCCTGAGGAGCTCTTCGACCAGGCGCCGTGGAGTGAGGAGGGGGAGGGGTAGAGGTGGGGAGAAGAAGGGGAGGGGGGAAGGAAAGTGAGGTGCATGTCCACATGTGATGGCTGTGTTATATCTCCATCTGGGTGTATGCAATTTGTTGTAATGTATGGGGGGAGGGGGCCACCCTCCTGCTTTGCATTTGTATCTGTGTTACTGGACATGTTGAACATTTGATTGATGTCAATGATTGAAAAAGTGGGGTGTGGGCGGGGATTGGGTGTTATTGCCTGTGAAGCTTATGATTTCAGACCAATATTGATATAAAAGTTTTGTTATTGAACATAAACTTGTTGCGCATTGTCTCAGATAGCTGGACCATTACACACTGGTGATTCCTTAACATGAAAGGGATAAATACAACTTAACTTCAAACAACGTAAACTTTAACTGGCACCAAGGTGATGGCCACCATTGATGTCTGAGCTGCACACACACAGCAATGTGTCAGCGTTGTCACTCACATCAATGTTCTTTCGGGCAATCATTCAGATATCAGCTCCTCATGTAAGAGTCTTGCAGCTATGTAGCCACCACAGGCCCTTTCCTGCGGTCTGGAGGGGGTCGTGGGCATAGTCAGCTTGACTGTCTGGCCCTAGGTCAGCGTCCACCCCCTCATCGTCCTCTTCCTCTCTCTCCTGAGGTGGAGCATCAGTGCCTTCTGCCAATTCTTGGCCCCTCCTAATAACCAGGTTGTGCAGCATGGAGCACATGACCACAAATTGAGCTACTTGCTCAGGGTTGTATTGTAGCTCCCCTCCTGAGTGGTCCAAACATCTGATGTGCCGCTTAAGCACAGTTATTGTTTTCTGGACCACATTGCGTGTGCCTGTGTTGCTCCGGTTGTATCGCTTCTGGGCCTCGGTGTGGGTGTCACGCAGTGGGGTCATCACCAGGTGACTAGGCCATATCGGTTATCACCAAGCTTTCAGCATTGTCCTTGTGGCTGACTTTTAAAGAAGTCAGAGACAGCATTCTTGCGCAGGATGTGAGCCTTATCGAAGGTGCCCGGACATTTTGCATTCACTGCCATTATGATCTGGTTGTGGTGGACAACTAGTTGGATCTTCAGGGAGTGAAATCCTTTTCTGTTACGTAAATGCTCCGGGTCCTGAGAAGGTGGCCGCATGGCGATGTGAGTGCACTGTGTAGCTCCCTACACCCTGGGGAACTTAGCAATGCGGTAGAATGCTCCAGCCCTGTCAGTCTGAGCCTCCGTGGTCATGGAGAAGCTGATAAAGTCCATCCTTCGCGCGTATAGTGTCTCCGTGACCTGTCTAATGCAGCGATGGATTGCATGGTGAGACAGAGGGGAAATCTCGACAGCAGAGGCCCGAAAGGAACCGGATGCGTAGAAAGACAGTGCCGCGGTGACCTTGACCTCGACTGACACTGACGTCCTGATGGCAGGCTGCATATGTGGCCGGATGAGCTTGCATATTTCATTGATCACACCTTGTGGAAACGCAGTCTCCGAAGGCAGGTGTGGTCGGACACATCAAGGTAAGACCTCTTTTCCCTGTACTGTGGGGTGTGTATGGTCTGGCCCTCCTCATTCTTGCACGTCTTAAATTGGGCCCATAATGATGTGCATCACACATTGAACCATCTGCACTCTGCAACATCTGCATATTAATCGATGCAGGCTGAGAAATGGCTGGTCCCATTGCAATGAAAGTATAATAGCGATTGATCAGAAGCAATGATTTCCTCACTAAACTACACCTAGAGTAAACCCCCAATAGTCTAGAGTCAGAAAATATGTCTGTTGAGATAGTCACTTCACCTGAGAAGAACTCCAGAGTCAATGCAATCTCCCCTGAAGTTGAAGCAGCCTTTTGAATGAAGTGACCTGCGATTTAAAAAATGGCAGCCACACCGCTGGCGTTCGTTCAGAACAATTCCACTTTTTCTGGGCATTTTTTTCGGCGAGTGATATTGTGGGTGATATGTGTGCGAGATAATGAAAATGATGGTGGGTGATCTCCTGGATGTTAGTTTCGCCAAATGTGCTCTTTACGACAAAAAAAAGTGGGCGGGTGGTATTATTGAATCTCAGCGTTAATTCTGTGCGGAAAGTAACACTGGGCGATATTATGGGCGTTGCTTTTGCCCATTCTGATGATTCCGCCCAAAAAAGGTGGGCGGGCGGTAATATTTTTTCCCGGTGTTAAACACATGGGGAAAGTAATGCTCGGCGATAAGTTTCCAAAAAATGCATGTCAGTTTTCATTTTGTGCCAAAATGCCAAAATGAGCAATATATGGGCGTTATATGCCATTTCAGGGGTAAAATAGGCATTAAGCATGCAAAAAAAGTGGAGGTTCTAGCCCTTAGACTTTGTGCAATATTACTAGCAGGTAGCTTCCCAGCGTGAAGCACATGGCTTACCCACAATGGCAAAGGTCAAGAGCTGGGGCCCATTATACTTTTTAGGCTGCATTTGACAGTTTTAATTTGGTGGGACTGGCACATCTGTTCTCAGCACATCTCCCACATTGGTGGTTATAGGATGTTTCTGTCAATTAAGGAGCAGTGCTGAGAATATACCCATCAAATTCAAACAGTAAAACCAACTGTATTAATGGTATCAACAAGGATCATGGCAAATAGTAACAGAACATTGCTTAAAGAAGGCTGTGAACGTCAGGATTGGATGGGCAATTGCTTGTTTGGATACAGGTTACTTCTGGTCTAGTGTAACTGTGGCTTCTAATGTGTGGCTTAAGCTGCTGCTGAGGTTTACTTTGATAAATTAGAGGCTGGGTACGGTAGCATGGTGGTTATGTTACTGGACTAATAATCCAGAGGTCTGGCCTAATTATCCAGAGCTATGAGTTCAAATTTCACCGTGGAAACTTGGAATTTAAAATTCAGTTAATTAACTAAATCTGGAATAAAAACCTAGTATCAGTAAAGGTGACCATGAAACTAATTGATTGTTGTTAAAAACTCATCTGGTTCATTAATGTCCTTTAGGAAAGGAAATCTGCCATCCGTATATGTCACTCTAGACCCACTGCAATGTGGTTAACTCTTAACTGCCCTCTGAAATGGTGGCTCACCACCTTCTCAAGGGCAATTAGTGTGGGGCAATAAATGCCAGCCTTGCCAGCGAGGCCCACATCCCAGGAATGAATACAAAAAAAATGAGATGCGCGATCATTCATTCATCTTTTAGGCTAGAGATTCAGCTCCATAGTGGCCGATTTTTCGGCGCTATGTGTGTCATTTAGTGACGAAAATAGTGTCTGCGCCGAGTGCGTACACTTCTGGTGCGTGCTGAGCCAGGAGCCACCTTGATGAGGGTGGTAGGGCGGGCATTAGGAGGGTGTGACTGAAGTATGTTGAGTAGGCAGATCGTGAGGTCAATCAGCATGAAACACTGATTTAACGCCAGTGCTGCTATTTTTGTCCTCATTGCTGGAGCTAATGCCCTGTCTTAACCTCGCACAGCTAAACATACGTTCAGCAGCAGCAAGGATCCCACACAAACTATATTTAAAGGGATCAGCACCCTTTCTAAGGTTAGTCCATAAGCATGATCCCGAGCTTCTCGTCGCCTGTCATTTTAATTGTCCACTCCGCTCCCACTCTGACCTGCCTGTCCTCGGCCTCTTACACTGTTGTAATGAAGCTCAACTTAAGCTCAAGGAAAAGCATCTCCTCTTTCAATTAGGCACTTTACAGCCTTCTGGACTCAACATCGAGTTCAACAATTTCAGACCGTAACCTCTGCCTCAATATTTTCACATGGCAGTTCTTTCTGCCATTCCCATTTAAACCCAATCTAGATTCATCATTTGTTTCTTTACTTGTCCCATTACCATCTCCTTTTGCTTTGTATATCAGACTTTTTGTCATTTAATCTCTCCTGCCTTCCCCCCTATCACAGACCTTCCCTTTTGTTCTTTCCTCCTCTCCCCTTTCCCTGCCTCTGCACTTGCTTAAAACCTGTTCCAGTTCTGTCGAAAGGCCATCAACCTGTAATGTTAACTCTGTTTCTCTCTCCATGCTGCCTGATCTGCTGAGTACTTCCAGCATTGTCTTATTTTATTTCACATTTCCAGCATCTGCAGTATTTTGCTTTTGTAGTCTAAGATTAGTTGCTGATTAATTTCTACTGGCTTGTGTGTAAGTTTGTGGAAGTGTTTGGAGCTTCCTAGAGTTGTTTAAAATTGGTAAGGTGACAGGGAATGATGGTGCAAGTGGAGAGGCCTTGCTTCTGACTTCAAGGGTTCTGGTCAGCCCACTTGCTCCCAGTCATGGCTGCTCTAGTTGTTATTCCTGTTGGCCTGCAGCATGGCATGGAGATGAAGCAGAGGCAGCACGGGGAGGAGGAGGAGAAGGGCTTTCAGCAAGAGGCTTTACCCACCTTCCAAGAGCAATTCAGCCTGCGCCAGGAGCAGTGTGTGAGGCGTATGCACTTTACGCACAGAACTCTGCCACTTCTTGCCACTAGACCTATAGCCTCACACCAGGGCAGCGCTGCCAGTGGCTGTGAAAATGACCGTGGCTCTGAATGTCCTTGCATCGGGATCAATGTGCACTCTAAATTTGTTTGATGGTGCGTGGCCGGGTGATTCAAAATACTGCACATACGCGATTTTTATATTACAAAAACAGCTAGCGAGCAACGCAGCATCCCTGGAGTGGTCGCACAGCTTACAGGGAACATTGGTCGGGATCCTTCCAGGCTGGAACAGGCGACATCTGTAACATTTCCGAGTTCGTCATCCACTGCTGCATAAGAGAGGTGACGGACGCTTTTTATGCCAGGAGAGGGGATTTCATTGTCTTCTCTCTGACCAGAGAGAAGCAGGCAGAGCATGAACATGGCTTTGCCAGGGCACCATTGACTGCCCGCACGTGGTTTTGTGGGTGCCACATCTAAATGCTGAAATGTATCTCAACCGTAAAGATTACCACTCGCTGGGCGTGGAGTTGTTGTGTGACCATGCACATCATGAGGGTGAATACCCGGTATCATGGCAACAGTCATGATGCTTTTATTCTCTGCCAGTCCACTGTTCCTTGTTTGAGCCACCACGACAAACCAGAGGGTGGCTACTGGGCGACAAAGGCTATCCATTGACCATCTGGATCAAGACTCCACTCCGCAGCCCAACCACATGTGGGCAGCATGCATACAATGAGAGTCATGCTGCCACACGCAATCTGATAGAGCAGACCTTCAACAATGCCTCTGCTGCTTGCACCACTCTGGAGGAGCCCTGCAGCACTAACTAGAGCGCGTCTCAAGATTCGTCGTGGTCTGCTGCACGCTCCACAACCCCGCCATCATAAGGGCACAGTCCTTGCCACCAGGCATACGGTGACCAACTGAGGAGGAGAAGGAAGAAGCTGAAGAAGAGGAAGCAGAAGAGAGGAGGCAACACAGGCTGTCCCTTTCTGCCCAGGCTTGACCCATCCGACTGCGACCCCAATTCCCCATTCAACAATAGTCCTACACCTAACCGTCCCTTTGTTACTGACCATCACAGCGTCCTCTTAGCCAGAATGCTGAAATTAAAGTCATTACAAAAGAAACATTCCAATCCAACTTTATACATCAATCCATCCAATATTACATAACAAAGTCAACTAATCACCCTTATGCGTTTCCTTAGTGCCTGTTCTGCGTGTGCCGTTGCCTGCCCTATTGCTCCTATGCAATGCTACCCCAGTGGCTGCAGAACGGCTAGTGGAAGGCTGCAGACTTTCAGTTGGGGAGACTGCAGATGACCTTACAGGATGACCTTGAAGAGTTCTGGGCTGAGAAGGTCTGACTGCGAACTGCAGAACCTCGGCTTGGGCGGCAGATGTTTGGGCGGGCGTGCTGACAGGTAGCAGCAATGGCATTAGCGGAGTGGCTGTGGTGGGAGGACGAATTCTGTCATCCTGAAAGATCACAGCAGGTTTGTGCTTCACAGAGCCACTACCACTCCCTCAGAGCGGCACCTCAATATTCCTAGCCATCTGTTGGAGGACAGATTGCTGGATTGCTGTGACACCCTGCAATTACTGGTAAATGCAGCTATGATGGCAGCAGTCTGAGCTTCCACTGCAGCTCTCTGACATTGGGAGACATCAACCATCAGACGCTGCATCATGGTTGGATCCACAAGTGTGCGAATGGAGTTGCCCATCACTTCCATGCTGGGTTCCAAGCTCAGAGCAAAGCTCTATGCAAGGTTGGTGCCAGACTCCTCCAGGCTCCTTAACATTGTACTGAGGCTTTCTGGCAGGCCTGCCAATGCACCAAGCATTTAATTGTGTATGCCTGTGTTCTTCTGTTATCATTTGTTAAGTTCTCATTTGAGTACTCTGCAGCAGAACTCATGTACGACCTTACCATTCCGGGAGCTGGCGCCTGTGCTATCCTTTCCCCTTGACCTGACTGCAGCCCACTCATGTCCGGTGACTCACCATGTACAGATCCCCCCTCTAAGCTACCCTCGAAAGTTCACACAGTGCCAGTATCTGAGCTGGCCGCTGCGAGTGTCAGATCGAGTGACGGTGTTTCTTTTTCATCATCACTTTCCTTTACCTCTTCCTCTTGGACCACTGGCTGGCCAGGTTGGATTTCTTGGTTCTCCGAAATGAGAAAGGCATAAGGGTAGGGTTGTGGTAAGAGGAGGGGAGGGGGGAAAGCAAGAGGTACATGCTTACACCACGTGCAGCTTGTAAATCAGAAGAGATTGTGGGATGAGGGGAAAGTGGAATGTGATAAGGTTGGATAGCTCTTTGTCACCCGGCATGGACACGATGGGCCACACAGACCTGTACCCTGCCAGGAAGGTCCTGCTGGCATCGGTTGCGAGCCACCTTTTCCTGCGAAAGAAAGGGAAGTGTGTCAGTGAGTGTTTGGGTGATCATAGAATCTCTAGGCCCGAATTTGGTGGACTTGCTGCCGGATGCCGCCGAGTTTTCTCGGCGGTCTCCTTATTTTCTCTCCCCTCTGAGCGAGTTTGGTGAGGTCCTCACGCCGGCGGGGAGAGAAGACCGCTGGGGAGCATCCGCTGGCGGTGCTGGCATGCAATGCGGACAAAAGTCCTCCCGCCCGCTCACTTCCCAGATTGGTCCGGGCGGTCCCCCGCTCCAGCAGCAGAAGAGACCACTGCGTGGAGGCAGGTCTTACCTGAATGGTAAGTATGAAGGCCTGCAAGAAAAGGTTAGTGCACTTGTTTTCTTCATTTCTTTTGCAGTGATTTTGGTGGATGGGATCCTCTGAAGGATTTGGAAATGTATTTTTTTCCATTTGTTGAAATTTTTTTTTCCCCGTTCCCCTCTCCCTGGGCCCGACTCTATCCTCGGCGTTACTTTGCTGCCAAGAATCTGACCGACTGCCCACTGCTGCCCAGAATCGGTGTGAAGGCCCATTTTTTCCGCCGGGCAGTTTTTTCAACATTTTTCCACCGAACTTCCTTCCAAAGTTCCATCGGGATCTTAGCGGTCCTTTTGACGGTACATGGCCGGAACTTAGGTTTGGCCAAACTCGGGCCTATAGAATCATAGAAATTTACGGCACAGATGGAGGCCATGCGGCCCATCGTGTCCATGCCGGACAACAAAGAGCTATCCAGCCTAATCCCACTTTCAAGCTCTTGGGCCGTAGCCTTTTAGGTTACGGCTCTTCAAATGCATATCCAAGTACTTTTTTAAATGTGTCTGCCTCTATCACCCTTTCAGGCAATGAGTTCTAGACCCCCACCACACTGGGTGAAAAAGATTATCCTCAAATACCCTCTAAACCTCCTACCAATAACTTTAAATCTATGCCCCCTCGTTGTTGAGCCCTCTGCTAAGGAAAATAGGTCCTTCCTATTTACCCCTCAAAACTTTATGCACCTCGATTAGGTCTCCCTTCAGCCTCCTCTTTTCCAAAGAAAACAACCCTAGACTATCCAATCTTTCCTCACAGCTAAAATTCTCCAGTTCAGGCAACATTCTCATGGATCTCCACTGTACCCAAGTGCTATCACATCTTTCCTGTAATGTGGTGACCAGAACTACATGCAGTACTCTAGCTGTGGCCTAACTAATGTTTTATACAGTTCAATTATAACCCTCCTGCTCTTATATGCTATGCCTTGGCTAATAAAGGCAAGTATCCTGTATGCCTTCTTAACCACCTTATCTACCTGTCCTGCTTCCTTCAGGGATCTGTGGACATGCACTCCAAGGTCCCTCTGTTCCTCTATACTTCTCAGTGTCCAACCATTTATTGTGTAAATTGACCTCTCTATCCTCCTCCAATGCATCTCCACCATCGTCAAGCTAGATGTGACTGCATTCGCCTGTTTCCATTCTTACTTATCTAATCATAGCCAGAAAATCTCCTGCAATGGCTTCTCTTCCCACTCCCGCAGTGTTATCTCTGGTGTCCCCCAAGGATCTATCCTTAGCCCCCTCCTATTTCTCATCTATATGCTGCCCCTTGGTGATATCATCTGAAAACACGGAGTCAATTTCCACATATACACTGACATCATCCAGCTCAACCTCTCAACCATTTCTCTCGACCCCTCCTTGGTCTCCAAATTATCAGATTGCTTGTCCGACATCCAGTACTGGATGAGCTGAAATTTTCTTCAATTAAATATTGGGAAGACCGAAGCCATTGTCTTTGGTCCCCACCACAAACTGCGTTCCCTAACCACTGACTCCATCCCTCTCCCTAGCATCTATCTGAGGCTGAACAAGACTGTTCGCAATCTTGGTGTCATATTTGACCCTGAAATGAGTTTCCGGCCACATATACGTGGCATAACTAAAACCGCCCTTTTTGCATCTCCATAACATCGCCAGCCTCAGCCCGTGCCTCAGCTCTTCTGCTGCTGAAACCCTCATCCATGCCTTTGTTATCTTGAGACTTGACTACTCCAACTCACTCCTGGCTGGCCTCCCACATTCTACACTACGTAAACATGAGGTCATCCAAAACTCGGCAGTCCATGTCCTAACTCACACCAAGTCACGATCATCCATCACCCCTGTGCTTGCTCACCTACTACATTGGCTCCCAGTTAAACAACGCCTCGATTTCAAAATTCTCATCCTTGTTTACAAATCCTTTCATTGCCTTACCCCTCCCTATCTCTGTTATCTATTTCAGCCTCACAACCCCACCTGATGTCTGCGCCCCTCAAATTGTGCCCTCTTGTGCATCCCTCATTATAACTGCTCAACCATCGGTAGCCGTGCCTTCAACTGTTTGGCCCTTAAGCTCTGGAACTTCCTCCCTAAACCTTTCTGCCTCTCTACCTCTCTTTCCTCCTTTAAGATGCTCCTTAAAACCTACCTCTTCAACCAAGCTTTTGGTCATCTGCCGTAGTTTCTTTTTATGTGGCTCAGTGTCAAATATATCTGTTTTGTCTTATAACACTGCTGTGAAGCGTCTTACAATGTTTCACTATGTTCAAGGAGCTGTATAAATAAACATTGTTGTTGTTGTTGCTGTGTATTCCCTTGCCTTTTTAGCCCTCCTGAAATACATCACCTCACACTTCTCCAGATTTAACTCCATTTGCCACTGTTCCGCCCACCTGACCAGTCCACTGATATCTTCCTGCAGTCTACAGCTTTCTTCTTCATTATCAACCACACAGCCAATTTTTGTATCATCTGCAAACTTCTTAATCATACCCCCTACATTGGTCGAAATCTTTGAAATATACCACAAAAAGCACGGGACCTAGTAATGAGCTCTATGGAACCCCATTGGAAACAGCCTTCCAGTCACAAAAAACACCCATCAACCATTACCCTTTGCTTCCTGCCTCTGAGCCAATTTTGAATCCAACTTGCCACTTTGCCTTAGATCCCATAGGCATTTACTTTCGTGACCACTCTGCCATGTGGGACTTTCTCAAAAGCCTTGCTAAAATTCATTTAGACTACATCAAACATACTACCCTCATCGACCCTCCTTGTTATCGGTTCAAAAAATTCAATCAAGTTAGTCAGACATGACCTTCCCTTAACAAATCCATGCTGACTGTCCTTGATTAATCTGTGTCTTTCTAAGTGAATTTTTTCCAATAATTTTCCTACCTCCAAGGTTAGGCTGACTGGCCTGTAATTACTTGGTCTATCCATTTCTGCTTTTTTAAACAAAGGTTCAACATTAGCAGACCTCCAGTTCTCACCTGTAGCCAGGACTCACTAAAAAGGAAATTCAATTTGGGCCTATTAAACAGAAAGTTTGGGATTTTAAAAGGCATGTTTGGGCCTGTGGGGAAAGCTGCAGAGACAGAGGGGCGGGATCAACCTTTACCGTTAGAATTTGGATATTGTAGCTAATCAGTTTGTCTGGGGGAGCTGTTTAACCATAGTCAGGTTCCCAGAAAACATTAGCATTTAAACAATCGACCACAGAAGAAACATTATCCACCCCACCCACAGGACCCAAATATAACATACATATTCCAGCACCTTTTTCAACATGCATAGAAATATCTGGCTCAGCCCAGACTTCCTGAAGCCAAAGCAGTGCTATCACAACGGACAAGAGTTCATCAGCTCATAAATAAGGAGTACCACCATCCTAAAGTCTATCAATGCCAGATTAAAACATTTAATCAAGTTTCAGTTAGCTAACCCACCAAAACGTATACAAAGGAGACCACTTAAAATCAATGGGCAGCAAAACTCAAACAAAAGAAACGTTAGATTTGGCGTGAAGATTAAGCAGCCTCTCAGAGTACCAAGGGAACTACTTCTATTCTGACCATCACAGGAAGAACTGTTCTGACCATCTCAGGAAAAACTTTTTCTGACCATCACTTCGGAACAACAAGATCAAGATCGAGAGCACACGGCAAGAAAACGCAGGAAGAAACATTGCAACATCGGAGAAAAGAACTCACCCCAACTGGCTTCAATACACAGCAGATCTACCATGTCCTGGGTATGGCAAGGCAAACCGGCTATAACCAAGGAACCCTGAAACCGCGAAACAGCCCTAGCTGTCAAAGGAAGGATTTGGTGAGCATAAATCCCTAGACCCCTAGAGTTTGACCTAGTTAGAGAGTAAGTGGGAGGTATTCCTGTTGTGTTTGTTACCTGTAATAAAGTATTCCCCATTGTTTAGAACCTTTTTGTAAGATTTCACAGTGGAGTGTGTTTGTGTTATTTGCTTTCTTGAATAAAATCCATACCTTCTTTGTACAAAACAGTTGTCTGCTGCACTTTATCACACGCTGATTATAAATCCAAGCTCGAGAACCAGGGAGTGGGAGCGACTCGCAACCGCTCTGGTCAGGAAGTAGAGCTGACAGACCCACCTTTCCCTACAATTCCTTTGAATGGGCATGGGGTGATATCAGAGGCAAACAAATTTCTAGGTCTATGTCTTTGTGGAAACATTATAGGGCTGATTTTAACCCTGCCTATGTAATGGATGGTTAAAATGGTGGTTGCACATCCCCACTGTGTTCATGCCACCATTATAACCGCACAGTTTTTGGTTTCGGTAAAGGCTCCTGCCTCAATAATATGTAAAAGTCGGGGTCCTAGTTGGGTGCAATTATGACCACAACGCCATTTTGACTCGCAACCATGCAGTCATGCACAGGGCCAGCCCTGCCAGTGAAAATTAGTGTCAAGCTGAAACGGCATCAGAAGGTAGGTAATTTAATTACTTTTATGGTTTCCTTATGGGCCAGCAGCAGGAGTGAACATAAGAACATAAGAATTAAGAACAGGAGTAGGCCATCTAGCCCCTCGAGCCTGCTCTGCCATTCAACAAGATCATGGCTGATCTGGCCGTGGACTCAGCTCCACTTACCCGCCCGCTCCCCGTAACCCTTAATTCCCTTATTGGTTAAAAATCTATCTGTCTGTGATTTGAATACATTCAATGAGCTAGCCTCAACTGCTTCCTTGGGCAGAGAATTCCACAAATTCACAACCCTCTGTGAGAAGAAATTCCTTCTCAACTCGGTTTTAAATTGGCTCCCCTGTATTTTGAGGCTGTGCCCCCTAGTTCTAGTCTCCCCGACCAGTAGAAACAACCTCTCTGCCTCTATCTTGTCTATCCGTTTCATTATTTTAAAGGTTTCTATAAGATCACCCCTCATCCTTCTGAACTCCAATGAGTAAAGACCCAGTCTACTCAATCTATCATCATAAGGTAACCCTCTCATCTCCGGAATCAGCCTAGTGAATCGTCTCTGTACCCCCTCCAAAGCCAGTATATCCTTCCTTAAGTAAGGTGACCAAAACTGCACACAGTACTCCAGGTGCGGCCTCACTAATACCCTATACAGTTGCAGCAGCACCTCCCTGCTTTTGTACTTCATCCCTCTCGCAATGAAGGCCAACATTCCATTCACCTTCCTGATTACCTGCTGCACCTGCAAACTGGATCTAACACCTTTAGAAAACTTTGGGCCTCCATACCTCCCTCCACCCACCCTGCCCCAACCATGATCTAGTCCTGACTCATCCCGCCAAACACTTACCTTAGTCTGTTCTCTTGGGTCTCTGGCTACAGTCTCCTACCACCCAAAATCCTGATCCTTCCCACCAGTCAGATAAGTCGGGCAGTAAACATCCAGATGAGGACCGGGAGTTAAAATCTCCTGGGCTCAGGCTGTGGCAGGGCCAGACAATTTGCCTCGCATCTCAGACCCTTCCCCCCCCCCCCCCCATATAAATCCCACCAGGAGTTAAAATCCAGGCTTATGAATCACCTCATATTGGTTTTGCCCGGTGATTGGTGCAAGTCAGTGGGATGATTTTAACACTACCCTCCAGGTGAAACCGGGCAGGTGGGCAGCTTAAATCACCCAGGTTACTTTCCCGCACTGGAGCCACAGGGACCATCATGCTTCCAATCTTAACCTGCTATACTGAGTTTGTAAACCACGGACATCTGTCGAAAGCCGACATCATTGGGACCCAACTACAATTTAACTCAACAGCCTGGGCAGGAAGTCGCACTCGTGATGACAGCAGGGACAAGGCCCAAACAGGTATGTTTTTTTGTGGGGCCAGGAGCAGTGGATGTGCTCTACCTGGCCCACAAGGAAAGCCTAGGCTCCCCCCATTCCCGATTGTGAGTCACGTGAGATGGCTCTGCCATCTAACTGGTGGAACGGGTGGGAATTCAAACGGTGAGGTTTGGGAGATAAAATACCCTGGTCCTCATTTCGGGAGCAGCGGGCGAATTTCTAACTCTCACCACACCCCACCTGTCCAAAACCCAACTGGAATTAAAATAGACCCCAGTATTTATGGAGCATCAGTTGCTAAGCAGGCACTAGTTTACAACTAGTTTGATTAGGTATATGTAACCTTGAGTAATTCTTTTAATAGATACGATGGGGGGATTTTAACCTTACCCATCCAGCAGATCCCTGTCAGGGTGTGTAATTAAAATCTGATGAAGTTACTTAACAGCTGGAAAGCCACCCAGAATCGCGCTGCTTCTGATTTTAATGGATGCCTCTAGCTAAGACGCCCACCCAGAGCCAGCGAGTTCTGAATTTACATAGTCCATGCCATCATTAGGCCTTGGCATTGATTTTAACTTGGGCCTGAGCAGGGAATCTTATCATTCCCATCACCATCCTCAGTATTTAAAAAAAAATATTGGCCCTGAAATTCCGGTTGGAAGCTTCTTTTGGACGAACGCCTCCAACCAGAGAATTTTTACAAAAGTGCCTGGTGGTTCCAGAGGAGCCTGCGATTGCGGTGGGGAGGCCTTGTCTTCCCACGCTCCCGTCCTCCAGGTTCGGATGCAGAAGGTGTAGTCACATGTGACTGCACAACCAATCCGGTACAGTATTCCACAGCTTTCTCATTAATAGCAATGAGAACTCTGTATCTTTGAGTTCTCATTGCTATTAATGAGAGAAAAAAAGCAAACACACAAAACACCATAATAAACAATAAAAAACACACCTCATATAATTAAAATTAATTGAAATTAAAGTTAATAAATGTCTTAGAAAAAAAAATTCTGATTTTTTTTCAAAAGTTTTTTAAAATTATGGTTTAAAATAAACTTACCATAGTGGGCAGAGTTTTTAACAATTAAATATGTTTTTTAAATTTGATTTTATTATGTTTTTGAGTGTTTTAAAACTCTTATGCCTGTAAAAATAGGCTATACGCCTGTTTTTATTAGGCGCAAGAGTTTTCGGGACATTTGCTGGGCAAGATATGGATAAGTACCACAATCTTGCCCATGCGAATGTTCTCGCTCCCGAGATGAGGAAACTTGACAGATCAGAAAAGCCGGTTTTCAGCGCATGCGCATTGTGCGCTGAAAACTGACTTTTGCGATGCCTTCCCGAGTCCATACACACTCTGGGCCTTAAATGTTTGTGCTAGCAATGGCATTTGATCTGGTAACTAGATATTTATCTACAAGGCTTGACTTGCACTTTAAATTCAGCCATGATTCTTCCTCAACACTGCAAAGGTTTCAAACAGGAGGCAGCCTTGTCATTCTTGCATCAGTTTTTGTTTTGTTTCTGGTGCTTAGTTTCCCCATATCAGTGTCTGGAGATTTGATGTGCTTCACAATGGGATGGTGTTTGATTTCAGCTCTATTTTTGAAAAGACATCTGGAGTTGGGTGTCCAGTTGCCATATGTTTGGTCTGAAAGATTGATCTCTGCTTTAGTTTTGACTGTTTAAAGTTGCACAAATACTTTGTCAATCTGCAGAAACTTATTTTTGAAGGAAGAGACTTTAACTAGCAGCAGGTTTCCAACGTCGAAGCGTTGGTTTCAGTTAGTTTCCCGCCCGCCTGCAGCAGCATCAGGTCACAACAGTTTTAGCCGTGCTGACCTGTTCAGCGTGGCACTGACCTCAGCATCATGCTGACGCCTCGGGAGCGTCCCTCCAACAAGGTGGAGCATCTGAGACAGCACTCCGCCTCATTTGAGGGGCACAAAGGGCAATTCCACGCTGAGTGCGGGACTTCCGCTCCGGACATTAACTGACCCGGGCCCAGAAGGTTACCGCCCCCAGATGGTCGCAGGGTAATTTTAGCCCCATAGTGTATTATAGCACAGAAGGAGGCAATTCGGCCCTTCGTGCCTGTGCCGGCTCTTTGAAAGAGCTGTCCAATTAGTCCCACTCCCCTGCTGTTTCCCGATAGCCCTGCACATTTTTCCCCTTCATGTATTTATCCAAATCCCTTTTGAAGTTTACTACTGAATCTGCTTCCACCACCCTTTCAGGCAATGCATTGTAATTATTTTTTCCTCATGTTGCCTTTGATTCTTATTGTAAGAACACAAGAATTAGGAGCAGGAGAAGAATTAGGCCATACAGCCCCTCAAGCCTGCTCCACCATTTAATAAGACTATGGCTGATCTTCGACCTCAACTCCACTTTCCTGTCTGATTTCCATATCCCTTGATTCCCCTAGAGTCCAAAAATCTATCTATCTCAGCCTTGAATATACTCAACGATTCAGCATCCACAGACATTTGGGATAGAGAATGCCAACGATTCACAACCCTCTAAGTGAAGAAATTCCTTCTCATCTCAGTTTTAAATCGCAAACCCCTTATCCTGAGACTGTGCCCTCTAGGTCTAGACTCTCCAGCCAGGGGAAACAACCTCTCAGCATCCACCCTGTCAATCCCCCTCACAATTTTATATGTTTCAATGAGATCCCCTCATTCTTCTAAACTCCAGAGAGTATAGGTCCATCATCTCAATGTCTCCTCATCGAATAAACCTCTCATCCCAGGAATCAATCTAGTGAGCCTTCGTTGCCCTGCCTCTAATGTAAGTATATCCTTCCTTAGATAAGGAGACCAAAACTGTGTGCAGTACTCCAGGTGTGGTCTCACCAAAGCCCTGCATGTGCAGGAGGACCCACAGCGTGCGTGCGATGTCAGGGGCGGGTTCCCCGCCCAAAGTCAGCTTGAGTGACAGGCTGGCTTCCATTCGTGCGGGGAACCCAGAGAAGGAGGCCGCAGCAATAGGTAAATGCTGGGCTTCGGATGGTGGGGGTGGGGGGGGTCCAAGCTTGGGGGGGGGTCCAAACCCGGGGTGGCGGGGGAGGTCCAAAAGCCCAGGGGGGGGGAGGCAAGCCTGGGGGAGGGGTCTAAGCCTGGGGGGGTCTAAGCTCTGAGCATGGTCCAAGCCCTGGGGTTGGGGAAATCCGATCTCCAACCCTGGGCTGAGTCACAATCCCTGGGGGCAAAGAGGGTGTTTAAGGCCCGGGGGGAGGGGTCCAAATCCCGACCCCGGGTGGTGAGGCCTACTGGTGGGGGAGCTTGAGGTGGGGGGGAGGAAACTCCCCTGCTCTTGGCGGCCCATAAGGATTGCTCCCCCAGGCTGAGGCTGCCTTGTTGCAGCCACTGGGAATCCCGAGCCCCGAGATTCCCGGCCGCCTGCAGTGAAACCTGTAAAGCAAGTTAAAGTAGAGACTTCAGGCCTCATTATAATACTTAAATTGCCAACCCACCTCTTGGCTGTGGGTGGGAAGTCCAGTGAAAGTTGAAACTGGGCGGGTTGGAGGTGGGATACACATTTTTTCAACATTCACTTCATCCCACGACTCCAACCCACCTGTTCTTACCTCTGAAAATTACAGCTTCTGTGTTTCCTGTATGAGGACACCAACATTTAATAGTTCTCACCATTTAAAAAATATTCTGTTTTTCTATTCTTCCTACCAAACTTAATAATCTCACATGTCCACACATTATACTCCATCTGCCACCTTATTGCCCACTCACTTAACTTGTTTGTAACCCTTTACAGGCTCTTTGTGTCCTCCTCACAGCTAACTTTCCCACTAGCTTTGTATCATCAGCAAACTTGGATACATCGCACTCAGTCCCTTCATCTAGGTCACTGATATAGATTGTAAATAACTGAGGCCCAAACACTGATCCTTGTGATACCCCACTAGTTACAGCCTGCCAACCAGAAAATGACCCATTTATCCCTACTCTCTGTTTTCTGTCCCTTAATTAATCCTCTATCCATACCAATATATTATCCAGAACCCCATGAGCCCTTATTGAAGAACATAAGAAATAAGAGCAGGAGTAGACCATTCAATAAGATCGTGGCTGATCTTGTCTAACAAGCTTTTATGTGACACCTTAACACATTGGTGGTAAAAACAGAGAGACAGACTTTTGGTGGTAAAAACAGAGAGACAGACTATTATCTGAATGGTGACAGACTAGGGAAAGGGGAGGTGCAACGAGACCTGGGAGTCATGGTACATCAGTCATTGAAGGTTGGCATGCAGTTACAGCAGGCGGTTAAGAAAGCAAATGGCATGTTGGCCTTCATAGCGAGGGGATTTGAGTACAGTGGCAGGGAGGTGTTGCTACAGTTGTACAGGGCCTTGGTGAGGCCACACCTGGAGTATTGTGTACAGTTTTGGGTCTCCTAACTTGAGGAAGGACATTCTTGCTATTGAGGGAGTGCAGCGAAGGTTCACCAGACTGATTCCCGGGATGGTGGGACTGACCTATCAAGAAAGACTGGATCAACTGGGCTTGTATTCACTGGAATTCCCGAAGAATGAGAGGGGACCTCATAGAAACATTTAAAATTCTGACTGGTTTAGACAGGTTAGATGCAGGAAGAATGTTCCCAATGTTGGGGAAGTCCAGAACCAGGGGTCACAGTCTAAGGATAAGGGGTAAGCCATTTAGGACCGAGATGAGGAGAAACTTCTTCACCCAGAGAGTGGTGAACCTGTGGAATTCTCTACCACAGAAAGTTGTTGAGGCCAATTCACTAAATATATTCAAAAGTGAGTTAGATGAAGTCCTTACTACTAGGGGGATCAAGGAGTATGGCGAGAAAGCAGGAAGGGCGTACTGAAGTTGCATGTTCAGCCATGAACTCATTGAATGGTGGTGCAGGCTAGAAGGGCTGAATGGCCTACTCCTGCACCTATTTTCTATGTTTCTATGTTTCTATGCCTTTTGGAAATCCATCTATACTACAGCCCCAGGTTCCCCTTTATCTACCCTGCTGGTTAAGTCCTCAAAAAACTCTAATAAATTTGTTAAACTCTAATAAATTTCATAAAACCATGTTGACTCTGCCTAATCATGTTATGAGTCTCTAAATGCTCTGTTACCACTTTCTTGATAATGTATTCCAGCATTTTCTTGATGACTGGCCTGTAGTTCCCTGTTTTCTCTTTCCCTCCTTTCTTGAAAAGTGCAGTTACATTTGCTACCTTCCAATCTGCTGGGACCATTCCTGAATCTGGGGAATTTTAGAAGATCACAAACAATGCATCCACTATCTTTTAGAACCCTATGATGTAGGCCATCAGGTCCAGGGGATTTGTTGGCTTTTAGTCTCATTAGTTTCTCAAGTACATTTTCTCTACTGATCTTAATCACTGTAAGTTCCTCACTTTCATTAGCCCCTTGGTTCCCCCCTATTTTTGGTATGCTTTTGTGTCTTCTACTCTGAAGACAGAAGGGGTGAAATTTGGTAATGCCAGATGGGGCGCTACCTTTAAAAATATTGAAAAGTTAGCACCAGGCACAAACGATTGCTAATTTCTGCTAAATTGGGCTTTAGCACCCCAGGAAGGAAGGGGATGGTAAATGAGGTGTTAATTACCTCACTAGGGCACTGCAGGGGCACTAATGGCAGAGCGCTACCTAATTTCAGGTGACTTGTATTCAGCAATCATCCTTCAATCCTTCACATTGGCTGCTTCCAGCTCTTAAAGGGAAGGTTATATCAAGCTACACGTGCTCATTTTCAGCAGTGCTGCATTTGAGGGAGAGTTGTGGGCTACTGAAACAACTTTGTGTGATGGCTGCTGGAAATCCTGCTGCAAGGGAGAGGGCAATGCGATTCAATGATGTGGCATTGGAGGCATTGGTGGAGGCATTGGGGAGAAGGAGGGATGTGCTGTTCGCCGCATCATGAAGGAGGCTATTGCCACAGGGGTCTTCAGTGCCATGTGGAGAGAAGTGGCCGAGGAGGTGTCAGCCAGCACTGTTGCTGATCAAACCCTGACATAGTGGCGGAAGAATTTCAGTGACCTCAGTCGGTTGGTCAAGGTGAGTACATGCTTCCACACCTCCTACATACCAGCCTCTGAACCTCTGTCTGTGCACACTGAGAAAAGTACTCACCCATCAAACCTGTCCAGCTACTCAAACTTAATCCTACATTCTCAGCTGTTCAACGACAGTAGGCATATCTCCCACATACATAGCTGGACCCTTACTCACACAAATTCCTTTCATTTTCAGGCCAAGATGGCACATCATTGGAGGGGGCAGCAGACGACTGGCAAGGGTAAACCTCAACTGCAGGAGCTATCGGACCTGGAGGAACGAGTGCTGCGACTCATTGGCCCGCAGATGGTGGGTGCCGGGCCATCAGAGACGTCGACTCCACTGGGCGCAACAATCTTTATCCCCTCTACTTTTCTCAACCCACTTCTCCGTCACACCAGAAGACTTTATCACTTTCCAGTTCCGGATATTTTCTGCCTGCCTTGCTCTATTCCTGCCCACCTGCCTTCACCTTAATGTGAGTCTTGTGCCCTTTATGCTTTCATATATTCAGATGTGCAGTCTGTACCTGAGCCCCCACCTCCCACATCACACTGAGGATGGAGAAGAAGAAGAAGAAGAAGAAGAAGGAGGAGGAGGAGGAGGAGGAGGTCTCTCACCCACAGGCACCAGCTCAGAGATTGGCACTATGCAGTCCTTGGAGGTTAGCTTAGCAAAGGGGTCTGCACTGGGTTATGTACTGGGGCCTAACGAGCTGCAGCAAGGTCCAGGGGAAAGGGTACCTCGGGAGCCAGTTCCTCAGAGGCAGAGTTTGCGAGCGGGTTCTGCTACACAGGACTGAGATGAGGACCTCGATGGGGAGACATTCACAAGAAGTGTGATGGCCATGAATTCTGACATGATAGGTGCAGTGGCATGGGTGTCCAAGTGCCTTCCGGCTATGGTAAAGAGTGTGGAGGAGTCCACATCCAGCATTGCACAGAGCTCTGCGCACACCATGCACCCCATCATTTCCAGTCTGCAGACGATGTTGGACTCCCAGAAAGACCGTGTGGATTCAGACCTCATGACATGTGTCATGGGCAATGTGACAGCTTCCATTGCAGCACAGGCAGAAGCACACAACATCTTAATGCTGTAATGCAGACAATAGTTGGTGGCATGGAAGCTCAGACTTCTCTAATGCAGTCTCAGCTGGATGCTCTGACTGCTGCCATTGTCGCTGGTTCCACCACAGTCGACCTGAGATCTCAATGTGTTGCAGCAGCCCAGCAATCTGTGCTCCAGCAAATTGGTGGTACTGCTGAGGTGTTGCCCCGGGGAAGTGGCAGTGAGTCAGTGGAGCCGGAACCTGCTGTCCTCTATCAGGATGACAGCATTCCTGATCCCACCACTGCCACTCCGCCATTGCATTTGTCGCTGGCGGTCACCCAGCCAGCCCTGACTGCCGCCGCCCAGCCTGAGGTGGTGCAGTCTATAGTTGGGCCTTCCAGGCTTAGTGCTGGTCGAGAGCATCCTGCAAGGCTACCTGCAGTTTCTGGCCCTGGCACACAGCAGCCTTCCATCAGCCGTGCTGCAGCTACAGGGGACGCACTGCACAGGAGCTGCAGAATAGTTAAATCGAGTGTTTAGAGAGGATATAAGGAATTGCACAAGGGTGATTGTTAAATATATTTGTTGTTTATGATACCTTTTAAATGTTATGAGATAAATTTTAATTGGAATGTTGCTTCTTGGGTGGTGTCTCTCATTTCAGTTTTGGGGCTGTGGTATGGAAGGGGAAATAGATGTACTAATGGGGACGTGCAGAGGAAGCGGGAAGTGGGATGGAATTCAGAACAGCCTGTCTGCCTATGTGGTAGTAAGCTGTAAACAATAATGGCCGACTAAAATTTTTTCCAAAGGTGGCATCTTTAAACAGCGCTCCTCGACTGAAACTTGACATCGTCAGCGGCACGACTGAATTTAGCTTCCGGGGCCGTAATGGGACGTTGTGTATGGCGATAATGTCATCATTGCCAGGTGCAGCCGAGTGGGGCGCTACCTTTTTGCAAAGCCCCCGGCCAATTTAGCGCCCGGGCGAAAACTCATTAGCGCTCCCCGTGGGTGCTAACGGGAGGCGCAAAGTACCCGAATTACACCCCCAGATAGACAATATTTGTTTAAAGTCTCTGCTATTTCCTTATTCCCCATTATAATTTCACCTGTCTCAGCCTCTAAGGGACCAATGCTTACTTTTGCTATTCTCTTCCATTTTACATATTTGTAGAAGCTCTTACAGTTTTTATATTTCTCGCTACTTTACTCTCATATTCTAGTTTCACCCTTTTTACCAATTTTTTGGGCATCCTTTGCTGGTTTGTAAAGTTCTCCCACTCCTCAGGCTTACTACTATTCTTCGCAACATTATAAGCCTTTTCTTTTAATCTAATACTATCCTTAACTTAGCCTTCTTTAGTTAGCCATGGATGGATCACTTTTCCCATGGAGTCTTAAATCTGTGTCCTCTGGTTACCGACCTTTCTGCCACTGGAAACAGGTTCTCATTTACTCTCTCAATCCCCTCATAATTTTGAACATCTCTATTAGTTCTCCCCTTAACCTTCTCTGCTTTAAGGAAAACAATCCCAGCTTCTTCAATCTCTCCACATAATTGAAGTCCCTCATCCTTGCACCTCTCAGAGCTGTTGAATGATGATAACTTTTCTTGAAGACATTTTCAATTTGTTAATAATTTTGATGTTAACTCACTGTCAAGTATACAGTAGTAAACATGGCTCTACTCGGAGCTCCTTCACAGCAAACGAGCCAAAGGTGGGCAGCGAAAACGTTACAAGGATACCCTCAAAGCCTCCCTGATAAAGTGCGACATCCCCACTGACACCTGGGAGTCCCTGGCCCAAGACCGCCCTAAGTGGAGGAAGTGCATCCGAGAGGGCGCTGAGCACCTCGAGTCTCAAAACCGAGAGCATGCAGATATCAAGCACAAGCAGTGGAAAGAGTATGCGGCAAACCAGTCCCACCCATTTTTAAACCTTTAAACTAGCAATGCTGTGCGTAATCATTCAATGCACTTTTATTAGCACCAAGGGGCATAAATCAACAGGGGTAGGAAGCAAGAATGCAGTGTAGGCCTGAGAAGGTTATAGCTCTGTACCTGCCTTCCAGCCTTGGGGCACTCTGGCTGCTGGTGGAGGGCAGCAACCAGAAGCTTTTAAGGCCTGACAATCATGCTGGAAGAGAAGACACAAACTTACTTTCTGCTTCTGTCCTCGTACTCTCTGGCCTCCCTCATGCCCTCCACTCTGAGGAGGGTCCTGATGCAATCTGCACTGCGAGCTCTTCTGGGGCTCCCCACTGACAGACATAGAAAACATGGAGGTAAAAGGGATTGGGAACATCAGTACACTGCATTTCCATAGGAATGCTGAACTTGCACCAATTGCAGCTGCTCAACCAGATACTCCCACTAAGGAAAGTCCTGGAAATCCCAGGGTACTATAGCAAGATGGAGACTTAACATAGAGAGTCTCCAATCCTTTTTCCTCTCCGCAATGTCTGAACTGAGGGCTGCCCAGGTGTTTTGATGAGGAAAATTGGCCCTCTTATGTATAAGCAATGTATTTTTATCATACTGCTCTGAATGGGCACTGAGAAAAGTTTACAACTGCAACGCTGTTGCACAAAAAATTAATTTTTTTTTACAAATGACACAAGATGCATTCTGCCTGAATATATTAATGAGAACATGACTCAAAGGATGAAGAAGATTAATGACCACTAAATGTAAGAGAATATCCCTTAAGCAGTGCACTTTGAAGATAGAAAAGAACAATTATTTGGGTTTCTAATCTGTATGCAAAATGGGAAAACAGAGCTATAGTAGTGGAGAAAAGGTCAAGAAAGTAATTAAAGTCAATTGTTTGATTAAATAACTAGAGGAATATTCAAAGGAAAGTTATTATTGCAATTCTAAGTACAATCCCCGCCACTTAAACCACTCATGCTAATGACGGGCAACCTTCTATTCCGGCCAATTGATGATAACAGTTTCCCTCACTATAGGAGTTAATTACAAAGTCACCAATTACAAAGTATTAAGCGCATCGGCTATTTCGGGCAGACTCAACTGTTCAATAAGCTCTTCGCACCATATTAAAGTGCGATTACCCTAATACTCTGTCCTTACAATTGTAAACAGTCTGCAAAGTAAACATTTTGTTCTTCTGGTTCTGAGCACATATATACATCTTATATCTGTATTTAGCTGTGGGCTTTCAAATTCCTTTGAAGAGGTACCACAAACCTAAAAATAGCTATCTAATGGCTTGAAAATTAAGATAATTTGGGTACTATTTCCTTCAAAACAAACTTTTTCATTGCAGCCACTATTCACAGATATCTGTTAAAATTACTTCTTGATCATTTTTTCCAGCATATATATCTCCTTCTTTATTTAAGTTTAGAAATACCTATTATATCGTCCACCACTTAGAGCCTTAACACCAGTCTGTTATCAGTGGTGTGGACTGTATCTAGATAATTAAACATCCTGGGCACGCCTTTGACCAGAAGCTCAACTGGACCAGCCATTTTATTGCCATGGTTAAAAGACCAGGACAGAACCTGGATCTCTGCAATTTGTAGCTCACCTCCTGACACCCCAACCCCACTCCCCCCCCACCCGCCCCTCTCCCGCCCCACCCACCCACCACCTCACTGCCTTTCCACCATCTACAAGGCTCAAATCGGGAGTATGTTGGAATATTCACTGCTTGCCTTGGATGAGTTCAGCCGCAACAATGCTCAAGAAGCGCAACATCAACCTGTTCAAAGCTGCCTGCTGAATCAACGCCGCTGCCACTGGACTCAGCATCCACCTCCTGCACCATTAATCCTTGCCACTGGACCAAGACCTACCTCTGCCAAGCCCTTGTGGTGGCTGGTGTGTAACGGCCACCACACATTAATAAAATCCATGCACAGGCTTCTTCCACCCTTCAATATGTAGTTCGGGACCTGGAATATTAGGTCTTTCATTGAAATATCTGTGAACTCATCCTTTTTGGCATGGAAGCAAGTCATCCTCGTTTCGAGGGACCGCCTATGATGATGATGACAGAGTGTACTATCTATATGATGCACTGCATCAACTCACCAAGCTAAACTCGACAGCACCTCCAACCCCATAACCTTGACCAGTGAGAAGTATATGAGCAGCTTTGACATGGGAGCACCATTACTCTTCCTTTATCAGCGCTGGGTCAAAATTTTGGAATTCCCTACCTAACACCATTGTGGGAATGTTGTCACCATAAGGACTGCAGTGGTTCAAGGTAAAGTCCCACCACCACTTGGTCAAGGCACCCAGAGATGGGCAGTAAATGTGGTCTTTCCAATATCACCTCAAGAACAAATATTTCAAAAACTTTTGTGTATAGCATGTCACACACTAAATCTGTCCAATTTTTCAGCCCGTGTCTAAGGTTGAAGTATATTTCTGCAGTGAAATGAGATATCACCTTTATCAACTTTGCTGATGGACATGCTAAAAAGAGTAATTTGAATAACAGTATCGAACTTAAGTGAAGATTTTAAACTATTGTTAGTATTGGAGTAGGTGTTTTTATAATAAAACTGTTCCCAGAGACAGCCAAACACGAATTTATTTATTGACTTGAAGGACAACAAATGACTATGGGCTTAGGACCGAGTAACTGAGAGCTTCAAAGGTTTTACTAAATATTGCTCATCTGTGTATTACAGAAGGTTTTATGGACATTTATATATAGATATTACTCATTTATGATAAAATCAGACAGCACTTATGCTCTATCGGTGATTCTGAGGATCAGGAGCTATGTTATTCTTAAAATTAAGTTGTTAAAATATCAGTTTTTTCAGATCATTAAAGTTATATCTAGGTTTATTGTCAATTTGACTTAGTGCTCTCACCTCTGACTCACAAGTTTATGGGCTGAAGACCAACTTCAGGTTGTGAGCACGTAATCTAGGCTAACATTTCAATACAGTACTGAGGGAGTGCTATGTTGTCAGAGATGCAGTCTTCCAGATGTGTCATTGAACCAAGGTTATGTCTCCCTGTTCAAGTGCATGTAAAAGGTCACATAGCATTATTTGAAGAAGTTCCCCCAGTATACTGACAAATATTTCCCCCCCTGACCAAACACTACCAAAACCGATTCATTAGTTAATTACTTTAGTTGCCGTTTGTGGGATTTTGCTGCCATATTTGCCTACAAAGCAACACTGACTACTCTACAAATGCATTTTATTGACTGTAAAGCACTTTGGAAGGCCCTGAGGTAGTGATAGCTGCGAGATAATTGCAAGTTTTTCTTCTTTCTTTCTTGGTGCTTTCCTCTGCATCTGATTTGCATTTTTACTGTGCCGTCATTTAGATTCCTCCATTAGTCTGAGGTCACTCATCTTTTTTTGAAAGTACTCTGAAGTTCGGGGCACTTTTAAGCCCTCACCATTTTGCAATGGTACATGCCTTTTGTTGGTCCTTATAGGGGACAATTTTAATGCCCCAAAACAATTCTCTACCTCTTTCTCGACCCCAGAAGATTCTAGAAATAAACAGCAGGTCAGTCAGAACCTGACAGGCCATTTAACACATTAATTTCCTCTCTGTGATTGATTAATTTATCTGTCAGTTCTCCCCCCCTCACCTTCTGGCCCCTTTCTTCTTCTGTATTTTTCTACCCTTACTAAAATTCCTGTTTATCTTTCAGAGTAGCGCTCAGTCCGATAAAGAGTGCACACCCTAAGCATCATAACCTGTCTTTTCTGTTTACAGATGTTAACTGATAGAAACGTAGAAACATAGAAAATAGGTGCAGGAGTAGGCCATTCGGCCCTTCGAGCCTGCACCACCATTCAATGAGTTCGTGGCTGAACATGCAACCTCAGTACCCATTCCTGCTTTCCCGCCATACTCCTTGATCCCCCTAGTAGTAAGGACTATATCTAACTCCTTTTTGAATATATTTAGTGAATTGGCCTCAACAACTTTCTGTGGTAGAGAATTCCACAGGTTCACCTCTCTCTGGGTGAAGAAGTTTCTCCTCAACTCAGTCCTAAATGGCTTACCCCTTATCCTTAGACTGTGACCCCTGGTTCTGGACTTCCCCAACATTGGGAACATTCTTCCTGCATCTAAACTGTCTAAACCCGTCAGAATTTTAAATGTTTCTATGAGATCCCCTCTCATTCGTCTGAACTCCAGTGAATACAAGCCCAGTTGATCCAGTCTTTCTTGATATGTCAGTCCCGCCATCCCGGGAATCAGTCTGGTGAACCTTCACTGCACTCCCTCAATAGCAAGAATGTCCTTCCTCAAGTTAGGAGATCAAAACTGTACACAATACTCCAGGTGTGGCCTCACCAAGGCCCTGTACAACTGTAGCAACACCTCCCTGCCCCTGTACTCAAATCTCCTCGCTATGAAGGCCAACATGCCATTTGCTTTCTTAACTGCCTGCTGTACCTGCATGCCAACCTTCAATGACTGATGTACCATGACACCCAGGTCTCGTTGCACCTCCCCTTTTCCTAATCTGTCACCATTCAGATAATAGTCTGTCTCTCTGTTTTTACCACCAAAGTGGATAACCTCACATTTATCCACATTATACTTCATCTGCCATGCATTTGCCCACTCACCTAACCTATCCAAGTCACTCTGCAGCCTCATAGCATCCTCCTCGCAGCTCACACTGCCACCCAACTTAGTGTCATCCACAAATTTGCAGATACTACATTTAATCCCCTCGTCCAAATCATTAATGTACAATGTAAACAGCTGGGGCCCCAGCACAGAACCTTGCGGTACCCAACTAGTCACTGCCTGCCATTCTGAAAAGTACCCATTTACTCCTACTCTTTGCTTCCTGTCTGACAACCAGTTCTCAATCCATGTCAGCACACTACCCCCAATCCCATGTGCTTTAACTTTGCACATTAATCTCTTGTGTGGGACCTTGTCGAAAGCCTTCTGAAAGTCCAAATATACACATCAACTGGTTCTCCCTTGTCCACTCTACTGGAAACATCCTCAAAAAATTCCAGAAGATTTGTCAAGCATGATTTCCCTTTCACAAATCCATGCTGACTTGGACCTATCATGTCACCTCTTTCCAAATGCGCTGCTATGACATCCTTAATAATTGATTCCATCATTTTACCCATTACTGATGTCAGGCTGACCGGTCAATAATTCCCTGTTTTCTCTCTCCCTCCTTTTTTAAAAAGTGGGGTTACATTGGCTACCCTCCACTCGATAGGAACTGATCCAGAGTCAATGGAATGTTGGAAAATGACTGTCAATGCATCTGCTATTTCCAAGGCCACCTCCTTAAGTACTCTGGGATGCAGTCCATCAGGCCCTGGGGATTTATCGGCCTTCAATCTCATCAATTTCCCCAACACAATTTCCCGACTAATAAGGATTTCCCTCAGTTCCTTCTTCTTACTAGACCCTCTGACCCCTTTTATAACCGGAAGGTTGTTTGTGTCCTCCTTAGTGAATACCGAACCAAAGTACTTGTTCAATTGGTCTGCCATTTCTTTGTTCCCCATTGTGACTTTCCCTGATTCTGACTGCAGGGGACCTACGTTTGTCTTTACTAACCTTTTTCTCTTTACATATCTATAGAAACTTTTGCAGTCCGTCTTAATGTTCCCTGCAAGCTTCCTCTCGTACTCTATTTTCCCTGCCCTAATCAAACACTTTGTCTTCCTCTGCTGAGTTCTAAATTTCTCCCAGTCCCCAGGCTATTTCTGGCCAATCTGTATGCCACTTCCTTGGCTTTAATACTATCCCTGATTTCCCTTGATAGCCACGGTTGAGCCATCTTCCCTTTTTTATTTTTACGCCAGACAGGGATGTACAATTGTTGTAGTTCATCCATGCGGTCTCTAAATGTCTGCCATTGCCCATCCACTGTCAAAATCTTAAGTATCATTCGCCAATCTATCCTAGCCAATTCACGCCTCATACCTTCAAAGTTACCCTTCTTTAAGTTCTGGACCATGGTCTCTGAATTAACTGTTTCATTCTCCATCCTAATGTAGAATTCCACCATATTATGGTCACTCTGCCCCAAGGGGCCTCGCACAACGAGATTGCTAATTAATCCTCTTTCATTACACAGCACCCAGTCTAAGATGGCCTCCCCCCTAGTTGGTTCCTCGACATATTGGTTTGGAAAACCATCCCTTATGCACTCCAGGAAATCCTCCTCCACCGTATTGCTTCCAGTTTGGTTAGCCCAATCTATATGCATTTTAAAGTCACCCATTATAACTGCTGCACCTTTATTCTATGTATTTCCATTCTCGTCGCCGAGAGCATGCAGAAATCAAGCGCAGGCAGCGGAAGAGGAGCATTGGGAAAACCAGACTCCCCACCCAGCCTTTCCTTCAACCACTGTCTTTCCCATCTGTGGCAGAGACTGTAATTCCCGTATTGGACTGGTCAGTCACCTAAGAACTCAGGCTAAGAGTGGAAGCAAGTCTTGCTCAATTCCGAGGGACTGCCTACGATGATGATATTTCCAGTAGTTACTGCTTTTATTTTAGAGTGTCGAGTACAGTTTTGGGCACCCCATTATAGAATGGACATTAAAGCCATAAAAAGCATACAGTGAAGATTCCACAGGATGATGCCAGCGATGAGAATCTATAGTTATGATATACTGGCAATTGTAATGTATGCACCTGTGATCATGCTCACAGGCCGCCTGCAATTCCTGCGGTTTGGAGGAGTCCGTGTTCCATGTGTATGTACAGTATGTGAGGTTGCAGCCCCTCTTCCATTGTTTGGAGGGGCTGCTCCTCGATTTTTGGCTGCACTTCAGTCCCACGCTCCTGATCTTTGGGCATCCGGTGCGGAGGGGAGCGGACAGATCAGAGGGCATCCTCATAGGACTGCTCCTGGGCCTGGCAAAGGTGGCCATTAACCAGTCCACGCAGCGGACGGTCGAGGGGGTCATTCAGCCCAACTGCCTGCCACTCGGCTATGTTCGCGCCAGAATGTCCCGAGAGGTGGAGTACCTGGTATCTGCCGGTACGCTCATGGCCTTCCACGAGAGGTGGGCACCAGAGTGCATCATCACATACAGCAACCAAATGTTCATTTGATCTAAGTTCCATTTAAAGTTTTATTTGGAAATTTGAGGGTTCTAATGCCCTTGTCAAAAGGGGACACTTGATTTTAAGTTCTACTTAAATGTGATGTTCACAAGACTCAATAAAATCCCAGTTAATTGAGTTCAGGTTCTCCACAATGAGGCATGCAGTTGTGAACCTAGTAACTGAACTGGTAAGGTTCAGTTTGATTGTTAAACCTTTGCTAATAAACTAGTTAGTATTTTACAGCAAATGTGTAGCTGTGAATTCTTAAGCAAAGAACCTATGAAGCAAATACACTGCAGCACTGTTTCCACTGGATAGAAGGTTAAAAGGAGATTCAATGGAGGTTTTGAAAGTTATGAAGGTCTTTGATAGCGTGATTAGGGAAAAACAATTTCATCTGGTTGGGGAGTGACCAGGGGTTCCGAATTTAAATTGTCACTAAGAGACAGAGAAGAGGAATTTCTTTATACAGTAGATTGCTGGTGCATGGAATTCAACTAACAGGGAGTCGTTGAAGCAGAGACCATTACATCTTTTAACAACAACAGCAACTTGTATTTATGTAGCACCTTTCATGTAGTGGAACATTCTTAGGCGCTTCACAGGAGTATTATGAGATAAAACAATTTGACACCGAATCGCATAAGTAGAAATTAGTGCAGGTGACAAAAAACTTGGTCAAAGAGGTAGGTTTTAAGGAGCGTCTTGAAGGAGGAAAGAGAGATGGAGAGGTTTAGACAGAGAGTGCCAGAGCTTGGAGCTAGGCAACAGAAGGCACAGCCACCAATGGTTGAGCAAATAAAATTAGGGATGCTCAATAGGGCAGAATTAGAGGAACGCAGACATCTCAGGGGGCCGTAGAGCTGGAAGAGATTACAGAGATATGGAGTGGCAAGGAGGGATTTGAAAATAAGGTTGAGAATTTTGAAATCGAGGCATTGCTTAACCAGAAGCCAATGTTGCTCAGCGAGCACAGGGGTGATGGGTGAGCAGGATTTGGTGTGAGTTAGGACACGGGCAGCCAAGTTTTGGATCACCTCTAGTTTACGTAGGGTAGAATGTGGGAGGCCAGCCAGGAGTGCATTAGAATAGTCAAGTCTAGAGGTAACAAAGGCATGAATGAGGGCTTCAACAGCAGATGAGCTGAGGCAAGGACGGAGACGGGCGATGTTACGGAGGTGGAAATAGGCGATCTTAATTATGTTGCGGATATGTGGTTAAAAAGCTCATTTCAGAGTTTAATATAATACCAAGGTTGTGGATAGACTGGTTCAGCCTCAGACAGAAGTTGGGGAGAGGAATGGAGTCACTGGCTAGGGATCGGAGTTTGTGGCGGAGACCAAAAACAATGACTTCAGTCTTCCCAATATTCAATTGGAGAAAATTTCTGCTCATCCAGAACTAAATGTCAGACAAACAGTCTGACAAGTTAGAGACCATGGAGGGGTCGAGAGAAGTGGTATTGAGGTAGAACTGGGTGTCATCAACGTGCATGTGGAAACTGACACTGTGTTTTCGGATAATCTAGCCAAGGGGCAACATGTAGATGAGAAATAGGAGGAGACCAAGGATGGATCTTTTGGGGACACCAGAGGTAATGATGCTGGGGCGGGAAGAGAAGGCATTGCAGGTGATTCTCTGGCTAAGGTTAGATAGGCAAGAATGGCTTTGTCACAGTCACCAAGGATGTCATTTGTGACTTTGATGAGAGCACTGTGCCAGGAGCGGAATCCGGATTGGAGGGATTCAAACATGGAATTGCGGGAAAGATGGACACGGATTTGGGAGATGACATGTTCAAGGATTTTGAGGTTGGAGGTGGGGTGGTAGTTTGCAAGGATGGAGGGGTCAAGGGTTGGCTTTTTGTGGAGAGGGGTGATAGGGCAGATTTGAGGGAGAGGGGGACAGTACCTGAGGAGAGAGAACCATTAACAATGCCAGCTAACATGGGAGCCAAAAAATAAAGTTGGGTGGTCAGCAGTTTGGTGGGAATAGAGTCAAGGGAGCAGGAAGTAAATCTCATGGACAGGATGAGCTCGGAAAGGTCATGAGGGAAGATCGGAGAGATGCTGTTGTGAGATCAGGGCTAGAGCAGGTGGGATCCTCAGAGGAAGTTTGGCCCAGTGGGCTAGGGGAAGGAAGGGAAGATGTAGAGGCGGCCAAATGGATGGTCTCAATCTTAGAGACAAAGAAGTCCATAAGCTCCTCACACTTCTTGTCAGAGGTGAGGGTGGAGACTGGGGAGAAGGGTTTAAAAAGGCAGTTTGCAGTGGAGAATAGAAGCCGGGGTTTATCTTTACATTCCAGAATGATTCTGGAATAGTGAGCAAATTTGGCAGACGAGAACAGGACTTGATAGTTCTTTATGTGGGCGAGCCATATCTGGCAGTTAATGGTGAAGCCAGTTGTCCCCCATATCCGTTCAAGTCTGCGTCCTTTAGATTTAAGGGAGCGAAGATCAGGGCTGTACCAGGGGGAACGTCCAGCGTGAGAGCGAGTAATTGTTTTAACCGGGACTAGGGCATCAAAGGTGTGATTGAGCAGATTAGTAGCTGCAAAAATATCATGGTGAACGGAGGGCCAAAGGCTGGACATCTGGGAGTTCATAACTACAGTTGTAAGAAAGTCGGAAGAGTTTTTTCCAAGGGGAGGACACAGAAGGATGGGGTGGGTGGCGATGGTGGGGGGGGCACAGAGGGGAAGGGGGATGTGGGTGGAGAGCAATACAAGGAAGTGGATCTCAAGGTAGACAAGTCCCCTGGTCCTGATGAAATGCATCCCAGGGTATTAAAAGAGATGGCAGAAGTTATAGCAGATGCATTCGTTATAATCTACCAAAATTCTCTGGATTCTGGGGAGGTACCAGCAGATTGGAAAACAGCTAATGTAACGCCTCTGTTTAAAAAAAGGGGGCAGACAAAAGGCAGGTAACTATAGGCTGGTTAGTTTAACATCTGTAGTGGGGAAAATGCTTGAAACTATCATTAAGGAAGAAATAGCGGGACATCTAGATAGGAATAGTGCAACCAAGCAGATGCAACATGGATTCATGAAGGGGAAATCATGTTTAACTAATTTACTGGAATTCTTTGAGGGTATAACGAGCATGGTAGATAGAGGTGTACCAATGGATGTGGTGTATTTAGATTTCCAAAAGGCATTCGATAAGGTGCCACACAAAAGATTACTGCAGAAGATAAAGGTACGCGGAGTCAGAGGAAATGTATTAGCATGGATAGAGAATTGGCTGGCTAACAGAAAGCAGAGAGTCGGGATAAATGGGTCTTTTTCGGGTTGGAAATCGGTGGTTAGTGGTGTGCCACAGGGATCGGTGCTGGGACCACAACTGTTTACAATATACATAGATGACCTGGAAGAGGGGACAGAGTGTAGTGTAACAAAATTTGCAGATGACACAAAGATTAGTGGGAAAGCGGGTTGTGTAGAGGACACAGAGAGGCTGCAAAGAGATTTAGATAGGTTAAGCAAATGGGCTAAGGTTTGGCAGATGGAATACAATGTCGGAAAATGTGAGGTCATCCACCTTGGAAAAAAAAACAGTAAAAGGGAATATTATTTGAATGGGAAGAAATTACAACATGCTGCAGTGCAGAGGAACCTGGGGGTCCTTGTGCATGAATCGCAAAAAGTTAGTTTGCAGGTGCAGCAGGTAATCGGGAAGGCGAATGGAATGTTGGCCTTCATTGCGAGAGGGATGGAGTACAAAAGCAGGGAGGTCCTGCTGCAACTGTACAGGGTATTGGTGAGGCCGCACCTGGAGTACTGTGTGCAGTTTTGGTCCCCTTACTTAAGGAAGGATATACTAGCCTTGGAGTGGGTACAGAGATGATTCACTAGGCTGATTCTGGAGATGAGAGGGTTACCTTATGATGATAGATTGAGTAGACTGGGTCTTTACTCGTTGGAGTTCAGAAGGATGAGGGGTGATCTTATAGAAACATTCAAAATAATGAAAGGGATAGTCAAGATAGAGACAGAGAGGTTGTTTCCACTGGTCGGGGAGACTACAACCAGGGGGCACAGCCTCAAAATACAGGGGGAGCCAATTTAAAACCGAGTTGAGAAGGAATTTCTTCTCCCAGAGGGTTGTGAATCTGTGGAATTCTCTGCCCAGGGAAGCAGTTGAGGCTAGCTCATTGAATGTATTCAAATCATAGATAGATAGATTTTTAACCAATAAGGGAATTGAGGGTTACGGGGAGCGGGCGGGTAAGTGGAGCTGAGTCCACGGTCAGATCAGCCATGATCTTGTTGAATGGCGGAGCAGGCTCGAGGGGCTAGATGGCCCACTCCTGTTCCTAATTCTTATGTTCTTATGTTCTTATGTCAGAGATGGCCTTTTCTGCGATTGACATGATGGGAGTAGCGAGGCCATGAGAGATGGAAAGGTCGAGGGGTGGCTATGAATATGGGTTGGGGAGTTTACATAGTGGAGGAGATTAAGGGAGGATAGGAGGCTAGTGAACTCAGAGGAGAGAGAGCATGATGAATTAAGATGGAGGTTGAAATCACCGAGGATGAGAAGTCGGTCGGTGCAGAGCAGAGAGAGGAAAGCAGTGAAGGAATATCGGTCATAACATTTTTATGGTACTTGGGTAGGAGGTAGAGAACTAAAATTTTAAATGAGATGAGAGGGGAGGATTAGGGTAAGATGCTCAAAGGAGAAGAAGGTGCTGGAGGAGTAGGGGGACATTCCAAGGTGTGATTTGCTGATGAGAGCCACACCACTACCATGATGGTCTGAGTGGGGCAAGTGGTGGAAGATATAGCCAGGCGAGGAGGTATCATCGCCCCTCAACCTGGTTTCTGTCAGGGCCATGATTTCGAAGGCATCATCCTCGATAAGCTCATGGATGGGAAGGGCCTTGTTCGCAAGCAAACGGACGTTCTGGAGGAAGATGCGGAGAGGGTCGATGATGGTTGCTCCACAGGGTCAGCGCTGGGGGGCTTGAGTTGAATGGGTAGGAGATTGGCAAGATTAGCCCCCATTGGGAAGCTTGTCGGGAAGGTCGACGAGAGAGTAGGATGGGACAGTTGGGGTTGCTGCTCGTATGGAGGCAGCGACGAGTGCCTCGATGGGCCCTTTGTAGGATGCCCAGAGAGTCACAGAGGGAAGCTGTAGGCTTATCTAGGAGGGAATGAAGCCTGGGAGGCAGGAGAGTAGGAAGATCGAAGAATAATGAAGGATTGGGGTAGGGTTTTGGGAAGGGCAGAGCATCCAAGAGAGGAGAGATGAAAGGAGGCATGATGACAGGAGAGAATGGTCACAGAGGGATAAAGAGAAAAAGAAGGAGGGGGAAAAGTGGGAAAGTATTGAATAGCTCAGGTCCAGAGCGGCAGCCAACGTGCACACGCAAATGGACAGGGGAGCAGCTCAATTTACATAGGCCTGTTAAGGGGAAATTCGGTAAGTATTTGAGAGAGAGTAAAATACAGGGATTATGGGGAGAGGGTGGGGCAGTAGAATTAGTTTTTGATTGTTTCAGCAAAACAGCAAAGAGCCAGCATAGATATTATGGGTTGTATGGCTTCCTTTGTGCTGTAAACCTCCATGGTTCTTTGGGCTATGTCTAATCTGTATTACCATTTTCTGTCCTTTATGGATAGCACAAGTCATTTTAGTTACACAGAACACACTGCTTAGTTCTGCTTGTAAAAATATTAAAATAAAAACATTTCAAGAAGCATCTGAGGCAAAGTTTCCCCTGAGTAATGGCTGCACTGAAATTGTAATCAGATTTATGGAAAGTGCCCTCCCTCAATAGATCCAGAAGTACAACACAATCAGCTCAGTAGTAAATGCATGTGATTCATGTTACACACTTGTCTAAAGTACTTTACACCCAACAGTCTAAGAATAGGCCCCGTTGCTGTTCTGCAGAAAAGGGAAGCAGCATCATTTTAGTTGGATCTTACAGATAAAGTGAAAAAGTGAAACTCATTGTTTAGATAAACGTAGATCATCAGCAGAATGATGCACATGTCCTTTAAAGAAATTTGTTAATGAATTGCTCATTTGTCCCTCCAGTTCTCATTAAAAATGGAAACAATGATTAATTAGTAGTTTTCTCATTCAATAAAATTTAAAAGTAGCAAGATTCCATTCTGCAGTGTATCCAAAACCTGAACCCTAATCCTATCGGTTCTACAATTAGGACGAAATACAAGAGTGGAGGATTTTCCACTGGCAAATTAAAAGGATAATAAAATAAAGGGCCAATTCTTACAGTTTACAGGAAATGGCTCTCATTTTGAACTTTATAATTATTTAACTCTCATTAATTTTAACTACATTTAAGCATGTAGAAAAGAAGAGAAAGTTGGCTTTCTGTGTGTTTAGGAGACAGGGCATTTAAAAAATTAAACTCTTGTCTTTCACATGCGTGAACCCACTAATAACCTTGAATGTTATTGAAATATTTCTTAGTCAATAGAAATGTTATCATCTATAGTTCTTTTCTAGTAATGTTCCCAAGACTGGAAAAAGAGGAGAAGGGTAGAAGATATATATTTTTTAAGTTTAAAATGTTTCCATCACAAAGTTAGAGATTGCCATTTTTGAGCAACACTAACAGCAGAATCTGAAATGAATTGCAGTAAGTCCAAATGGCTCTCAAGTAACCAGAGTCCTACACCAAGAGGATCAATTCTCCAGTTCTTTCACTCGTGAAAAAGACCTTTAACACATATGGGTCTTCTTCACTCATGAGAGGGTAGATGTAATGTTATGTGTGTGGCACTCACATCAGCAGTTAAAAGCAGTATTTTCACTAATCAAAAATAAGTGATCTATGTCAATCTAAAAATGGGCACTCAAAAAGCCTCTGAACAAATGACGGCAACATCTATTTAAAAATAATTTTTCATGCAATATTAATAAAAAATAAATATACATAGTTGGGATAGAACATCATGAAATAAAAAATGGAATTCCACTTTTACTCCTGAAATATCCTGCATTGTGATTGTACTATGATACCGTGCAATAGCTGCATCGGAAGGTAACCAGATAAGGATGAATAATGTAGGATATAAGGTTAGATAGATATTTTGGAGTTCACTGCATTTGACTACGGGAGATATTTTGCAGACCATTTCCTCAAGAAAGTAAATGGTTGGAATAGAGTCTACGATAGAGTAGTTTGTACACAGGAAGAGTAAAAGTCATATATTTATATTTTATCCCTTGCAGACTAAGCAGTTTCATAGTGAACATCAAGGGACAACTTCAAATAAGTCTGTGCACTGCTCTGGAGCCATTCAACCTGAGAAACCTACTGACTACATTAGGAATGGGCTTGAAATACCAGATTTCTCAGTCCATTTATATTATGCATTGGTGCTGAGTTTTGTACAAAGCCAAAACATTCCGAATCATTCAGCATAATATGCTTACATTGGGCTCAATTTTGGCGGAGCCTGTTTTTCGGCTCACTTACCGGAGTTGCGCCGCTTATGTACGTTCCCAGATGCGGCAAAAAAAATGTTGGAACTTTGGCCGCTGTCTGGCCTCTTCACTGCAGTCGCGCAGCGTGGCCAGTCATTCAGCGCTGGAAAATGTGCCGGGACGTCTGCACATCCGAAGTGGTGATTCGTGATGTCTGCGTATGCGCAGTAGCACTGCGAGTCTGCGAGTTGGCAATCGGCCATTAAAGAGCTGCTTGTGTCTTCGCGACTGAATTTCTGACTTAGAATATCTTGCTTTCTTGTTATTTTATTCATCAATTCACTCAGGGCTTATGTGTTAATGCTCTCACTCTTAAAGCTAGCTAGGATACAGAGAAAGGCAATAAGATGATTCTCAGATGCAAGCAATGCGGAGAGAGACAGAGCTGAACTTGGTTTCATTGGAAAAAAGATTAAAAAGGGGAGGGGAGATCATGAATCCTTTCCTTAAAATTCTGAGAAGCACTAATTATGTGCAATTTATTTGGATTGAACTCAGGACACAGTGAGACTAGAGATTGGAAGTTTTTTGCCAGCTCCCTCCCTCCCTCTCTCCACACCACCTCCCCCTGCCCCCCCTGCACCCCCCCCGCCCCCGCACCCCCACCCCAGCACTAAGAGATTGCACCAGGAGGCCACTCGGCCAGGGCTGAGGGCGGGCAGCAGAACTGATAATGCTCCTGCCTGCTGGTGATTTCTATCAGTTCTCCTGCCCGCCCCAAGCTCAGGCCGAGTGGCCTCCCGGTACGTTATCCCGCCCCTAGTCCAGGCCGAGTGGCCTCCTGGTGCGTTATCCCACCCCTAGTCCAGGCCGAGTGGCCTCCCGATATGTTGTCCCACCCCTAGCCCAGGCCGAGTGGCCTCCCGGTGCGTTGTCGCACCCTTAGCCCAGGCCGAGTGGCCTCCCGATATGTTGTCCCACCCCTAGTCCAGGCCGAGTGGCCTCCCGGTGCGTTGTCCCACCCCTAGCCCAGGCTGAGTGGCCTCCCGGTGCGTTGTCCTGCTCCTAGCCCAGGCCGAGTGGCCTCCCGATATGTTGTCCCACCCCTAGCCCAGGCTGAGTGGCCTCCAGGTGCGTTATCCCACTCCTAGTCCAGGCCGAGTGGCCTCCCGATATGTTGTCCCACCCCTAGCCCAGGCTGAGTGGCCTGTCGGTGCATTGTCCCACCCCTAGTCCAGGCCGAGTGGCCTCCCGGTGCGTTGTCGCACCCCTAGCCCAGGCCGAGTGGCCTCCTGGTGCGTTGTCGCACCCCTAGCCCAGGCCGAGTGGCCTGTCGGTGCATTGTCCCACCCCTAGCCCAGGCTGAGTGGCCTCCCGGTGCGTTGTCCCACCCCTAGCCCAGGCCGAGTGGCCTCCTGGTGCGTTGTCCCACCCCTAGCCCAGGCTGAGTGGCCTCCCGGTGCGTTGTCCCACCCCTAGCCCAGGCCGAGTGGCCTGTCGGTGCATTGTCCCACCCCTAGCCCAGGCCGAGTGGCCTCCCGGTGCGTTGTCCTGCTCCTAGCCCAGGCCGAGTGGCCTCCCGGTGCGTTGTCCCGCCCCTAGCCCAGGCTGAGTGGCCTCCCGGTGCGTTGTCCTGCTCCTAGCACAGGCCGAGTGGCCTCCCGGTGCGTTGTCCCGCCACTAGCCCAGGCTGAGTGGCCTCCCAGTACGATGTCCTGCCCCTAGCCCAGGCCGAGTGGCCTCCCGGTGCATTGTCCCGCCACTAGCCCAGGCTGAGTGGCCTCCCAGTACGATGTCCTGCCCCTAGCCCAGGTCAAGTGGCCTCCCGGTGCATTGTCCTGCCCATAGCCCAGGCCGAGTGGCCTCCCGCACCGGCCCGCTGCCTTCCCGGGCCAAGTGCAAAAAGGTGAATTGCAGTTTGAAGATGAAGGTAGGACTTCAATTTTTTATTTCTTATAGAATTGTTCGTAGTTTTTGTTTGCAAACATTGCTAAGGGTAAGGCTTGGTTGGTTTAGGTGCAGGTCCTCTCCACTTCCCGCCCTATCCCAGGCCGAATGGCCTCCGATGTACTTTCCTGCGCCGATTTCTTCAACGCTCCACAAGTGTTTTCTCAAGTGGCCACATACGCTGGCGTAAGTAGAAGTGGAATAACTGTTAGCTGGCCAAAGTGGCCGAAATGGACAGAACTGGCGTAGGTGGGATGTAACGCCCCCTTATGAGAAAAAAAAACTAACCTAAAAAAAGTAACTAAGTGAGTTATCTGGTGAAAATTGATTGGGGAAACTGGGGAGTTTTAAGTTAAACCAGAAAAAGCAGGTTACTCCAAAAAAATCGGAGCAACTCCTGGCCAAAATTGAGCCCATTAATTCTTTGATACCCGAGGGACTCACGTTGCGGATAGATATCACTGTGACATACTGTGTGAGAACTAAACTGGACTGTGGGCCACAGCGCTGCTTCCAATTCATCTGTGCATTATTTGTAGCAAATTAGTTAACACATTCATATGTGTTCTGTTTGCTACTTCAGCAAAGTCATTAACTTGTTTATTTGGAAAGAGCTCGCACAGGAGTTTAACTGTAACTGAAAAACTGGAGACAATGTAATGCATTCAGCTTAAGTGAGTCTTAATAGAAGGAATGCAGCCAGAGCTGCACTGGTTTTAGAAACTGTATGAGGGGATTTCCATGCAGTCTACCACATTTACCACAACGAGTTTAAAGGAGTTGTGAAAATCTAAGTATGAACTGGGTATCTAATTTAGGAGCAGTTTGTTCCCTTTTCACAAATACAACTTCAATATATAAATATGAATTTTTAATTAAAGACGAAATGCAAAGCTCATTTATTCTTAAACACTTGGAGGGCATTGAACACAATTTGGATTCCAAAATTATTACACAAAAGAGACCTATCATTTTTAGGTTGGATATTGTCATAAGAGACAGGAAGCTGATGTCAGTCATTTCCTTTCCATCAATAAATAAAAATGGGGTTTTCAAATTTGGTTCAGTTAGAATCATTCTCATCCTTAAATTAGAAAGTTGTAGATTCAAGCCACACTCTAGAACTTCAGGAGGGAATTTTTTGGGGGGTTAGTGGGCATGTTCGCTGGCGGTTTATGTGGGAAAATGTGTTTTTTTGACAGCGGCAGGGGAGGTAATTTAGGTCATTGTGACCTTGTTAACAGCCATTTAAAGGATGCATTAGTTTGCAACACCGAAAGCTCTTATTGGGTTCCCTTGATCACAAGTCCTGATTGCTGATTGGTCCCCTTGGAGGATAAGACACACTCTGGAACGTGTAATTAGAACTGCCCTGCCTACATAATCAGTGACTTTGCAAAGTGTAATTCGAGCCATTCTGACTGCCGACTCCAGACAGAACAGTGCTCACTTGGAACAGACAGATCTCACTCTCACAGGTTAAGACCTTGTCCCACCCCCCCAAACAAGTTCCTGCCTCCACCCACCACCGCCTGATCTTCCCTCACCCGGTCCAATTTCCTGACCTCCTCCCCCCTCCACCTGAGTTCCTGTCCTTATCCCCCATCCCAAGTTCCTGACATCCTACCCCCACCCACCCACCCCCACCACCCCAACCCCCGGTTGCTGACCTCCCCCTGCCTAAGTTTTCTCCCCCCATGGATTCATGACCTTCTTCCCCCAACATGTTCCTGACCTTACCCGCCCCCACCCCCCTCCCCACCATAGATGGGGCATTGTGTGTGGGTCATAGATTGTTAAAAAGTTTATTGGGTATGAAGTGAATAATGTGTTGTGGCTTCCGGATTTGATCCACTCCAAAGATGACACTTGCCACACAAGCACCGAGCTTTCCGAGAAACCAACCCAAGTGTAGAGGGATGAGAGGGAGAACATGGTGTGGGTGTAAAGGGGGTGGGGTTTGAAGAATGTAATTCATTTTATCATCTGGATTACGTTCTCGCTCTCAAACCCCTCGCCCCTTTAGACCTAGATCATGTTTTTCCCCCATCCCTACTGTGTTCTCCATGCTCTTCCCCCACCGAGTTCCTGATCCTCCTCGCCCCTCCCCCTCTATCCTCTCTCCTTATCCCTTCTCTCTCTCTGCCTCCTCTCAGTCTCTCTCTCTCTTTACCCCACTCTCTCTCTCTCACTCTCTCTCTGTCCCTCTATCTCACCAACTCTATCTCATTCTGCCCCCTCTCTCTCTCGTTGTCCGTTCACTCTCTCTCTCCTTCTGCTCTCTCTCTCTCTCTCTCTGCCCCCTCTCGCTCTATCAGTCTCTCTCTCTCCCCATACTCACTCTCTCTCTCTTCCCCACTCTCTCTCTCTCACTCATTCTCTCTCTCTCACTCTCACCCACACTTTCTCTCTCTCCCACTCTCTCTCTCTCTCCTCCACTCTCTCTCTCTCCCCCACTCTCTCGCTCTCTCCCCCCACTCTCGCTCTCTCTCTCTCTGTCCCCTTCTCGCTCTCTATCTGCCTCTCTCTCCTCACCCTGTCTCTCTTTCACTCTCACTCACTTTCTTTCTCCCCCATTCTCTCTCTCTCCCCCACACCCTCTCTCTCTCTCCCTCACTCTCTCTCTCTCTCCCCCCACTCTCTCTCTCTCTCTCCTCCACTCTCTCTCTCTCCCCCCACTCTTGCTATCTCTCCCTGTCCCCTTCTCGCTCTCTCTCTATCTGCCTCTCTCGCCCCAGTCTCTCTCCCCACTCTCTTCCCCACTCTCTCTCTCTCACTCTCACCCACTCTTTCTCTCTCCACCACTCTCTCTCTCTCTGCCCCACTCTCTCTCTATGCACCAGTCTCTCTCTCTCACTCCACTCTCTCTGTCTCACTCTCACCCACACTTTCTCTCTTCTCCACTCTCTTTCTCTCTCACTCCACTCTCTCTCTCCCAATCTCTCGCTCTCTCCCCAGTTTCTCTCTCGCTCTCTCTGTCTCCCCCTATTCTCTCTCTTGTCCCCCCACTCCCTCTCTTTCTCTCTCTCTCTCTTTCCCCACTCTCTCGCTCTCTCTCCCACTCTCTCTCTCTCTCCCCCCAATCTCTCTCTCTCTCTCTCTCTCCTCCATCCTCTCTCTCTCTCTCCCACCACTCTTGCTCTCTCTCTCGCTGCTCCCTTCTCGCTCTCTCTCTATCTGCCTCTCTTGCCCCACTCTCTCTCTCCCCACTCTTTCTCTCTCACTCTCACCTACTGTTTCTCTCTCCACCACTCTCTCTCTCTCTCCCACTCTCTCTCTCTCTCCCCCAATCTCTCTCTCTCTCCCTCCCGTCTCTCTCTCTCTCTCTCTCTGTCTCCCCCCATTCTCTCTCTCTCGTCCCCCCATTCCCTCTCTCTCTCTCTCTCCCCCCACTGTCTCTACCCCACTCTCTTTCAACCTAGTACCTCTCTCTCTCTCCCTCAGTCCCTCTCTCGCTCTCTCCCCCAGTCCCTCTCTCGCTCTCTCCCCAGTCTTTCTCTCTCTCCCCCAATCTTTCTCTCCCTCCCCCCATTCTCTCTCTCTCCCCCATTCTCTCTCTTGTCACCCCCCCCATTCTCTCTCTCTCACCCCACTCTCTTTCTCTCTCTCAGCCCACTCTCTTTTTGTCTCACCCTACTCTATCTCTCACACCCCACTCTCTCTCTCTCTCACTCTCCTCACTCCCTCTCTCTCTCTCCCCCACTCTCTCTCTCCCCCACTCTCTCTCCCTTCAGTCTCTCTCTATCTCTGCCCCAGTCTCTCTCTCCCCCACTCTCTCGCTCTCTCCCCCACTCTCTTTCTCCCCCACTCTCTCTCTCTCCTACTCTCTCTCCCCTCAGTCTCTCTCTATCTGCCCCAGTCTCTCTCTGCCCCAGTCTCTCTCTCTCTCTCTGATTCTCTCTCTCTCCCACCTCTGATTTCCACTCTCTCTCAGAAGGCCGTAAAAATATTTGTGTCGATAATCACAGCGATATTCTAGGCAAAAGTCCTGGAGATAACCCAAAAGACATGGTAGCAGCTCCAGGCTCGAGTGACGATGAGATCCAGGGTCTGCAATGTGTTTCGCCCCAAGTCCGGCTTCCTCATATATAGTACTGTGCATATGCGACCAGATTGAGTGCGCTGCACAAAAAGGGGCAGAGACAACAGCACGCATGCGAAGAAGGACATATAATTGTTTGTGCACATAATCACGCCGCCCTTTAATCAGCATTTTAAGCTCACCTTACCAATTTACCAGATTGTCCACGGGGTCTACGCTGCTTGGGGATCATGTCAGGTAAGGACGTCGGGAGTAATATGACCATGAATTCATTTCTTTACTTGACAGCTGCAAATGTTCACATGTGCACAGCTGTTCACATTCAAAGATCAAAAACTGTTGCTTACTGCATTTGGAAGGCAGATTGAGCTTTCTGCAGGTTGCAAGTGTTTGGAACAAACTCTTTATACAGTCACCTCATTGGAACAATCTCGCTCACCATTGAAAGATCTCTTCTGACATCTCAAGTTCATCTGCCATCTATTACATTAGCATAGGTGGCCTTGAAACTATATCATCTCAGTCCTCAGAATCGCACCACGATCAGCCCCAACACCAGCAGCACCAGGCACACAAGCAGCACCAACAACAACACCAACCTTCTCCTCCATCAACTGATGCTGCACAGAACACAGGGCATCAGCACCCGACCACATTGCTGCCCGGGGGGGCCAGGGATGGCCACATTTACTTCACTTGACACTGTACACCCTGGCTGTCACATGATGCGCCAGGTTGGCATCACCCCATACCAACAACATAGAGCATCCCTACAATGCCCAAGCCATTCCTTTCACACTCATCACCATTGCGGAGGGGGGTGCGGGGGTTGGGGGGGGGGGTGGTACAGTCATGTCTCACCATTCACTGCAACTCACTAAGCCACTTCCAAAGGTGCACACAAATCTGTCCAGTAACACAAAGTGTTGAAAATAAAGGTTTCAATGTTTGACAGCACATTAACAGAAACTTTACATGAACATTGCATAAAAGACCCAAGTGCCTACCCTTGTGTGTTGTTAGTTGGTTTGATTGGACTAGGATGAGGATAAGTGTGAGGGGTGGCAAATGAAATGGGGAACTGATAATGTAGATAGAGAGGGATGGGTAAGGTAAGCTGGTGTGAGGAAGGATGTATGGGAGTAGGGTAAGGAACAGTGATGGGGATGTGATGAGTGGCATAGCAGGATGAGGTTGAGTGTGGCTTTGCAGTAACATTTCATGATCCACTGAGATCATTGAAAGGTTTGCGTCATTGCGGCCAGGTCCTGCTGACGACATCCTGCTTGTTCCCTCCTGTGCAATGTCCAACCAGCCTGTATTGATCTCCAGAGGAGGAGTCTTCTGCCCATTGGAAGGTAAGAGAACCTCCCTGTGTGCTGTGACTCCCTCCATAAGCATCTGGAGGGAGCCATGGGAAAGCCTGGGTGCAGCCATGCACCTTTGTGCAGTGCTTGTCAGTGTTTGCAGCACCTCAATGCTGTAGAACACTGACAGCTCAACTATCAAACTAAATTTGCGCATCGCCCCTTTAAGGAAACCGGCTGATGATGTGTCATCAAATTACGTCATTAGATCCACTTCCTTCAATTGGCCGGGAACCTCACTGGGTGGGCATAACAAGCCCAATCAGGGTAAAATCATTTCAGAAAGCAGCTGGATCTAGCAGTAAGGTCGGGACCTCGCGCATAAGAGTAAAGGGGGCCAACATACAGCCTCCCAATAAGGCCTGTTACCACGGGAAAGCAGCGGCCACATGGCGGTTTCGAATGGCTGCCGATTTTTGGTCGAATGGCCGCCGCTCGCGAAATTCTCCTTGGTGGTTTTTTCAGTGGTTCCCACTTCTGCCCCCATTATGATCGACTTCCACTCCGCTCTAAAAAAAAGACAAAGAGCTGAATTTCGCACAAGGGGCCACCGCATCCACTGCAGTGGTGAAAACATAGGAACTATGGTAGTTGTGACCCGTTTCCAGCGGAGGTGAATTTCTACCCCAAGATGTCTTACTGCAATATTTTGGGTCCTGGTGAGACCGCATCTGGAGTATTGTGTACAGTTTTGTCTCCTTACCTAAGCCATAGAGGGAGTGCAACGAAAGTTCATCAGATTGATTCCTGGGCTGGGGGCATTGTCCTATGAGGAGAGATTGAGTAGACTAGGCTTATATTCTCTAGAGGTTAGAAGAATGAGAGGCAATCTCATTGAAACATACAAAATTCTTACATGGCTTGACAGGGTAGATGCACGGAGGTTGTTTCCTCTGGCTGAGGGGGTCACAATAATAAAGCTTTGGCCATTTAGGACTGAGATGAGGAGAAATTTTTTCACTCAGAGGGAAGTGAATCTTTGGAATTCTCTACCTCATAGGGCTATGAATGCTCAGTTGTTGAGTATATTCAAGACAGATGTCGATAGATTTTGAATATCAAGGGAATCAAGGGATATGGGGATAGTGCAGGAAAGTGTTGAGGTAGAAGATCAACCATGATCTCATTAAATGGCAGAACAGGCTCGAGGGGCCGAATGGCCTACTCTTACTCCTATTTCTTATATTCTCATGTTCTTATGACCCACCACTGACCCCGGCTGCACCGGAACCACCGAGGTAGGGGAAACGCGGCCTCAGTGTCTAATCTAAGGAGGCCACAGTTTAACCTTCTTTTATGTAAGGATTTTTCCAGTTGGTTATTACAATGGTCTTGAATCCCCATGTATTCTGGTGACATGGATGCCACCCTCTGGCCATATCAACATTGTTTATGTCTATTTTGTATTAAAGAGCTCGTACTGATGCCAAATTTGTGATACAAATCTAGTGAAAGTACCAGACTTCTGACAAAAATCTACATTTGCTGCACTGCTTTCCTAGTTTCAAGCAAAACAAAACATTCACAATTGGACCTTTCCTTCTCTAGGTGAAACAGTATTGAAATTTGTAACACAAATGTCCCATCTCCAGTCACTATTCAAAGAATACAACATGATTGCAGTTATAGCCTGGGACAGGATTACTTTATTATTAGATATACCAGTCACAGCACAGTATACTCTGGGTCAGAGGGTTGCATCATAATAATACAGTCAACCATATTGAACGGTTATTTATAAATATACCACAGACATGTCTGGCATCTGCCAGCTTGCGGTCCCCATGGACCCACATATTTGCAGAATTACTCATTGCAAGATCTGATTGGATCACTGTCAAGGTTCACTGCAAAGGCAGATCCTCTTCCTATAGTTTCTGCTTTTTCAGATGTTAATAAAGGGTCACACGTCACCAGCAAAATATCCACTGAATTACCTCCAAGTAGCAACAGAGAGTGGAAGTTATTGTGATGAAGTTTTTCTTAGGCCCTCTCCCTACCAGGTTGCATAAGATTAGTACAGGTTAGCTCTGGCAATATTCCCTCCTACAGACACGACATTCAGAACTTCACATTAAAAAAATCTTCAAATGTATTAATTTGGGATTGCACTCACTTGGTTCCATTTCCAACAGATTGTAGCCAGAGTCTAATTAGCAATTACTTCTCTTCCCAACCCAAAACCATCATCTCCGTAGTCCTTCAAGAAACCACCTGTGCCGCCCCCCTCATCCACATGCTGCTCCTTGACAATAAATTTAGTTTTCATTCAGTCTTTAGATAAAAATACTAGCATCCGCCAACATGGCATGAGCTTCCAAATATACACTGATAATAGCCAGCACTACCTCTCCATCACCTCACTTGATTGCTCTGCAGCCTTTGTGCTGTCAGATTACTTCTCCAACATTCAGCTAAACATTGGGAAGACGAAAGCTATTGGGCTGTATTTTCGGCTCGTTGTGCCTCAGTTAGCGCCCTGGAGGGACAGTGAGGCGGAGATGAGTATTTCTAGGTGTTAAGGCGGGCATCCAGCATTTATCGGCCGGCCAGAATTCAGCTCATGGTTTGTGGCGATGCAAAAACTTACTGCTCCACCCTCTAGTTTCATTGCGATCGTGATACCACGGATGAAAAATTAGGCCCTAACACCTCATTAAACGCCCCCCACCCCCAGGAAACATCTGAAAAAACAGGCGTTCCCAGGGTGCAGCAGGTGGTATTGGCAGCATATTTAAATGGAAAGATGAAGATCCTACATGGCAGGTCCCATTGACTGCAACTGTTGCGCACAACACGCTGCGTGAAGCTCTGACTTGCAAACGGCACTTTTATCTGCCATTACAGTGTCCTTACAAGGTCAGTGAGAGAATTTAATGGGGGCATTACTAGTTCGCCAGCTTAACATCCTGGTTGCTATTGCCAGGTGGCATCAAGCTAGAAGAAGGACTGCTGGCCATGTTGGGCCACGGATGAGGCAAAGCCAAAGACGTCAGGGGAGGAGGTCTTACCCCCTCACGGGTTTACAGGCACCAATGCTCATACCTCCAGCTCTCTGAGGAGCAGTGTGTGACAAGGTTGCGCTTCCGAAAGGAAGTGCTGACAGAGATATGCCATCTCCTACAGGCAGATTTACAGCCTACCAGTGCCTACAGGACTGAGCTGCCCGTACCAGTGAAGGTGACTGTGGTGCTAGCTTTCTATGCCTCCAGCTCCTTCCAGGCAGCAGCAGAAGACATATGCAGCATCTCTCAATATGCTGCACATCGTTGCATTCGGCACATCACAAAGGCTCTGTATGCCCGCAGAATAAAGTTCTCAATGAGTATGGAAAGCCAGAATTGGAGAGCATGTGGGTTTGGAAGAATTGCGGGCCTCCCAAGGGTTCATGGAGCCATTGACTGCACACGCATTGCCTTGCGAGCACCATTCCACAATGCAGAGGTATTCAGAAACCAAAAGGGACACCACTCCCTAAACGTATAGCTGGTGTGCGACTACACGCAGCGCATTCTCGCAGTGAATGCCTGCTATCCAGAAAGTGCACATGCTGCTTTCATTTTGCGTGAGAGCAGTGTCTCACAAATGTTTCAGCGCCAAAGGGAAGGGCACAGCTGGCTGATTGGGGACAATGGATACAGATTAGCCAGTTGGCTCAAGACCCCCTTCCAGAACCCCACCACAGAAGCCGAGCAGCACTACAATGAAAACCATGCAGCCATCCGCAACATCATCGAACAGACAATTGTGGTGCTCAAGCAGCGCTTCTGATGCCTGGACCGCTCTGGAGGCAGCCTTCAATACTTCCCTCAACAGGTCTTCGAATTCATTGTGGTGTGCTGCATGCTACACAACTTGGCCATCATGAGGGGCCAAGCATTGCCAGTGGGGATTGTAGGCCCACCTCTGGAGGAGGAGGAGGAGGACGATGAAAAGGAGCATGGAGAGGTATCAATTACACAGCCACCCCATCCACGGGGGAGGCAGCGTGGAGATGCTGTCAGAGCAAGAGCCACATGTCTCCAGCTCATAATGGACCGGTTTACTTGAATGGAGGAAGCTAAGGGATGCATCTAATACTGGCCACGCTATGTGCCACCATAAAGGCACATCTACGCTGACCTTTGCAATGATACACACGATACCAATGGAAAAGGCTCAAAGTGAGAACTTTGTAAAAAAAAAACAATCAATCACCCCCCCCAGCAAAACCAAATGATACAATAAACCAACAAAAGCAAACGATATAATAAAGCAACAAAACACTATAATAAACAGCGTTCTGCTGCAAGTGACTGAAGAACAAGTGCATTATTAAAAAACAACTGTTTACAGGTGCACTCTTAATATAGCACGGCATCTGCAATGCTTGTCCCACCCCTTAATGGGACTTGCCCTGATATTTCCTCCCCTTCCTTTCACCTCCCTCCCATGCCTGCTGCTCCCCCTCAATGAGGCCGACAGCAAGTCTGCTTGAGGGCTGCTGTATTAGATGGGCAGAGAGTGCAGACGTCGTAGGACGATGCCCTGGGCCAGCTCTGGGCCTAGCAGGCCCAGCTACAGACTGCTGCATCTCAGCATCAGTGGAAGCAGTCTCTCGTGGCTCAGGCATAGACCGCTTAAGGTGCATGATGGGAGAGTCATTGGTGAGAGCCGGAATGCTGTCATCCTGAGGAAGGATAGCACCTTCCATTTCTTGGGAGCCACTGACACTCAGACGGGGCTGGGCCTCAGCATCCGGAGCACCATGTGTCACCACAACCTGCTGGCCTGCTTCGGCACTGTCACTTCCCCGTTGGACAGTGGGGATGTCAGAGAGGATGGCAGCAGTCAGCGACCGCATGACATCACCAAGCTGCAGCATAGCTTGTGCCTGCGATGCGATTGCTGCTGCGACGTCACCCATGGCATGTGCCACACACTCTGGAATGCCACTGCCATTGCTAGAGACCACCTGCCTCTGTGAGTGGGCAAGGGTGGCCTCGCTGGAGTCCTCAGAGGCACATGCAAGGCACAAGGTGTCCTCTGCAACACTCACAGCAAGTTTGTCGATGCTCTGGGGGATCCTACCCAATGCACCCATGAGCTCGCGGTGCACCTCTGTGTTCTCCGTGGACAAGGCCACCAAATCCAGGTCCACGTCTGCCTGTTCTTCAGCAAACTACTGTGCCAACTCACCCTCCAGGGAGCTGGCCTCCAAGCTTCTCCTCCCGTTCGGCGCTGCTGTAGACCACTGGGGCCAGGAGCCTCAGAGTCCTCAAACCCTGAGAAATTGGCTTCGTCATTAGATGTAGTGTTGGCAGACGGATGACCGCAGGGCTGTCTGGTTGAGGAAGAATGCTTTCATCCCCTCCTGCATCGTCTCCTCCGCGACCGGATGTGGATGGCTCCCGAGAAGGCTGTCGTGTTGGTGGCTGGTCATCTGTAAGCAGAAAACAACAGACGTGTGGTTAGCAGCAGGGGAGGTGGCAGGGTGATAGCAGGAAGGTGGCATTGGACATATACATGTAAAGGGGCTACACCACTTCATATTAGGGCTCAAAGAAGTCACACCAGTCATGTCTTCCATTTACATATCCTCGCCACCCGAAGGGGGCTCGGCATTGCCCCCGACCACTGTCCGAACTGGGGTGCCCACGAGGGCCGAGACTCGCTGTTCCACATCCGTTAGGTCGAGCAGCTCAGCCTGTCCCCCTCCTGTATGTCGCTGCTCCCGCCTGTTGTGTGATAGCTTGGCCTGCAATAAGAAGAGTAAGAAGGATTCAGTAAGGGTCCACCTCCTGTTGTGCCACATATGCCTTCCATAATTCAATAGCTGCCACTGTGTGGATGTGCAAATGTCTTCAGTTCAATCTGTGTAGCTGTTGACTGAGGTTTTTCAAAGATTTGGCGGAGGTGAGGGGCAGGGAGCATAGCGTTAAGGGTGATGTTAATGAAACACATATCAGCAGTGGGAGTGGAGTGTGAGGAGGCTTGACAATGATTAGGGAACAAGAGGGTAGGTGCATCCTGAATGCAGAGGCAATGGCTGGAGAAGTGAGCCTCCAGCTTTCAGCACCATTCCACAGCCCACACCATGGTCTGCAACGCATTGAGAAGGGGCAGCTCCATCAAAGACTTAATAGTGTGTGTGAAATTGATCTTGGAAGCATAGAAGGCCTACATAAATGTGAAAGGCACTCACCCTGATGACCCTCGTGAGGTCGTGGAATTTCTTGTGGCATTGTGTGCGAGTTCTGGCCACCGTGTCTGCCACTAACACCTCCTGTGCGATTTCCCACCAGATCCTCTTAAAAATGCTGGCCTCCCTCCCTCAACCAGATGGAATGCAAACCATCTCCTTTCAAAGACCTGCACTAAGGCCTCAGCAGCCTCTGCAGAGAATCTTCTGGCACGCTGCCTGCTCTCTTGCTGCACCATCTCTGCCGAAGTCTCAGAAATGGGCCGGGTATCTGCGCATGCGCGCAGGAAACCGCCGCGCACTAAAGTACCAACTGCGCCCGGGAAAATTGAAACGCGTCCGCGCACGCGCAAAATGGCTACCTTTTTAACGCCGTGATTTTCAGCTGGGGCGCACAAAGTTCCATGTGTAACACCTGATTTAGCGCCCCCGATCGTGGAACCTCATTTTTTGGCAAAATTACCAAACGAGGATGGAAACTTTTTCCAGGCAGTATCAGAACCACCCCGCCGCCATTAACACCCCGAAATCAATACAGCCGAAATGCCAGCCCATTGTCTTTGACACCTGCCACAAATTTCATACCCTTCCCCTGATTCTATTCCCCTCACTGGCTACAGAGAGGCGGGAGTCGAGAGAGGCAGCGGCCTATAGAAGGCTCAGCAGTCCGGGGAGCGTCGAGAGAGGCGGGAGTCGAGAGAGGCAGCGGCCTATAAAAGGCTCAGCAGTCCAGGGAGCGTCGAGAGAGGCGGGAGTCGAGAGAGGCAGCGGCCTATAAAAGGCTCATCAGTCCGGGGAGCGTCGAGAGAGGCGGGAGTCGAGAGAGGCAGCAGCCTATAAAAGGCTCAGCAGTCCGGGGAGCGTCGAGAGAGGCGGGAGTCGAGAGAGATGTACCGGTGCAGCTCCAGCTGGGAGAGAAGGCAAAAAAGAAGTAGAAAGAAATCAAAAGGTGACGTCACAGCCAACGTGGTAAGTGATTGGCTGCTGATTGGTGAGTAGTTTTTCTTTTTCTTTATTAGTCAGTAACTTTTAACATTGTTGTCGCCAATTTAAGTGTATCTAAGGGTTAAGTCATGGCAGGACAGCTCGGTCACGTGATATGCTCCTCCTGTACCATGTGGGAACACGGGGACAACACCAGTGTCCCTGACGACTACATGTGCGGGAAGTGTGTCCACCTCCGGCTCCTGACGGTCCGCGTTGCGGAGTTGGAGCTGAGGGTGGATTCACTCTGGAGCATCCACGATGCTGAGAATGACGTGAGCATCACGTGTAGCGAGTTGGTCTTACCGCAGGAGAAGGGTCCACGGCCAGCGAGGGAATGGAAGACCAGCAGGAAGAGTAGTGCAAGGAAGGTAGTGCAGGGGTCCCCTGTGGTCATCCCACTGCAAAACAGATACACTGCTTTGAGTGCTGTTGAGGGGGATGACTCATCAGGAGAGGGCAGCAGCAGCCAAGTTCATGGCACAGTGGCTGGCTCTGTTGCACAGGAGGGCAGGAAAAAGAGTGGGCAAGCGATAGTGATAGGGGATTCAATTGTAAGGGGAATAGATAGGCTTTTCTGCGGCCGCAACCGAGACTCCAGGATGGTATGTTGCCTCCCTGGTGCAAGGGTCAAGACAATTGAATCCCCTTACACTTGGCTTGCCCACTCTTTTCCTGCCCTCCTGTGCAACAGAGCCAGCCACTGTGCCTGAACTTGGCTGATACCACTGCTTTGAGTTCATGGCACGTGGCTGGCTCTGTTTGCACCAAGCTAGTGATAGGGATTCAATTGTAAGGGGAATAGATAGGCTTTTCTGCGGCCGCAACCGAGACTCCAGGATGGTATGTTGCCTCCCTGGTGCAAGGGTCAAGGATGTCTCGGAGCGGGTGCAGGACATTCTAAAAAGGGAGGGAGAACAGCCAGTTGTCGTGGTGCACGTTGGTACCAACGACATAGGTAAAAAAAGGGATGAGGTCCTACGAAATGAATTTAAGGAGCTAGGAGCTAAATTAAAAAGTAGGACCTCAAAAGTAGTAATCTCGGGATTGCTACCAGTGCCACGTGCTAGTCAGAGTAGGAATCGCAGGATAGCTCAGATGAATATGTGGCTTGAGCAATGGTGCAGCAGGGAGGGATTCAAATTCCTGGGGCATTGGAACCGGTTCTGGGGGAGGTGGGACCAGTACAATCCGGACGGTCTGCACCTGGGCAGAATCGGAACCAATGTCCTCGGGGGAGTGTTTGCTAGTGCTGTTGGGGAGGAGTTAAACTAATATGGCAGGGGGATGGGAACCAATGCAGGGAGATAGAGGGAAACAAAAAGGAGGCAAAAGCAAAAGACAGAAAGGAGATGAGGAAAAGTGGAGGGCAGAGAAACCCAAGGCAAAGAACAAAAAGGGCCATTGTACAGCAAAATTCTAAAAGGACAGAGGGTGTTAAAAAAACAAGCCTGAAGGCTTTGTGTCTTAATGCAAGGAGTATCCGCAATAAGGTGGATGAATTAACTGTGCAAATAGATGTTAACAAATATGATGTGATTGGGATTACGGAGACGTGGCTCCAGGATGATCAGGGCTGGGAACTCAACATCCAGGGGTATTCAACATTCAGGAAGGATAGAATAAAAGGAAAAGGAGGTGGGGTAGCATTACTGGTTAAGGAGGAGATTAAGGCAATCGTTAGGAAGGACATTAGCTTGGATGATGTGGAATCTATATGGGTAGAGCTGCAGAACACCAAAGGGCAAAAAACGTTAGTGGGAGTTGTGTACAGACCTCCAAACAGTAGCAGTGATGTTGGGGAGGGCATCAAACATGAAATTAGGGGTGCGTGCAATAAAGGTGCAGCAGTTATAATGGGTGACTTTAATATGCACATAGATTGGGCTAACCAAACTGGAAGCAATACGGTGGAGGAGGATTTCCTGGAGTGCATAAGGGATGGTTTTTTAGACCAATATGTCGAGGAACCAACTAGGGGGGAGGCCATCTTAGACTGGGTGTTATGTAATGAGAGAGGATTAATTAGCAATCTCGTTGTGCGAGGCCCCTTGGAGAAGAGTGACCATAATATGGTGGAATTCTGCATTGGGATGGAGAATGAAACAGTTAATTCAGAGACCATGGTCCAGAACTTAAAGAAGGCTAACTTTGAAGGTATGAGGCGGGAATTAGCTGGGATGGATTGGCGAATGATACTTAAGGGGTTGACTGTGGATGGGCAATGGCAGACATTTAGAGACCGCATGGATGAACTACAACAATTGTACATTCCTGTCTGGCATAAAAATAAATAAGGGAAGGTGGCTCAACCGTGGCTATCAAGGGAAATCAGGGATAGTATTAAAGCCAAGGAAGTGGCATACAAATTGGCCAGAAATAGCAGCGAACCTGGGGACTGGGAGAAATTTAGAACTCAGCAGAGGAGGACAAAGGGTTTGATTAGGGCAGGGAAAATGAAGTATGAGAAGAAGCTTGCAGGGAACATTAAGACGGATTGCAAAAGTTTCTATAGATATGTAAAGAGAAAAAGGTTAGTAAAGACAAACGTAGGTCCCCTGCAGTCAGAATCAGGGGAAGTCATAACAGGGAACAAAGAAATGGCGGACCAATTGAACAAGTACTTTGGTTCGGTATTCACGAAGGAGGACACGAACAACCTTCCAGTTATAAAAGGGGTTGGGGGGTCTAGTAAGGAGAAGGAACTGAGGGAAATCCTTATTAGCCGGGAAATTGTGTTGGGGAAATTGATGGGATTGAAGGCCGATAAATCCCCAGGACCTGATGGACTGCATCCCAGAGTACTTAAGGAGGTGGCCTTGGAAATAGTGGATGTGTTGACAGTCATTTTCCAACATTCCATTGACTCTGGATCAGTTCCTATAGAGTGGAGGGTAGCCAATGTAACCCCACTTTTTAAAAAAGGAGGGAGAGAGAAAACAGGGAATTATAGACCGGTCAGCCTGACATCGGTAGTGGGTAAAATGATGGAATCAATTATTAAGGATGTCATAGCAGTGCATTTGGAAAGATATGACATGATAGGTCCAAGTCAGCATGGATTTGTGAAAGGGAAATCATGCTTGACAAATCTTCTGGAATTTTTTGAGGATGTTTCCAATAGAGTGGACAAGGGAGAACCAGTTGATGTGGTATATTTGGACTTTCAGAAGGCGTTCGACAAGGTCCCACACAAGAGATTAATGTGCAAAGTTAGAGCACATGGGATTGGGGGTAGTGTACTGACATGGATTGAGAACTGGTTGTCAGACAGGAAGCAAAGAGTAGGAGTAAATGGGTACTTTTCAGAATGGCAGGCAGTGACTAGTGGGGTACCACAAGGTTCTGTGCTGGGGCCCCAGCTGTTTACACTGTACATTAATGATTTAGATGAGGGGATTAAATGTAGTATCTCCAAATTTGCGGATGACACTAAGTTGGGTGGCAGTGTCAGCTGCGAGGAGGATGCTGTGAGGCTGCAGAGCGACTTGGATAGGTTAGGTGAGTGGGCAAATGCATGGCAGATGAAGTATAATGTGGATAAATGTGAGGTTATCCACTTTGGTGGTAAAAACAGAGAGACAGACTATTATCTGAATGGTGACAGATTAGGAAAAGGGGAGGTGCAAAGAGACCTGGGTGTCATGGTACATCAGTCATTGAAGGTTGGCATGCAGGTGCAGCAGGCGGTTAAGAAAGCAAATGGCATGTTGGCCTTCATAGCAAGGGGATTTGAGTACAGGGGCAGGGAGGTGTTGCTACAGTTGTACAGGGCATTGGTGAGGCCACACCTGGAGTATTGTGTACAGTTTTGGTCTCCTAACCTGAGGAAGGACATTCTTGCTATTGAGGGAATGCAGCGAAGGTTCACCAGACTGATTCCCGGGATGGTGGGACTGACCTATCAAGAAAGACTGGATCAACTGGGCTTGTATTCACTGGAGTTCAGAAGAATGAGAGGGGACCTCATAGAAACATTTAAAATTCTGACGGGGTTAGACAGGTTAGATGCAGGAAGAATGTTCCCAACGTTGGGGAAGTCCAGAATCAGAGGTCACAGTCTAAGGATAAGGGGTAAGCCATTTAGGACCGAGATGCGGAGGAACTTCTTCACCCAGAGAGTGGTGAACCTGTGGAATTCTCTACCACAGAAAGTTGTTGAGGCCAATTCACTAAATATATTCAAAAAGGAGTTAGATGAGGTCCTTACTACTAGGGGGATCAAGGGGTATGGCGAGAAAGCAGGAATGGGGTACTGAAGTTGAATGTTCAGCCATGAACTCATTGAATGGCGGTGCAGGCTAGAAGGGCCGAATGGCCTACTCCTGCACCTATTTTCTATGTTTCTATGTTTCTATGTACATCTTCGGCTGAATATTGTTTATAATCTTGATATCCTATTAGACTCTGAGCTGACCTTATATGCTGTCCATCTTAAACACCTTCTACTTCTACCTCTGTAAGATTGCTCACCTCCACCCTTGCCTCAACCCCTCTACCACTGTAACCTGCATCCCGATCTTTTTACACCGACAGAATTGAATATTCCAATGCTGTCCTGAACAGCCTCCCATCAATCACTACATTTCAGCTAGTCAAAAAATCTGCTGTCCTTATCCCATCCTGCACAAAGTCCAATTATTTTATCACCCCTCTCTTTGCTGACATACATTTTTTTGTGTATCTCCCCACCACTCCACCTTTGGCAGATGTTCCTAGGTCCCACTCCCTGGAATTCCCTCCCTAATCCCTCCACTTCACTCCTTTTAAGACCCCTCCTTAAAACTCATGTCTTTGATCAAGCTTTCTTAATGCCTCTGTGAAATTCCTGGGGGCTTCTTTCTATGTTAAGGATACCATTTTTTGACACCTGTCACAAATTCCATACCTTTCCCCTGATTCTTTTCTCCTCTCTGTACGTGCTGACCCCTTACTGCGTGGCGACGACTCTTTGCGCCCCACGAGGGAAATTGCCCCGTGGGGGCACGGCCGCCACCGGTCGATGCTCCCGACAGCTTCGCACAGTGGGAAGCTGACAGTGGCTGAGTGGCGCTTCCACCATTAAAGGTGAGGGCGCACCGCCGCGGCTGCCATTTTATTTTTATTGTCAGTTGACTCTGCAGCCCCTTTTGGGTGCCAGGCTACTGGCCAGGCCAAAGCCCTCCCTGTTGTCATAGTGGCCACCAAGGAGGCCTCGCTAGGCCTCGCAGTGTCGCTCCTCTTTAAGTGAAGGGGAGGGACGTTGCTATGCATCAGCGCAACACGGCACATCAGTGTCAGGCTGACGTAATCAGCGTCACGCTGACCTGCTTAGCATGGCACCGATGACACTGCCCAGCTTCAGCCCCACTCCTGACTTGCTTCCGCCCCTTTGCAGCCCCCAACACCACCCCGTTGATTTTTAAAGACAAAAGTGGGCAACTTCCCTCTATTCCCCGCCCTATCAGTACTGGCGGTAATTTGCCAATTAATTCAAATTATCCGCCCCAAACGGGGCGGAGGGCAATTTTGGCCCCTACATAAGTCCAAGTTGTTGCTGTTTAATACCTAGTGAGAACCTTTCATTTTGCAGTCACTGTCTGGAACAAGTATGTAAATTAAGCAATTAAATCTACGTGCAACTGAAAGCCATCTCGGACTGCTCTGGGGGAGTCATAGTAATTTTTCAAAGGGAATCTGACCTTGACACACAATCTGTTGATGAACCAATATGTTTGGGTATGTGATTCCTCACTCAGTTGATTGTTAGAAGGATGCACAGAATGAAGAAAAATATTGGAGTTTATCAGTACTGGTCTTGTGCCGTGGATCTTGATGTCTGGGGTCAGTGCTGTGCGGTGAGGACAGGCTGGTGGAGGATCTTTGTCTTACTGATGTTTAGCGTAAGGCCCATGCTTTCATATGCCTCGGTAAAAATGACTACAGGAATGCCGTGGAGTCTGAATGATTTGTTTAGTGAAGCAATGTGTAGAGTTGAAAGGTGGACTAAAGCACAATGCCTGTACCAGAGGGAGTTAAAAAGACGTGTGTGAACAAGTTTTCTCAGAACACAAAAAGGAGTGTAAAAACAAAGTAACGATTTGAAAAATGTGGATAATTAAAAACAGCACACAATTAAAATAAAATTAGTGCTATAAAAACACAGCTACATGCCTCCTTGCCTCTCCCAAAAGCCTTGTATGGCCAAAAACAGGGATTGAAAATGTTTGCAATCTTTGGTGTAATCCAATTCCAGAATGTGATAGTAAGGGCAACATTGTCTGAGACTCCACACCAGCAGTGGGGCTTCACGTGCAGCGAGAAATCATGCCTGCTCTGCCTGTGATTTCCCATCCATCACGAGCAGGAAAAAGCATCATTTTCCACTCGGCCATCCACTGCTTGTGAGGCCCCAAAGGTGGTGCAGGGTCTCAGAAAATTTTGCTCATATAGTTTTTTTTAAAATGTGCTCTAAATTAGTAGCAACAATCATTGCGGTGTTTATAACTTCTTGTACAATAAACTGGTCAATAATATTTGATAAAATGTAATGTTTAACATTCATTGTTCTTAGGTAAATACACAAATAATTGTTTCTGAAACATCTTGTGGTAAAATTGGCTGCATCAGCTGCTGGGTTTCATATACAGTGGAAGATTTATGAACGAATCTCGGGTAACCCACCCACCGGTTTCGAATGAGGAGCTAAAAGAAGTAGAACATTTAAAATGAAAGTTGGAAATTTAAAAAATGGTTGCCCTATGTATTTCTGTTGCTCAGTGATGTCACATGTTTAACATGGACCAATGTATTTCCTATCCTGAAACACTCTTTTAATAAAACAATACTGTTTTCAATCAAGTATTAAATTGGCTACTTTTATTAAATTAAGAATTCAACTTCATATGGTTCAGTTTAAATTACATCTTACATAAGTTAGTAAAAACTCTTGTCTTTTGTTCTGTTTGAAACTAAATTTAATACTTTTTATAGTTGTTTTGACTTTCGATTTGGTTGGAATTTATTTCTCAACAGGAAATATCAGATGAAACCATTGAGCATGTCCCATGGTACCAGTAATGTACAAAGTAGCCAGCGTGATGCATAAGCTCAGTGAGTATGCCAAGCAAACAGCACACACAGCATTCCACATCACCTACATTTTTGAAAACAGGGTGGACATTTTATATGTTTGAAATTGTGAGTCAAACCTGTG